>NC_137900.1:79813441-80216320 GCF_963455335.1 Martes martes
TTTGGGGCAAGTCCATTAACCTCCCTCGGCCTCAGTTGCCTCATCTGTGACATGGAGATAACACTTAGGTTCATCTCAGGGTTAGTATGAGAATTCAGGGAGTCTGTACAAATAAAGCAGCTAACCAGCATCTGGTATGTGGCATGGACTCAAAAAATGTCCAACAACTCTTCTTGAGCTGAGCCTTGAAGGATAGGTGAGATTTAGGTGTGTACAGGTAGACATAGGCAGGAAGATCATTCTAGATTAAGGCAATAATATGAGAAAAACCAAGTCTGTGGGGAATTGGCAGGCATTTATGGGAAGAGGGGAAATGCCTTTAGTGGAAGCAAAGGGGGAGTGAGGAGTACAGGAAGATTGGCTGGAAAGATGAGCCAAAATCCCATCTCCCTCTTCTTGATGGCTTACTTATTACTTCATTCATGACACCAACGCAGTGACATCTTAAAGGCTGAGTTCTGGTGCGGAGTATATGGTGGTCAAGTGAAATCACTGTAACTTTTCTTTTGAGAAGAAACAGTTATACTAAGATAGCGATGACTTACATTCTCCTCTTTCACTTTGCTAAGTCGTTCATCTCAACAACCGTTTCTGGTAAAATGCCCTCCAGCTTGACAACAAAAATAGTCCACAGCTACAAGGCATTGTTACTGTAACTCTGGCAGGTTTGTGACAGCCTTTTGTAAGATTTTATAAGATTTAAATTTGCTGAGGTGTAGTCCTTGTTTGAAGGCCACCTAATTCTTTCTTTCCTTCCTCTTTTAGTTACAAAGAAATGATCTCTTTGTTATGGCAAAGCTCATACATAGAGATAGTTTATCAAGTCTGTCTTTTCCCCAAATTTGAGTACAGCTCATTTCCTGCAAACGGCCACTGATCTCAGCTTACAGAAGCAGGGTTTTACAAAGACCCCTTTGCCTGCTTGGGCCTGTGAACTTAAGGAATTTCTTTTTTAGACGCAAGGCTTGGAAGTTTGAAAAGAGAGCCTATGGCTGAGAACAACTGAGAACAAGACATATTCTGTCTGGGAAAAGACAGAAAAGCAACGCCTAGTAGGATAGAGGGATCAGGGAAAAAACGCACTGAAAAAATAATTAATTCTGGTAAAGATGTTTTAGGGTGGATTGCTCTGGAACAAAAAATTATTAACATTTGACTCTGTCTTTTCAGGAAAAGGTGTTGTACAGTCTTAAGAAAGAAAAAAAAAATCAAGCAATGTTTGGTGATTGAGTAATTGGACTAAACACACACAGCAGGTCCCGGTGGGGGGGTTGGGCGCTGCATGGATGAGAGGACAGGTCTGCATCTAGTGTCAAAAATAGTGGTTTCTTTTATACAAACAGCAACCTCAGGAGCAGGTGTCAGTTGTCCCCTCTATGAGATGAGGACATTGGGGATTGGAGGCTTAAAGTGACTTGACTGGGATCACACAGCTGGTAAATCACAGTCAGAGCTCTGTCTCTGGACTATGGGATGCTCCAAGCCGTGCCCTAAAGCCCGCACATCTCTTATCCCCTGATACAGGGACCTCATCCCATCTACCCTTGTATCCTCTGAGCTGAGTGCAAAGCCTGGCACAGAGTAGATTTTCAGTGCTTCTTTATCGAGGGAATGTTCCAAGGACTTGCTTGTCTTCTGTGTATAGCCTACAGGTGGGTTGGTTAAATGGGGAAGATAGGTACTTAATTAGCACCAACCCTGGCTGGTGGAGTAATGGAGGGGATATTGATGCTTAAGAGGATACATGATTCCAAGTAAGTGGTTCCTCTTCAAGGTGTTGGCATTGGCTTTCATGAGCAACTGAAGGGGCCACAGTAATGAGGTCCAACCATTTGCCTTTATTTATTTAGTTTTTTTTTTAATTTTACTTATTTATTTGACAGGCAGAGATCACAAGTAGGCAGAGAGGCAGGTAGAGAGAGAGGGGGAAAGCAGGCTCCCCGCTCAGCAGAGAGCCCGATGCGGGGCTCGATCCCAGGACCCTGGGATCATGACCTGAGCCGAAGGCAGAGGCTTTAACCCACTGAGCCACCCAGGCGCCCCCAACCATTTGCCTTTAAAGCACTTTAGGATGCAGAGTGTGCATGTGGTGGGAGTTGCCAGACTCTTTAATACACTGGCCCAGAGTAGAGTAAGTCATGGCTGTACCTTCCAAGGAACAGGCTATCCTCACAAGCTGTGCACATAATTAGACTCTGATAATCTGTATAAATTAGCATTTTCTAGTGATAAATATCACACACTAAGCCTTAAATAATACATTAGACTTAATTGAATAAATGCATATATTATGGCCTTCTAATGCATATTTGCCATAATGAGTTATCTTTCATGCACAAACAAACAGCAATTCTGATTAATCTGGTGGGGTAATTGTGCTATTAAAACTCCAGGTTCCCAGAGAAAGGTCTCAGTACTGGTCAGGTTACAGGAAAAAAATATATATATGTATATAAATATATTTTTACCCTTGACTATTTGGATAAATTCCCTATCTTTTTAGAATCTCCCTATCTTTAAACCCTGGGTTTTTGCACTCATACCAAAGTCTGTACCCCTTTCCCACTCCTAAAACTAGGATTTAAGCTTCAAATCTGTAGTTTTCTAACTCTATGACCTTGGACAAATCACTTGAATTTCTTATGCCCAGTTGTCCCCATCAGTACAGAGGGCAATAATAGCACTTCTCTTACTAATTTGGGAGAATTAGATGTGTTACATGTAAAGCATCTAACCCAGTGTTGCACAGAGAAGATTATTTGTAAATAGAAGCTATTATCTTTACGAAACATGAAATAACTTGCTATCTATTATCTCATTCAACCATGTTAATAAATACACGAAGAACAAGCAGATATCATTATGTACAATTTTTAAAACAAAAGAAACCAACCCAGAGATTAAATGACTTATTTGTTTATCCATTCAACAAATATTTTTTGATCACCCAATACCACGAGATGGAAATACAAAAGATTAAAAAATAGAAATTATCCCCCCCCACCCCTTGTCTAGGTGAACTTAGAGTGTCGTGGAGGAGGGAAGAGACGATGGCAAGACATTACCAATAATTATAATATTGTCATAATGAAAGTATACACAAAATGCAATGGCAGAATCCAGGAAGTAGTCCCCAAGTCATTCTCTGAAAGCCAAGGAAGTTCTCAAAGACATAACCAGAGTTGAGTGGAAATGTGTTAAGAGTAAGAGCTTGATGGTTGCTTGGGATTGGGCTATGCTTTCCAGGAAAAGGGAGCAGTCCTATCGGGGGGTTGGAACTGAGGACCAAGCAAAGCTGGAGTAATTCTAAGAGATTCAGTGTATCTAGAATATTTCTCACCCTCAGTGCTCACAGTGGCATTTGGGTTAGTGGTCGGGAGGTTCCTCTGTGGACCGTCTTCTGTATTGTAGGATGTTTAGCCACATCCCGAACCTCTATTTGCTAGAAGCCAGGAACATTCCTCTCTCCCCAACCAGTTGTGACAATCAAAAGTGTTGCCACACATTGTCCAACGTCCCTGAGGGGCAAAGATCTCCTCCAGCTAAGAACCACATCTCTAGAATTCAGATGAAAAATGAGGCTGACATGACAACCAGATCACAGTAGACTTCTTCTGCCTTACTAAATTAATTTTTCTTTTTCTTTTGGGTGATTGTGAATGATCTTTAATAAGCACAGGGGGATATCCTCTTAATATAACTTATATAGAAGGCACAGTTTCCCACTTTACCTGCCTATAAATTCATTAGCAGCAATAATTCAGGTTGTACTAGCTCATGCCACCAATTGCTGACACAGAATCTGCAAATATTTCCCCTCCTACAAAACTTCCTCTTCTTCCTTTCCCCATTAAGTGTTTTGTGTGAGTGTGAGTGTGTGTGTGAGTGTGAGTGTGTGTGTGAGCGTGTGTGTGTGTGTGTGTGTGTGTGTGTGTGTGTGTGTGTTGGGTCCCTGGAAATTTCTCACATATGCTCATGGGCATATTTTCTGCGGATTCCCTGCTCTGTTAGGGACTGAGGCTCTGCTGGATGGCAAAATTCCACACAGAAGGCCAAAAAGTCATGGCAGGGATAACATGTACAAAACCATGACCTTCACGGGCCAGTCTTAGAGCATCATAGCAGGCAACATGGTCCAGTCCCCCAAACGCATTTTCAATGTAAATTCTTCTTCTTTACTTGCAATCAAACCTCACGATACCAATGCCATGTGGAGACCACAGCCATGCTCATTAAACCCCTTTTTTTCCTTCTAGCCACACCCTCGCATCCCATCATTTTCCTGGCACCAGACCCTAAAACCAAATCAAACCAACTTGCTTTGTGAGTCAAGAGAGAATTTCTCCTCCAGCTACCTTTAGGCACCTCTTGTCTTTCTTTTCTTCTTTCTGTGGTTTTTTCCCTCTATATTCTACATCATAAAAATCTAGAGAATCAATTAAATGATTACAGATAATCCTTGGTGGGCAAGAGATAAAGTGGTGGGCAAAGCTTGAACCCCCAGAGCGGACAGCAGGAAGGACAAGGGTAAGAATCTTGTCCTGCAGGGTGCTTAGAAGATGTAGCAGTCCATAGGACCGGCCCTGGCACTGAATTGGCATTATTTACTGGTAGCTGCCATTGCTACACCAGCCCCTCATGTGCCCTCTCTTTTTCACGCAGTGTCTTTCCTGGGAGAATATTTCTGTGCACCATCGTTCCTCCTGCCCTTCTAAAGTTCCCTCTAGGTGGTTGCCACTGACCAGCCAGGTGTTACTATCCCTGGACACTTGAACTGCTGCAAAGCAAAAGATTCTCAGCAGACAGAGGTGATTTGAAAGGGATATTTGATTCCCCTCCTGACTTGATGTTACATTCTGTTAGAGAGGTCCCACAGCAGTATTGACAATTCTGCCATGCTTAAAAGAATCTGCTAAACTAGGAGCTGTGTTGTTTACTTAGAGCCCTCATACCCTTCCAGCTGACTGGCTCGGCAACAGATTTGAAAACAACCATAGTACTGTAACCAAAGTCATTATTCCCTCTGATGATTAGATTTTGTTCTTGGGTCAGCTGATTCGGCTGTCCTTATCTTCCCTTAGGAGGTGCATATACACTGCTCAGTGTTGCCCTTCCTCCCACCCCCTATACCACCCTGTGGTCTTTCCCAGCACTTTGGTTACACTTGGGCTACATGCTTACCAGACATGCCCACCACGGCACATCTCTATTTTTTGGATGCAGCCTACCTAAAAGCAGGTATTTCCACGGAAACGTATTCTCTGATCCTTTTTATTATTATTTTTTTAAAGATTCTATTTATTTACTTGACACAGAGAGAGAGAGATCACAAGTAGGTAGAGAGGCAGGCAGAGAGAGAGGGGGAAGCAGGTTCCCTGCTGAGCAGAGAGCCCGATGCGGGGCTCGATCCCAGGACCCTGAGATCATGACCTGAGCCGAAGGCAGAGGCTTAACCCACTGAGCCACCCCGGCGCCCCGATCCTTATTTATTATGTGTTTATTTCTTATGATCAGTGTGTGTCTGTGTTTCTGACAAGCCACCTTGAATCTTTGGTGGAATGAGGTAGGTGGTAAATAAAGACGGTAATGAATCTATACATTAGATATACATGATGTGGATATGGAGAGCAGATAATAAGCAGGTGCAAATGAATAAAAGCTTGGCTTACCTACTGCAAGGGAAAATAGGTAGTGTCACCTGTAATTGATTGTAATTGTACAAAAAAGATGACAAAGGTGGACTTGTATGGGACCCTTCTTGTTGATCTGGCATTCCCAGAAAACGAGGCAATCCACTGAAGCTGATTCTCCTTAAGAGAACACATTTTCCTTTTTAATAATTTTATGGAAATCTTTCTAATTAGAAGGTTACAAACTTTCTGGAAGTTTCAGAAGAGATTGACAAATCGCATTTTACAGTTTCTGTAATTGAAACCAGCAGTAGGAGTATCTGCTCTGACACCATACCCTAGCCACAGCCATGACATGATACCTCCTCCTCTAGTATCTTTTAGTACCTTCTGAATACTGAGTGCTTACACTGTACCTCACACTATGCTCAATGATCCTGTCCACAATCTCATGACTCTCACAAGAGGCATCTCGTTGAGGCACATAGAATTTTTGCCCTTACCAAATAACTTCATTTATGTTGTTTCTTAAATTCTTGTTGCCTGCATTTTATGATTTTTTTCTGTCTCCTTGCTTATTATCTGGAAATCACCTCTTACTCAACTTCTGATTTTCTCCTTTGAATCTCCTGTGTGTTAGGAAACCTAGAAACCACACTACATAGAATTATGTATCAAGGAAGCCGGGGTCTAAAGGAGCATCTCATGGTTTGGTTGGATTAAATTGGATACATTGCTTCAGATCCTATAGTCACTTGGGAGGACCCCATGTGTTACCAATGGGGACCATGTGGAGCAAACCCAGAGTTCGCCAGCCAGCCAGCCAGCCAGCCCTTCCTTTTTAGAGCTGAACTAGGTTGGCTTTTACTTAATATCCCTTGAATGCATCACCGTCTAGTTATTGTGAAAAAAAAAAAAGTCTTCTTATTTTATATATGTTGATACTGACAGATGATGAGAAGGTAATTACTGCTTATTTGAATTTAATATGTCTGAGCATTTATCTTTTAAAAATGAATCTTAGAATTTCAACCACATGTAACTCTGTGCACATATCATTTGTCTGAACTTAATGCAGTGGCTAAAAAAGGTTTTTAAGAATTGTTTGTACCTCTGGGTATATCTTAGTCACAGCCTTTTAATAGAATTTGTCTAAACCTTATGAAAACTGTACTTAGTCATGGCTTGATAGGAGTTGCTCACTGGATTCATTAGGGATTACATTGGAGCATAAGACTTAAACTGCATTTAAAATAAAATGTATAAATGACGAAACAAAATGTTAATGTTTCTTATATGTTACAATATGCTAGAATGACACATACTATGTGGATATGGCCAATAGATTAGGATACTGAGTTTTTGATTTCAGTCTTTTTCACAGTTCTATGGTTCTTTCTTTCTAAGTTGGCAGACACCATGGTGAAGCGAAGAGAAAGATGTGTGATCGATACTTTTGTGAAGGCCTTGAGTTTGGGGATGGTATAGGAAACTTCACCATCTAGTGCGGTATGCAATATTTAGGGGTAAGGGCATAGATTACACTACTTAGGGTTAGAAACTGGGTCATCACTTCTCATGTGGACCTAAGCTGAGGATGATTTTCCCTCAACAAACTATGATTCAGACAAAAATAATGAGATATTAAAAAGTTTCATTTCTGGGGGCACCTGAGTGGCTCAGTGGGTTAAAGCCACTGCCTTCAGCTCAGGTCATGATCCCAGGGTCTTGGGATCGAGTCCCGCATCGGGCTCTCTGCTCAGCGGGGAGCCTGCTTCCTTCTCTCTCTCTCTCTGCCTGCTTGTGATCTCTGTCAAATAAATAAATGAAATCTTAAAAAAAAAAAAAAAGCTTCATTTCTGGAGTTGTAGCTCATCTCCTAATTCTGGGGGATAGCAGACTCAGCATGGTAGAGAAATAATAGAAGACTGGGGAGTGCGTCTAGGGGTCAAGTCTAGGCCCTAGCTCTATCACTTACTAACTTCATAGTTTCCAGCCAAGCACCTCTCAATTTTATCTCCGAGTTGAAGGAGGTACTAAGGCCTACCTCAGAGGGCTGCTGAGAAAGCCACAAGTCACGATATGTGTCTGAGAAAGAGGTCTGGAAACTTCCGTGCATTATCTATGCCTTTTCTTAATATCATTTGGAATTTCCCCTCAAGATTTAATCTGCTTTCACATCAGCATCTACATGTAGATAAGAGTTAATGCGTGAGTCCTTGGAGGAACCAAGGGTCACCAATGGAACTAAGGTTCAACACATGGAGTTCAGTGAACATTTAATGGGTTCGTGACATGAAACACCCATCCATTTTTTGTGTCTCTGTTGAAATAGATTGTCTAAAACCACACTGATTCATCAACTATAACTGAAAATACATTGTATCCACCTCCCCCCCCTGTAAAAAGAACCAGTAATCTCCTAGGCAAACTAGCAGGGACCTTTCTTTGTGGTCCTGTCCACCATGGGCCTCAATTCACTGTTTCCACAATATCTCAGGATATTTCCCCTTCTCTCTCTCTCACTGGAAAGACCACTCTGCAGTGATTACATTCTTTAGGAGGAAGGAGAAGAATTGACTTATAATATACTTAATATGTTCCGGTACATTTCATGCTCCACCATAATTAGCCATCAGACTGACCTTGTGAAGAAGAGAGTACCATCCTATATTATGGTTGAGGGAATTGATGCTTCTAAATTATTTACTTAAATTCATACTGATGGTAATGAGCAGAGATGGACCTAAACTTTTCTCTCTGATGTCTAAATAGTGTTGGGTTCACTAGATCAGGCTGCCTCCCAGAACCTGCTTCGTGCTTGGGCAGGGCCAGAGGATTCCATTGAAGGAATTATAAGAACACATTGTGGTATTTTCCTGTTACCTTGTATACTTCAGAAAATCAGATAACTTCTTTGAACCCAACCTTCACCCCCACTTGCATATCTCCCCAGCTTGCTGAGGATCAAATGGAATAATAAAAATAAAAGTGGTTGGTAGGCTGTTAAGTGCTATATCAAAGTGAGAAATCAGTATTATCCTAAAAGAACTTTCTGTGTGTGTGTGTATATATATATATATATATGTATATATATATATATATATATATTTAAGAGAGTACAGGTAAGAATACCACTCAGCTACTACTTCCAGAAAGTGACATTTTTTTTTCTTTAACCCAGTGTGGTGGCATAGGAGAACCAGCTCCTTGTGTTTTTGGCAAAGGCTGGTGCTAGTCAAATGTGAGGCAAAGCTGCCACTCGTTTATCAGATTTGCACTGGATTTAGGGTATGATCTAGTTTTAATGGCACTGCATCTGCCATTTTTAGTGTCTAGGCTTAAGAAGACTGGGCTCAGTCTCTCAGTTTATTAACTTCTTGATCTGGGCAAGGAACTGTGGGGTGCCTCTGATATTTTCTTTAGGGCTATTATAGAACAAAAATAGGATGGTTTACCTTTGAAGGATTTTAATCCTCAAGTTTATCAGAATCATATACAGTAATAATGCTAGAACTGGAAGGAAGAATGTGCAGATCAACTCATCATTTGCTTTTCTTATTAACTTAATTCCAAACTTTATTAAGAACCTCTGTGTTAAGGATCAGAGAGAAAAAAAAATGAAATAATAGAGTTCCTGCTCTTCAAAGGCTTAAAGTCTGGGGGAACAGTATATGTTTAATAAATTCCCTAAGTTGTTTACTAAGGATCACATAATCATAGTTAGTGGCCATGTCAAAAAACCCAACCTGGAACATTCTAATCCATAACAAATTTGTAGATAGCCTTTCTCCTCACTAACTCCCTGCAAACATTTGAATATATTCTTCTAAGGTTTGTATTCATTTGTTAGCATTTCAGAGCAGGATGGACAGGCACATCCTGGCATTGTAATTCATGGCTTGTTTCATGTGTGAGTTTTGTGTATACACTGGCAGAGGATGCGGTGGGTAGCACAGTGATGAATATCTTGGCTTTGGAGTAGGCCTCATCTGCCCCTGGCACATGTGTATACAAGGACTTGGGCAATTATTTAATCTTATAAATTTCCATTTCCTTTCTCTGTAAAAGAGGGTACAGGTACCTACCTAACCATGAGTTGGGAGAAGAATGAAAGGAAATAAAATGTGTCAAATTGCTAGGGTAGTATCTGGCACAAAGTAAGTGTTCGGAATCTTAGTTGTCATGACAATCCATACATGTTCCTGCAGCAGCTTGGAAAGAAGCCTGTCCCCATGCTGATTCTAACACATGGTATCTGTTTGATCTTGAGAAAGACACTTTGTTTCTCCAAGTCTCTGTTATTTTCTCTATATCATGATAATAATAATAACTTTGGAGCTAGTGAGGGGATTTTCATGTATTTATGCATTTATTTCACATAGCTTCATCGAGCTCCTATTATCCACTAGGAAATGTTCTAGCTGCTGGAGAATCAGCAGTGAATAAAGGTGAAATAACACATGTAAATTGCTTGGCAGATAGTAGGAACTTAATAAATGTAAGTAACCACATGTTACAAATAATTATAGCAGATCAGCTATTACCATTCAATCAAATTTGGTTATAATTATAATTAGCATTAATATTATCTATTAAAAATTACCATTTTCCTCCATTAGATATATTTATCTCTTTGTGCATGTGTAATTTTAATATACTGACAGTCCAAACAGCCCTTTGCAAGTTACAGAGATCCCTGGGACCAAACATTTGAATTTCCAGACATTTGCATGTGTTTCATCTTCCACTGGACCTTGCGTTTGACCTCAACTCCAGTCTCTGAATTTCCATTTAATAAGAAGCTGAGTGGAAAATGAGACCTTCACCCTTGGAAATCCCTTTATTTCCACCTGTGTTTATAAAAATGATGATGCCTTGCAATGAACTTGCTCCTCTCACAGACTTCTCAAAACGTGTTTAAGGAATCGGCAATGATAATTTGGTTCTAAGCCCAACTCTCTCAATTTAAATGATTGCACCAGTAACTGTGAGTTTCATTTCCTTCCTGGATCCATCTGCTTCCCAGGGTATTATTAGTCTGCGTAACAGGTCCCGAGAAGGACCTCATTAGGCACGGAGGTGATACACTGTTTGGGCAGAAGTCTGTCTCAGTCTGTTCATGAATGCCTTAATTCTTTAGCTGAGTGCTGTAGGCACCCGAAGATCTGCCGTATCCCGGGGCTGGCCTGGAAGTCACACGGCATGAACCTTGGTTTGTTAACTTCTAATCTAGGTGCAATCACACAGAACACCTGACTTGTGACTGATTTGCTCACTTGGTTTAGCTAAGGACAAGGCCATAAGTTCAGGCCACTTTCTCCAGCCTCATACACCATACCCCAATTGACCCATAAAGGCAAGGACATTTAGGCCAGCAGTTTTCATAGCTGGGGTTCGTAGAGGTGACTTCAAGTTGTTATAGGTGGAGGTGGGGAAGGCAGTTCTACAACCCTGCACTACTTTAGGTAAAAACAGTCCTGATTATATTTGATTACCTTTAGCTTTCTTATAAAATTTTATTTTTAAAAAGTATTCTTGGGCCCATTTACTCACTTTGGAAACAACACTTTAGGATAATTGTTCTGTCTCTTCTCCCCTCGTAGGCCTTCTCTTCCCCACCTAAGCATGGCGATCTCGGGCACTTCACCACTGTTTGGGGTACTACTCTTAACATAGGGTGACTTGAGAGGGGTATCCCTCCCACCTCAGTTTTCCCATAAAAAATTGGGCTATAGGAGTGGACCCTAATCTTGGCACATTAGAATCATCTGGAAATTCTTACAACTATAAATAACTGGGCTTGCCTCTGAGATCCCAATTCAGAGGTCTGAGAAGAGCCTGGACATCTGTTTCATTTCAAAGTTCCCCAGGTAATTCCAGTATAAAGTTAGAATTTTGAACTTTTTTTTTCTTTTCTTTTCTTTCTTTTTTTCCCCCAACAAATCATGGTGTCAACATATATCTTACAAGCACCCAAGACATCCTTTCTGCCCATCTTCCCAAGGAAGACCGTGGGATTTACCACCCGCTTTCAAGGTGAACAGGGCTATATTCTGCAATAAGGGGCAGGCAGAAGTTGGTGCATTTTTGGTGCTCTTGGCAGTGACTGAATGTAAAAATCACTTTCATCGCTTGCTTCCTCTCCCCGTCTTTGCTCTCAGTGAGGACACTACGCAGAACTGTCCACTGGGCTCCTGACATTCTCTCATTTAACTCTCAAAACACTTTCCTTCAGGAAAATACTTGTGTTTCATAAATGATGAAGCCAAATCTCCAAGAGGCCACGTGGTCTTCAGAAAATCTCACTTCTGGGATTTGGACCCAGGTCAGTCAAGCTCAGAGTGGTCACTTTTCTCGTGGATCCCCAGAACCCACTGTCTCTCTTCAATCAGCTTCTTCTCCACTTCCCAAATATGGTTCTCCAGAGACAGGACCTATATTAGTTAGCCAGAGCTGCCATTAGAAAGCACCACAGACTGGGGAGCTGAAACAACAGGAATTCGTCTCTGTCCTGTTCTGTCCTGGAGGCAGGAAGTCCAGCATCAAAGTCTCGGCAGGTTTGGTCGGAGTCCTCTTTCCTTGGCCTCCTGACAGCCACCTTCTCGCTGTGCCCTCACACAGCCTCTTCTACGTGACAGTGCACTCCTTGTGTCCCTTCCTCTTCTGATAGGGACCCCAGTCCTACTGGATCAGGGCCTCACCCTTAGGACCTCATTTATGGGCCCTATTTCCAAATGCAGTCACACTACGTGTTAGGGCTTCAACATACCAGCTTTGGGCAGACACAATTTAGTCCATAACAAGATCTTTGGTTTATTTTACCTTGTTAACATATATGGATCAACAACCCCCAGCCCAGTTCATTGGATGTGGGGTGAAGAAATTCTCAGTGAGCCAAACTTTCAAAGCCCTTTATTCAGTCAGTTTTCAGTGTATTAGTTCAGCAAGCACTGGGCTAGACACTGGGGGTACTTCACAGGTACCCTTAGCCATATATGGCGGGGGTGGGTGGTCCCTAAAAATGTGTGTCATAATTATATGGGTGTATAGATATGCATTTTTCTGGGGGAGAAAATCCATAGCTTTCATTAGATTTTCAAGATTTCACATGATCTCCAGAGCTTAAGGAGCAAAGAAGGCCTTTCTCAGCTCTCGAGGTCTGAGAGTCCAAACAGAGGTATTCTGTTCTCTTGAGGGCTGTTAAAGTAGTATCCTGAAGATGTCATCATCCTGCTCCCCTTCAACCTCTGGGGCTAGGAAATATCATGCTTCTTGACCAATCAGGGCAGGCTTCTTGGAGGAAGTGGGCATTACGCCTTAAAGTCTGTCAGCCACCCTGAGTGCATAATGAGGGCATAGATGGTTTTCTCCATCTGAGATTAGACCAGAAAATTTTGGTCTTTTGATGACAAAAGAAGGAAAAGAATGTCCTGGTGGGATGACTTAGGATTTGCCAAACTTATGAATAGAGTGTGTATTTTGCAAAAGTATCTTCAGGGAACAATCTCTCAGAATGATTCAGCACAAAATGACTTTTTGAAACTTCCATCATGTACTCATCCCCCCCCCCCCCCATTACCACCTTCATCCATTTAGTTGTTGCAGCCTGTGGTTCCTCCACATCTCTCACTTGGACGGTTTCAATATTCAACGAACTGGCCCCCTGCCTCCTGCTTGGTCTACCTCAAATCCTTTCTCCATGCTGTTGTTAGATCAGATTTTCTAAGTCTTTATTTCACTCTCCTCCTCGGCATTCTGAAGACTGTATTATTTCAAGACTCTTAAAGTACATTGCAAATAGTAATATGCTGCCTAGAATTGTAAGTAGTAGCTATGTCTTCCCATTAGCAGGAATTAGAGGTATCTGTTCATTTACACACGCTCACTAACAACTAAGTAAACCATAACATGGGTCAAACATCGTCCTCGGGTTTTGAAATGTGGTAGGTGATGATGACAGAATTAATAGCCAAACTTTTAGAGTTCTTGCCATTTTCTGGGGCTGTTTTTACCATTTTGTGTCTATAAACAAAATCTACCTTGTCAAGGATCTTGTACCGTGGATACTGTCATTCCCACTGAAATGTAAAAGCACGAAGACATTAAGAGGTCTAACATCCTGGAGCTCGTAAAGGTTGAAGGCAGGATTCAAACCCAGGTAATCTGGATCTAGTGTTGCAAGAAGAGCATTGAAAGAAAATATGAAAATAGTAACTTGATGGAATGAGCACTGGGCATTATATGCAACAGATGAATCACTGAATTCTACCTCTGAAACTAAGAATACACCATATGTTAATTAAGGTGTGTTTAATAAAAATAAATAAATAAAAAGAAATAGTAACATATGTATAAAGTCTTTTTAAATCTCTCTTTCAAATTTCTTTTTTTTTTTAAAGATTTTATTTATTTATTTGGGAGAGAGAAAGCATGTGCGAGGGTGTGGGGGTGGGGAGGGGTAAAGGGAGAGGGAGGAGCAGACTCCCCACTGATCAGGAAGCCTGATGCGGGGCTGGATCCCAGGACCTCGGGATCATGACTTGAGCCTAAGGCAGATGTTTAACTGACTGAGCCACCCATGTGCCCCTATCTTTCAAATTTCTAATTAAGTATACTTTAATTTTCTTCCTTTGATAAAGGTTTATCAGCAGAATTTATTTATGTTTACTGGCCATTATTAGAGACTTCACAGACTTATAAATAGAACCTAGGGAAGAAACTGAAAGGAGAATGTATGGGGTACCTGGGAGGCTCAGTTGGTTAAATGCCTGTCTTTGGCTCAGATCATGATCCCAGAGTCCTGGGACTGAGCCACATGTCCAGCTCTCTGCTCAGCGGGCAGTCTGTTTCTCCCTCTCCCTCTGCCTGCTACTCTTCCTGTTCGTGGCTCTCTCTGTCAAATAAATAAATAAAACCTTAAAAAAAAGAGAGAGAGAGAAACGAGAATGTAGACTTACTAAAGGTAACTGATTAAGAATTGGGAGAGGAAGTTGCTGGGGAGCAATGGAGTTAATTAGCATGTTTCTGGACATAGGAGAATATACCAGGTGGCCATTGCTTTAATAATGCTGAATAACAGATTATTTCCCAGATTTCAGCGGCTTATAGCAGTCATTTGTTTATCCCTCCGAGGTCTGCAAGTCAACTGGGAGACTCTGGTTCAAGCTGAGTTGGTTCAGGTTGGTCCTATTTATCTGTAAGCCATAGCATTTATAAGAGTATAATCTTCTTATGGTACAGGGCTGGAGTGCAAGAGACCGAGTCAGACCTCACAAGCCAATGCAAAGCCTCTGGTTGCTCTGGTCTACTTTAAATTCACACACATTTCATTTGTCAAGCAAGTCCCATGGCCAAGAGCCAAGTCTTCAGAGTGGAGAAGTAAAATTTTTCATTAGTGACTGATGACAGAGCTTGGGAGGGAAGGAAAATTAGTACAGTCTGCCATAGAGAGATAATCTGAGGTTGAAATAACCCCTAACTTAGTGAAAGGCAATGTGACTGTCCTTACTGGAAGGGGTAAGACACATCTTAATGGGAATGAATATTAAATTTAATGGACAAAAACATCACCACTGGGTGGTACTCTTATTCCAGGATGGCTTTTTGCAGGCAAGATGTATTTGAGTAGACAAATTTTCAATAGGATATTATGATTTGAGTTTTTATAGCTCAAGCTGTGAATGCATTTTCATTTCTACTTCACAATGTTAATATGTGTAATGTACTCAAAAAAGTTCCTGGAAGAGAACACTGCTATGAGAGTTTGCTATGATGATGATGGTGTTGATGATGAAGATGATGATGATGATGTCAAAACTGTGGGGCATTTCTGTTCTTTGTATATTTCCTTTCTCTTACTTGACTCAACAACAGTTTTGGCAAGATACCCCCAAATGCTTAATCCTAATGAAGACCTTTTCTAGGTCTCATGACCAATAAGCAGAAAGTAATAACTTTTGGTAATACTGGACATTTTTAATAATATAATTTTGTCCAAAGCATTAAGGATGAGTTACAAAGAGATTTGGGGGATTTAATGAGAAGGGGCAAGAAAGATTTGTTCGTCTTCCACCCACATCATTTTAACTGTCAAATATAGGATAACTTCTACTTCAAGGGAATAAAGTGAGGAGAGAAATTTGACTGTTACAATGCTGGCAAAAGATATGGCCAAGAATGGCTCAATCTGGGAAGAGCATTCTATGTGCAACTACAGAACAAGTAATCTTTAATTTATTGAAGCTGGATAAAATCTTTAAAAAATACACAATATTACAGAAGGGAAGGGAAAAAATGAAACAAGATGGAACTGGGAAGGGAGACAAACCGTAAGAGACTCTTAATCTCAGGAAACAAACTGAGGGTTGCTGGGGGATGGGTGGGGGAGAGATAGGGTGGCTGGGTGATGGACATTGGGGAGGGTATGTGCTATGGTGAGTGCTATGAATTGTGTAAACCTGATGACTCACAGACCTGCACCCCTGGGGCAAATAATATATTACACATTAATTTTAAAAAAAGGAAAAAAGAAAAAAAAGTATACAAATATTGTAAATAATCAAATTAAGTAGCCAGCATCCCAAAATATTTAGCTATTTTTCCCCTAAGAGTCTCCCACATAGTAAGAAAACAGAAAACTTTCTCTATAAAAAATAAGTAAGAATTGAAGGTAAAGGGCCTAATAGCATCAGGAAAAAAACAATCTTGAGATTGTAGGGGTTTATTCATCATGATGTTTTCTTTCTGTTTGAAAGGAAAATTTGTTTGTTAAGAGAAAATCCGTCCAACTCCCTATCCTCATATGTTTGGCATTAAAGCTAATATGTTCTTTTCTTAATGAATGTGTCTAATCAGAAAAGAGTCACAGAATCCTGAAACGTCTGCACTGACAGCCCTTGAAGACCATTCTGAGACACTGAGAGAGAGTTTGTCACTTGCTGAAGTTCACAGTTAGTGACAAAGCAGGGACAAATTACTCAGATGTTTTTATTTTAAGTCCAGAGCCCAGTATTGAATTGGATTTAATATAGTTTCCCCCCAACTGCTTATTTTTGGGAAAATTACTTTAATGTTTTCATTTTCCTTGTAATCAATATGGGAAAACTAGATCAATGGCTTTTCCAAGGCTGTCCCTTCCCCTTCTTTTGAGGCATGCTTCATGGAGACATAATTCTCCTTCTCCTTCTTTTTGTTATTTTTTGCATCATGTTCAACGACTTACCAATCAAAGGAATCAAGGAAAATTTTGGGGAGAACTTTTGAGGACTCCACATTTAACATACTGAACAATAGTCAACAGATTTCTTACTGGTCTCTATTTCATTCAAGATTTGTTATTTTTCTAGAAACAAAAGCAAAAATAAACTACTGGGACTACACCAAAATCAAAAGTTTTTGCACAGCAAAAGAACCTATCAACAAAACAAAAAAGCAACCTAGTAAGTAGGAGAAGATAATTGCAAATGACATATTTGATAAGGGCTTAATATCTGAAATATACAAAGATCTTACACAACCCAACACTAAAACAAAACAAAACAAAACAAAACGCAAACAATCTGATTAAAAAATGGGCAGAGGGCCTGAGTAGACATTCTACCAAAGAAGACTATATAGAGGGCTAACAGACACGTGAAAAGATGCTCAACATCACTAATCATCAGGGAAATGCAAATCAAAATCAAAATGAGATATCACCTTATACCAGTCAGAATGGACAGTGTTAAAGAGAAAAGAAATAACAAGAATTGACAAAGCTGTGGGGGAAAAAAAGGAACCCTCATACACTGTTGCTAGGAATATAAATCAGAGAATGCTGTGAAAAACAGAATCAAAGTTCTTCAAAAAAATTAAAAAGAGAAATACCATGTGATTGAGTAATTTACTACTAGGTATTTACCCCCCAGAAAATGAATTCAGAAAAATATGCATCCCTATGTTTATTGAGGCACTATTATAATAGCCAAGATACGGAGGCAATCCAAGTGTCCTTTAATAGATGAATAGACAAAGATATGGTGTATATATATATACAGTGAAATATTACTCAACCATAAAAAGAATGAAATCATGCCATTTGTAACAACACTGATGGACTTAGAGGGTATGATGCTAAGTGAAATAAGTCAGACTGAGAAAGACAAACACCATGTGATTTTAGTTATGTATGGAATCTAAAAAAGAAAAAAACAAAAACAAAAACAAAAACAAAAAAAAACAGACAAAAACAGACTCTTAAATACAGAGAACAAACTAATAGTTCCCAGAGAGGAGGTTGGTGGTGGGGGGGTGGGCAAAATAGATAGAGGGGATTAAGGTATACAGATTTCTAGTTATAAATAAGTCAGAGATGAAAATCACACCATAGGGAATATAGTCAATAATAATATAATAACATTGTATGCTGACAGATACTTCTCATGGTAAGCATTGAGTAATGCATAGAATTGCCTAATTAATATGTTGTACACCTGAAACTAATATAACATTATATGTCAATTATACTTCAATAATTTAGCAGATGATTATCTTTCTGGATGGAAAGTTTTTGCTGAAATTTCTCAGCAAATTAAGCTTTGAAAGACATCTTATTCAGGATGATGGAGCTATTTTCAACCTTCTCAATTGACATAAATGTAGTTAACAGACAATTATTCAATGCACACTTTCTGGTGCATGAATCAGCATTTTGAGGCTTGAATCTCAGAGATTTTTAATTTTAATTGTTGGCAAATATTCAACATTTGTCTTTCTTAATCTTTACTATTAAACTCTTTTGACCTAATCTTCCTTCAGTCTCTCATCCACTGTGTTCATTATCTAAAAACAGACACTTGAAGAAATCAGTGATAATCATTCTTTCAATAAAGCTAGAAAAGTTCTGAGCTATCATCCTGTCCCATCTTCAGATGAGGACAGTGAGACAGAGTGGTTACATGACTTATTCAAGACTTCCATGAATAATTTCTCTTTGCAAGTTATGATCTTCAACTTCTCCCTGGTTTTCTCCATGCCACAAAACCCTTCTAGTGGCAGCTGTTAGGAAAGACAAACTAACTCCTGAGTCCTCCATCCCGTTTGCTTCAAGGACTGAAGGGAGTTTCATTATTAATCATTTATATATTATCCCTACACCGCCTGCCTCCTTATTAATCACCTCCATGGAATCTAGTGCTATTAATCATCAAATGTGTGTCTGAGCATTACCGGTAATTATCTTTGAATGTTTGTTACCTGTCAGTTTAATTACTTGTTTTCCCCCAGGAGCACAGACTGATTCAGGTCCCTGACTCTGGTGTGTGTGTGTGTATTAATGTGTTTACATTGTACTTGATTCCCTGTGTGTGTGTGTGTGTGTGTGTGTGTGTGTGTGTGTGTGACTTTTAGACCCCAATTACCATCACATGAAGTAAAACTATATTTCAAATAAGTATTCTTAACCCTTGGTCACCTATAAAACCACATATTTCTTGTTGAATGTAAGGTAGAAAGTCAGGTATAATCTTTGATCCCCCTTGATTTAATCTTCTATCTTCCACAACAATTCTTTGAAGTCCTCTATAAACTGATTGATTTTACTTCTCCAGGAATAAGCACTGTATGTACCTGGGGGTTTTTGTTTGTGTGTATGTGTGTGTTTTTTAATCCATTTGGTGCTTGTGGGGATCAGAAAAGAATGAGACCAAAATTTGTAATCAGTGCTTGTCTACTCCAGTTAGGGTAACCGCCCAAAAGAAGACTCTACACCCTTACTTTTGAAAGGGTAGGAGTAGAAAGATAGTTTGTATGTCTTAAGGGTATTTAACACGGCAAAGAGCACCCAAGTCTGTTTAGAACAGAAGAGCAAATTAAATACATGCTCAGTCTTCTCTGAGGAGGGCATTTCACTAGAGAAGAAAAGTGCCTGCCATCAAGGAACATGAAAAGTCCTATTGGTTGGAGACAGAGGAAGTGAAAAGAAAGAAACTGACACTTGGTGAGTATCTACATGTGCTATTTTATGTTATCCTCCCAATGATATTTCCTATGTGTAGATACCATTAGCTCAGAAAAATTGCCAATGTACACTCAGAGGGGAAGTGACAGAACTGGGACTTACACCATGATCTGCCTGATTCTAAAATCCATATTCCTGCTGCCATACCAGTGCTGTCTCAAGACAAAAACATGTGCTGCATGAACAACATCAGAGAGTGTGCAAATGTAAAAATTAGAAGAAACACAGATAACTCTCAAACTCAGAAGAGGGGTTCAGAGACATCCAGATTCCTTGTCCAGAGAAAATTTTATGAAGATGACCTTCGAACTGCAGAACGTGAAGAATGTAAAGATCTAAGCTACTCCAGTGTATGCCCTTGTATGCTTTCTCCCTTCTGGAGTCTAAAAGCCTAGAAAGTTTTCAGCTCTCCATTGAACTTCATGAAGTCTACAGTCTATTTTTGCACTGAAGCTTTGGAACACAGACGGATAGGCTGCTGTGAAGATGCACTGTCTTTTTGTTAACTAGACTTTGAGTGGAGAAAGTGCTGTTAAAACACACACACACACACATACACACACACACACACACAATTATTTAACCTGCTTGTTCTAGGAAGATATTTCTCTTTTCCTCACTACTGAAGACCTCTACTATTAGATGTTTGAAAGGTGTTTAGTTTCCAAGTTATCTCCACAATCAAGGTATCCATTTAGTAGAATTTATTTATTGGGTGCATCGACTCTATGCCTAGCACGGTCACATCTACATTGGGATTTGCAGAGATGCACTTTAGGAGATAGAAAGCAGGGCCCCATTTATCAAAGATCTTATAATTTACTCTGAGATATAACAAACTGTAGTTTACATTTATTGACCTTAATATGCATCTGGAATTATTCTAAACACATTTCTAGACTTGTTATCTCACTTAATTGGTTCAACTGAAGAGTTTCAAGTAGAAATTAAAGTTTGTCTCTCATGTTATAGTACTGGGCAGATGAATTGGTTGGTGGAACTTATTCTGAGTCAATGAATGTAAAAGCATTTCTAAATTGTAAAATGCTCTGTGGACTTGAGGAAAGTGTTGGGAATTTCATGTAGGGTAGCTGGGTAATTTAGGGAGAAGATTCAGGTTAGTGAAGACATTTAAAAATTCAAATAGTGGAGTGCAGAGTTTGTATGATAATGTCCTGTTTACAGATAGGATAATTAAGTCTCTGAAAGGACAAGTGATGTATTCAAGGTCATCTGGCAAATGAATTAGTGAAACATTCAAGTCTCCTAACACTGGATCTAGTGCCCTTTCCTCCAACCCTATTACTACTGGCCAAGGATACATCCAAGCTAAAGGGAATGCTAAAGAGAGTACAGTGGGTTGGGATAGAGAGTCTTAGTTATGGGTCAACATCTTTGTTTGCTCTAGTTCCACCATTAAGACTCAGATGAAAAATGAAAGGCACAGACAACTCTAAGTTGTAATTTGAAGAAAAGAAAAATGAAAGCAATGGTGTCTATATGTCTAAAACCCCTACTATGTGTCATGCATTGTGCTAGAAGTTTCTCATGTCATCCTTCTGATAACCTCATAAGTAAAGTATATTTATCCTCATTTTAATAGATGGAGACAGAGTAGAGCCCAAATTTACACAGTTCGTAAATTGTGAAGCAGAGATTCAAATTCAAATCTGCCTGCTCCAAATGTGCTCCATTTCCATTCGCGACTTGGCTTTCACTCAAGTGGAATCAATCTCTCTATGAATTGTTTTCTAGTACTTAACATTTATCATTTCCAAATGTGATCATTACCACTTACCCATGGTGTAAGAATTTTTTTTTTTTAACTCTTCGGGAGGTATTATTTTCAGGGCAAGATTACAACTTTCTTCACTTTTCCTTGGAAGAATGTTTTTCCTTCAATAGGTAATGCCACATGACCTCTGAGCAGAACAGAAACTCTAGACGAAAATGTTTTCTGAAGGTCAGATTTTTGACATGACAAATCCATATTCTTGGAATATCCTTAGAAGGTATCTTCTCTCCTTGATGTCAGTAGGATTCTGATATCTTCTTGGCATTTGGACAGATAGCTGCCGGCAAATTGTTGCAAAGTCTGGCCTAATTTGGAGGATTCCCTATTGCAAACCCAGGCATGATTCATTCTGAGATCTGGGAGAAGTCCAATATGCCTCAATTTCCCTTGTACAGATATTGAAATTGAAATCCTCCACGGAGAAATTGGATACCTTTTGTTTTGGCTTACTTGTTTCTGTAGTTTTATATGTTCCTATTTAGTGCTGATACTATCTGACAATGTGTGCTTAAATGAAGATTATGTTTTATGCATCGAAGGAGCCAAATCCCCTTCCCCCCAGAATTACCCAGTTCACTTTCCATTTTCTTCTCTTCTTGTTTTTATGTCGACTATTTAATTGAGATGTTAAGGTCCTGCACAGCTCTGAGTGGCAATTTTAAACCAGATTTCTCTATAGACTTGGGACCTAGCAGCATTTGTGAGATGAGGCTGATCCAATTATCTAGGCTGAAAACTCTGGAGAGATAAGATTTTCCAAATTGTGATGTTATGTCCAGTGTACTCTCTTGGTTAAAAATAAACATTTCTAGGTTATGGGATCTTTGTTCAAGTTGATTGTGTAACTGAGGGAGAAGAAGGGAAATGTCCTTTTGAAGCTGAAGTGGAGTGTGTGACATCTTCCTACTACAGTCACTTTTTCTTTGTTTCTTCATTTAATTAAAAAATCATCCTGCTCTTAAATTTAAGATTACCTGGGCATTTGTTACCCTTTCAATTTTGTTTTATCATAGGACTCTTTTTGTAGAATACCAGAAACTCTGTGCAGGAGAAAAACTTAATATGCCTCCTTCCTTTGTGGATGAAATAATTGAAGTAGAGATGTAGGTTCTTTACTCAAGATCACATAGCAAGTTTAGTGATAGAGTCATGAGGAGTAGAATCCAGGTTTCCCTGTTCTTTCTTTACTTCATTCTCTACAAGGTTACTGAGTTGCTTTGCTTAGTTTTCCAACCTGATAAAATGCACAGTTCATTATTTCTGACATTCATTTACTCCACTCATCTAATTTTATACATTCATTTGATGGTTTGAAGACTATAAGGATATCACTGCACAACTACCCCTTCATAATTAAAAAAAAAAAAAGATTGCTGTATCTGTATTGACTGTAAGTTTACCCTGATTCCATAAGAAAAGAGAAATATTTTGGAAGGATCTCGGAGGATATCCTAGAGGACTAGACTTGGGAATAAGCAAGAATCAAGTATCTCTGGAAGGGAGGTCAAAATGATAACCCCACAAAACAGATACAGAGAAATTATTTGGAAAGAAACAGAGAATGGAGAGAACAGACATCAAGGTAGCTCTGGGTGAACAAGGGAATGTTTTCTGGAGGAGGTAGAATTTGAGCTGGTCCTTCAAAGACAGGGAGGATTTATATGCATTAAGACAGAGAAGGGGAAAAGGTGATATTTGGTAAGAGCTCAAGATCACTTTTAGGGAACTCGACACATCCACATGTGAATGGTTGGGTGATGCTGGAAGGTAGGGCAGTTTGTCATGAGGGCCAGAGTGAGGGATAGCATCATCACGTAGCTTTCCACACTCGACTTCATTCTGACCTAACTTGGATCAAACATGGTTGTTTTGCATTGTCTTTTCCATCTTCTTGCTGTCATTTTCTCCTCCATCATGTGCTTTTCTCACTGTTCTTTCTCTTTCTGTTCTTTTGTCCCACTTACCTTCTTTCATTGTTCTTCTCGCCTAGTGCCTGTGCTACAATTATTGGCCTTATTTTTAAGATATTAAATTTGGTATAAAGATCACCTACTTTTGGGGTGCCTTGCTGGTGGAGCATGTGACTCTTGGTTTTGGCTCAGGTCATGATCTCAGGGTTATGAGATGAAACCCAGAGCAGGGCTTCAAGCTCAGCAGGGAGTCTGCTTGGGATTTTCATTCTCCCTCTCCTTCTGGCTTCCTGTGCCCACCCCACTTCTCTCTGAAATAAATAAATACATCTTTAAAAAAATATTGCCTCCTTGGTGTTTCAATTCTGGCATGACAGTGTGAGAAGCTCCACAGACAGACTCCCCACAGAAATGGGTGAAAAAAATTTTTTTTAATACTAAAAAAAAAAAAAAAAAAAAACCAACAACAAAAAAAACAAAGTCTCTGGAAATGGTTCAAAAGGCAGTTAGCAAATGAAGAACAATTTCAAGAAAATCTAAAACTCAGCAGGAACAGTGAGAATCTGTAGTATTTTAATAAACACTCACTGAGTCCCCACTTTGGACTATCAGGAATACAGGAATCCATCTCCCCTGGCCTGGAGGAGGGGTTATCTTCCCAGGGGAACAGTGTGTCAGCTTTCTCATCCTGCTCCCACCTACCTGTTGCCAAAGCTATGTGTGTGCAGCCAAGTGGTGACTGCTCCCTTCTTCTCCTTAGCGCCCCCCATATTTCGGATGGAGGCTCTACCTTGGGCACATACCACTAAAAGTATCAAAAGGCCAATTTCTCTTGTCTCAGTTTGTAAGACAGTGGTTCCCTGCTAGGAGAAGCAGGCCAAGAAGACGTGCCGCCCTGTCCACTGAGCACTCAGCCCCTAAAGTGGGGGTGTTACTCAGATAAAAGCATGGCATTGTCCCAAACCCCAGCTTTAGAGCACTGGCTCAGAAATTTTGCCTAAGGGAAAAAGCAGGCCTTACCAAGGACAGTTCCTAATCTCTTCCCAAAGGAATGTACTTCATTTACAAAACAATGTGGAGAATTTCAGATTAAGATCACTCTCAAAAATAGTTCAAATTGTAATGAATGGTAATTGGGAAGATACTGGTAAATCCAATGGAAAAACAGATTGAGCTGTAGTCCTGAAAAAGGAACCAAACGGAAATTCTAGAGTTGAAAAGTACAATAACTGAAATGAAACAATCCCTAGATTAGATGGATTGGAAGATTTGAAAACCATTAAATGACAATATTCCCAAAATTGATCTACAGACTCAAAGCAACACTTATCAGTATCCTAGTTGGCTTCTTTGCAGAAAATGAGGAGCTGATCCTAAAATTTGCATGGCATTTCAAGAGACCCAGGGGAACCAAAATAATCTGAAAAAGAATGAAGTTGGAGGATTGACATTTCTTGATTTCAAAACATACTATGAAGCAATAGTAATCAAGATAATGTGGTGTTGGCTTAAAGGTAGACCTGTTGATTAGTATGGTAACAGGAATAAAAGTTCAAGATCAGCCCGCAGTGTCTTTGGGCAACTGATTTTCAACATGGATACCAGGACAATTTGATGGGAAAAGATTAGCCTTTTCAACAAATGGTGGTGAAAAACCTAGAAAGCCGCATGCAAAAGAATGAATCTTTACCTCACACCATTTACAAAAATTAATTTAAGATAGATCAAAGATCTAAATGTAAGAGCTAAAACTATAAAATTCTTATAAGAAAACAGTGATAGATCCTCATGACCTCAAATTTGGCAATGGATTCTTAGATATGACATCGAAGGCATGCACATAAAAGAAACAATCAACAATTTGGGAGTTCAAAACTTGAAACATCTGTGCTTCAAAGGACACTATCAAGAAAGAGAATACAACCAATAAAATTAGAGAAAATATTTAATCATGTATCTGGTAAGAGACTAGTATCCAGAATATATACGGATCACTTAAATCCCAGTAAGAAAGACACAACCCAATTAAAACACCGACAAAAAACTTGAATATTTCTCCAAAGAAGGTGTATAAATGATCAATAAGCACTTGAGAAGATCCCTGACATCAGTAGTCATCAGGGAAATGCCAATCAAAACCAAGCTGCTGTGGAGTGTGTCTGGCTCAGTTGGTGAAGCAGGCAACTCTTGGTCTCAGGTTTGTGAGTTCAAGCCCCACACTGGGTGTAGAGATTACTTTAAAAAAATAAAATCTATATTAAAAAAAAAAAAAACAAGCTCTTTAGGGCCCCAGTGATGGCTCAGTGATATATTACTCAAGTTACTCGCCGAGACATGAACTGGATCTCAATTAATGATGGCTGTGGTGATGAAGATAAGAATCACATTGATTTGTTTTATTTCAAAACTTTTAAGAATATTTATTTATTTGAGACAAAGAGGGAGAGAGAGAGAGAGTGAGCTTGCACAGAGAGGAGGGCTGAGGGAGAGAGAGAATCTTAAGCAGACTCCATGCTGAGTGTGGGGCTCGCCATGGGGCTTGATCTCACAACACAGAGATCACGATGCCAAGATCACCACCTGAGCCAAAATCACAAATTGGACACTTAACTGACTGTGCCATCCAGGCAGCCCTGTTTTATTTCAAAGTTTTAAAACCCTCCTTGTTTGTCTTTCTTCCTCAGGGCTTTTTGGGATGGTTTTCTCTTCTTCTATGTTAAAGGGTTTCCCCGTTGTCTACTTGTTTGTTGGTTCAGTGTATAAATATAGTGTAATTTTACAGCTTGAATTAAAAAAGAAGCTTGGATTTGCATTCCAACTCTTCCAGATTTAATTGTATGAAAAAGTACATTTGTGTAACAAAGTTTTAGTTTTCACAAAGAAAAATACGTTATTACTCATGGAAGCAAGAGCTTCCTTTCTTGGAAACCTGACTCCATAGAAGAGACCAATGGTGGGGCATGGCCAAACCACCACCAGTTGGTCCAGTCAAGCTTTCTAGACCTTGACTCCATGGGGACAGTATTCCTCGTCCTCACAACAGTGATGGTACTGGTAGTGAAGTGAGATGAGGAAGACTTGCCGTTGCCCAGCATTTTCAGAGCTAGATCCTGAATTATTTACTTCCCTGTGTGTGCTTATTCTTTCTTTTGATTGCTTGCAGTCAACTGTCCACTTTTCCTCTGTACCCCCTTATTTTCAGTCTTTCATCTTAAAAAAAATTAGCTCCCCGCTCTAACCACCCCAGAACTACTCTCTTTGTCACTTCGCTGTATTAATTGTTCAGCAGCATTTGTGTCCCTATGTCCCTGGGACTGATTTGACCCTATCTGCAGTTTGTGTTGACGTGACCTAAATCTGCAGGTGAGACTAGTTAGATCACACATCTATTGGACAGACCATAGTTCCAGTTCACGGACTGAATCTCTACCCATAACATGTTACTTCCCATTGATCTCAAGTAGGAGTATAGATCTTTCTCTGCACTCTACCCTTCCTATGACCAAGAAAACTCACACCAACTTTAACAGGGATGCTGTATTGTGTCTCATTTTCCCACATGAAGGACAGAACAATTCAAAATACAGAACTGTGACCCTATCACTGCCTCCTGTGTAAAGAGAGATAGGAGAGCTTAAAGATGCCGTGGATCAGCACTGAGCGACCTGCAACCATATGCTGCCCCCAAGCTTTGCCATATGGCTCAGAGTCTAATTTCAAACTCGCTTTTCAGCACATTTAAAGGTGAAGGAGTTAGACAGGAATGAGGGACCTCTGTGGACACCACCTACCATGAGCAGAAGAGAGATTTTAGAATGGCCAGTACTCTAGCATGTGTTCTCCAGCTGGACTGGGACAGAGGCAGAAGCAAAGGCTTGCAGTTGGTTGAAATAAAGCAAACGCTGCTGAGAGGCCCCGAGGCAGCTGGGCCTGTGGGCTTCATTGTGCAACCCTGACCAAGGAGTCCCTCATCACCATACTAGAAGGAAATGCAGAGAGCATTCATTTCTGTTCTCAGAGAATGAGGGTCTTTTCCCTTTCAGTGGCAGGATTTTTGAGCTTCACATTGTGTTTTATTGTAGTGATTTTGTTTGGGGGGTTATGTTATTAATAATTTTCCAATTTTGGGGGGGCCCTGGGTGGCTCAGTGGGTTAAAGTCTCTGCCTTCGGCTCAGGTCATGATCCCAGGGTCCTGGGATCGAGTCCCGCATCGGGCTCTCTGCTCAGCAGGGAGCCTTCTTCCTCCTCTGTCTCTGCCTGCCTCTCTGCCTACTTGTGATCTCTGTCCAATAAATAAATAAAATCTTTAAAAAAATAAGATAATTTTCCAATTTTTACTTTTAAAAATGTGTTCTGTTATCAAATATATTCATTTTCCTTTCTCTCTCCTTTCCTTCCACCCCCTCCCCCCGCTTTCCCTCCTTCCCTCCTTTCTCTTCCTTCCTTCTTCCTTTTCCTCCTTCTTTCCAGTAGTTCATTTTCTTTTCTATAGGGTGAAGTGCTATGTAGAATACATACATATGCAAAGTAAGCTTCCTGTCCTGGGGGAGATCCTGGTTTGGGAAGGATATGAACTATGATACCATGCCTTTCTATACAGATAAGCATGTGTGAGGGCCAGTGCAATGTTTCTAAAGAAATTCAGAGCAAAATGAAGTCACTTTGACCTGGTATGTGTGAGTATGTGGGGCTAAAGGGATCCCAGAGAGGGAAATTTCAGCATGTGGGGGTCAGCCTTGAGCTGAGCCGGAAGCATTGGAAGACAGCTTTTCTCGCCACAGAGCTTGAGTCACTACCTCCTTTTCACATTCAATTCTAGTAGCCCCAGTTATAGTGATATATGCTCTTTTCTTGAAGGAAACAGACTGCGGGAATCAAACCCCAACATACAAAGTTAATAGGAGCTCCACCAGCCATTTACTTTGTATCTTCTTCAGTGATGGGAAACTGTAACTCAAAGATGAAAGATATTAAGAAATCAACCCAGAATGGGCTGTCTGTTATCAGAAAGGTGCAATGAATGTTACTCTTCCACAAGAAATGAGAAATTTCCATCAAGTATTAACATAAATCAAAATAATACATCTTAAAGTCGCCATGGTCTTAGCCTACATTATCGCATTTTTCCTTATGAGAACCAGTGTACAGGGAAGGAAACTAAGACTTATTGAATTTAAGTGACTTGGGTGAAGTCACACAGCTGGGAAGTGATGAAGTATTAGAAGAAAAGACTCCCGATAGAATGCACAGCCCATGCATTTCAGTTATTATTTCATGCCAAGTCATTGAGATTATTCCTTTATTGAGCCATTCAGGAGACAGTCGATGGCTATTTACTCTGAGCAGTTCCCTGTGCTGAGCTCTAAAGGAGCTGAAGATGAAAAAAGCATGGTCCCTTTGGCATAGATCAAAAGGGCAGAGTCAAAATAGAAACACAGTTATGTTTAGTATTCTAAACATATTTTTTTAGTTACTCCAAGCACAATCTCTTTCCACAATGTCACATCAGACCTCTTCTTTTCTTTTCTCTCTCATCCTCCTGCTCCCTGGAGCCTCAACCTTCTAAGACCAAGGCACTAAGAATGTTGTTTTTTTTCCTTTTTCTACTTTTTTTTTCCTTTTCCTATTTTGACTCAAAGCAGGAAAGGAGACAAGTACTTACAGAAGCATAAAAATATAAAATAATTGGGTGGAAAGAGTTTCATCTTCTTTAAGTATTCATCTTTTTGGTTTATTTTGATTTTAATATTTCCCCCCTTTGGTGGTCATTTCACAAAGGTCTCTTTGTCCCATGCTTAAGATCTAGATTTTCCTTCCTGCCGTTCAGGGACTCCAAGCCGAGCAGAGGAAAACTAATAACTCATATTGAAGTCTGTAGCTAACAGAATGTCTGGATTTGGGAAAAAGAGAAGGATCAAGGGTCGTAGGGGCGGCAGAGATCATGCTAGGAGCAGGGTTTGGGGGTAATCCCGTCTGCCGTGGAAAGGAAGGCTCTTAGGCACAGTCCTCACAAAGGCCAGGAATAAAAGTGGGGCTCTGAGGAGTGTCCATGAGGTGAGTTAATCCCCCTAGGGATGTTGCTCTGCATTCTGTGCCACACTTGGGACTCTGTATGGATTGAATTATATTTCTTGAACCGCAAGGAGGGCATTCACGAGGTACTTTTCAGTACTCTATGTGTCTACCCAGTCTGCATATTTTCCCATCATTTTTCTACCTGATCATCTCTCGGTACCTGGATTCGTCCAGTGTGGGAGACTGAAAGAGATGAAAGCTACTTGTGGACTCAACCAGGTAGTTGAAAAATAATATTTATTTACTTATGTTCTTATCCTTTTTCTCTCAAAGATATGTGCCCTGGGTTACGTAAACATGTGTTGTCCACAGTGCTGTGTTATAACGAGACCTACAAGTCTAGCACAGGATTGCATCAGACAGCAGCTTGAAATATGTTGTCATAGGCTGTCTTCCAGAAAAAGGGTAGATACCCCTTTTATTTTTTTTTCCTTAAAAAAAATGTATTTATTTATTTTTGGGGGGGGGTAGGGACAGAGGGAGAGGGAGAGCCAGAATCTTAAGTGGAGACTCCCCACTGAGTGCGGAGGCCAGCACAGGAGGGCCTCCTCTCAGGACTCTGAGATCATGACCTGAGCCAAAATCACGAGTCAGTCACTTAACCAACAGAGGTACCCAGGTGCCCCATGTAGGCAACCCTTTTCAATTTCTCCTTCCTCTATTGCAAGAAAGTTGCTAAGATGTGGAGAAATTAGACTGACTAGCATTAAGTGATGAGCTAACTATATATAATCTACTCATTCTTTTATTCAATCAATTTTTATTGAACACTTACTATGTACCTGGTACTGATGAGGGAGAGAAGCTACAGATATGAGTATTTACAATTTGTCCTCACTCAGACCTTATTAGCATGCATATGAAATCAATGATTATTGTCATCCAAAGTTATTAGTATAATTATTGATGAGACTAACAATGCGTTGAACTGGGTATTAGCACTGTGCTAGGCATGGGGTGTGGACATGGGCCAAGTTTGGCTGCTGTCATCAAGGAGCTGAAAGTGTAGCAAGAGAGGCAGACAATTCATCCCTCCTGAGCATAACAGATGGTTGCTGGGGGAACCTGAGGAGAGCGTGACAATGCCTGCCTTGGGGAGGCTTGGGCAGGTATCAAGAAGATACAAAATCTTTACAGTGGTCTATGATGCCCTAAGCGACCTGGATGGCCATCTCTCCACACTGGCTTCCTTGTTGGTTCTGGCAATTTCCTGTGTTTAGACTTTTGCACTAGCTTGTCCCTCTCACTCAGGGTTTCTTACCCTTGGCACTATTGATATTTTGATATTTTGATTATCCTGTGCATTGTAGGATGGGTAGCAGCACCCTTGAGCATGATTTACTGGATGCTAGTAGCAAGTCATCCCTGCTCCCAAGTCATAACAACCAAAAATGTCTCCAGGGGCATTAATTGCCAAAAGACCCTTAGGGCAAAACTACTGTCAGTTGAAAACCACTCTTCTAACTGGAGTATTCTCCCAGATATCTGCATAGTTAGCAAATCCTTCAAGAATTTCCTCAAAATGTTACTTTTTCATACTCAGGCTGCCCTACTTAAAACTTCTGTACCAAGGATCCCTCATGAGTTTAAGCCCCTTGTTGGGCAAGGAGCTAACTTAAAAAACAAAATCAAACAAAACTTTCAGTCCCACTTACCATTCTTCATCCTCCTTGACCCTCTTTTAAAAATTTTCACCCAGTTGGGGCACCTGGGTGGCTCAGTGGGTTAAGCCTCTGCCTTCAGCTCAGGTCAGGATCCCAGGGTCCTGGGATTGAGCCCCGCATCTGGCTCTCTGCTCAGCAGGGGGCCTGCTTTCTCCTCTCTCTGCCTGCCTCTCTGCCTACTTGTGATCTCTGTCAAATAAAATCTTAAAAAAAAAAAAATTCACCCACATACATTAACATAATTTAATGTGCTATGTAATTTATTTATTTTAAAGATTTTATTTATTTATTTGACAGAGATCACAAGTAGGCAGAGAGGCAGGCAGAGAGAGAGGAAGCAGGCTTTCCATGGAGCAGAAAGCCTGATGTGGGGCTCGATCCCAGGATCCTGGGATCATGACCTGAGCCGAAGGCAGAGGCTTTAACCCACTGAGCCACCCAGGTGCCCCTGTAATTTATAGTAGCTATTGGCTCTCTCCTTGTTAGAACTTGAGTTCCAAGTGAGGAGGTGTTGTTTTGTTCATGGCTGTGTCCTTTGTGCCTAGAATAGTGCTTGGTAGAATTTAAGCATTTGGCACATATTTGATGAATGAATATATGAATGATAGTCAACAATTTTGTGAAGTGGTTATGTTTATAGATACATCCTCTCTAAACTCTCAAGTAATGCTATTACTTAGGCCACGGTGTTATTTCCTTTATACAGTTAAGGAAACTCATGATGTTAAAGATAAGTCTCACACCACGAAATGATGATGCCAGGAAGTAAATCAGATAATTAAATATTTTAAAATATAGCCCTCTTACAGTACACAATGCTTTTCCAGAGTCTGAATGACCTGGGAAATTTGGTGAGTAGTGAGAAGAACAAAGAGGGGAGAGTCTCTCGGCTCTAATGAACCAATCTCTCTCTCAGGTTCATGAGTAAAAGAGACAAAGGGTTTTTCTACCCCAGGAGAAGGGATGGTATTTAATCCTAACCCACTTGGTATCACTCTATGTACCTTTGTGTTGCTTAACCTGGGACATATGTATCCCCAGGGAAGGTAGAAAAGGAAAAAAAAAAAAAAGTCCAGAATAATCACTGATTATAAGAGTCACAGTACTCAGTATGAAAGGTATGGAGTACTCTAAAATTCCAGCTACATGTTAGAAACAAATTCAGGGGGCACCTGGGTGGCTCAGTGGGTTAAAGCCTCTGCCTTCGGCTCAGGTCATGATCCCAGGGTCCTGGGATAGAGCCCCGCATTGGGCTTCCTGCTTGGCAGGGAGCCTGCTTTCCACCACCCCCCCCCCCACCCCCATCTCCCCTGCCTGCTTCTCTGTCTACTTGTGATCTTTGTCTGTCAAATAAATAAATAAATCTTTAAAAAGAATAAAAAAAGAAAAACAAATTCAGATATGTTGTTCCTTGATTCCTTCACCAGCTGCTTACCTAGTATCAACTACTCAGGCACAACATATGTGAACATCCCATAAAGCCTCATGGAGTTTATATTCTACTGGAGAGACAGACTATACAGGGATACGAAATTCAAAGTAATTTTTTTTTTTAATAATACAGAAAAGGTCATAAACTTACACAGTTTGCCTTGATAACTCTTGGGGAGTAATCCTCACCTACCCTTCGTACTCAAGATATTTGGGAGAAAATATTGAGACTTATGGAATAGTACTGAATGTCCGGACCCAGCCCCAGAGACAGGAATTGTGTCACCTGGAGCCAGGACAGTACACTTCATGCTTCTGCTTAAAAGCAGCACTTTTGGAGGTATGCTTGAGATCACAGGAATGCTGGTACAGGGCATGTTAAAGGATACAGGACTGGTAATGGGTATCCAAAGATAAAAGGGAGTTTGTGAGTCCAAAAAGGAAATGTTGAGTGTTCTGTGTTCCTTTGTAGATGCAGTATACACATTAGCCCAGGATATGCTGTAAGGAGTCCTTAGAAAATATATCTCTTTATTCTTTTAACAATGTGTTTCCTTTTTTAACTTGTGTTTTGTTGTTGTTTGTCCTGATGAACTCTTCTTCATTGAATGTAAGATACCAGATTGTAAGACGTACCATTACTTTACTGGTTACGAAGAAAGAATAAAACAAATTATGATTGTAATGTATTGTCAATTATGAGACACATTCTGATTATAGAGGTGTTAACATGTGAAAAAATGTGAAACTTGGAACCATTGGATAGAATCAAATTTGGTTCTTAGACATGTCAAACTAATTGGGCTTTTCTTCTCCGAGCCAGGCTGTGTTATGATTGTTCACCCTTATTATTTTATTTTAATTACCATAAATGAATATTACAGGATACTAAGGTTGTGGCCCAGATAATTCTCTGATCAAGGATGATTTGCATTTCCTTTCCATAACATAGAATGGTGCTTTGGAGGGGTACCCACCAGTGACTGTGTGTGCATGCGTATGAATTCTGGGTGCAGGATAGGATGCTTGAAGCTTAGGAGCTAGAGTCCCCACCGGCTGTGGTCTTGCCACTAGCTCTGGACAATGGAGTGAAAGCAGAGATGATGCACGTCACTTCTGAGCAGAGGTATCTAAGCATCTGCGTGTCTTCCTATGCTCTTTTCATGTTCCACAACAAACTTAGAGACTGCGTATTGAATATGGTATCATAATGAGGCAAGAGGATCTTGGATCCATGAACCGTTCTTGGAGTACCTCCAATCAGGAATATTCTCATTGAGCATGGCCTGAGCCAGAAATCAACTTTTATTGTTTTGAGTCACTGAAGGTTGATACAGAAATTAGCCTAACTTAACACAGGTCAGTTTGGGACTTTCTTTATTTCTTATGAAATAGGCAGTGCCTGCCAAATAATCTCGAACGCTTCTTCCAAAACTCTGATGAAGATGGAAATTCCTCAACTGATGGGATGATTATGGGGGCTGAGTTGACCTTGCTCAGGAGCAGAAATGCAAGTTGCTCCCCATCCCACCGCCGGCCGCGTCTCTACCACTGAGGCCAGGATGTAATTATTACTGTATTGTGGTAGAAATGGTGGGCCCAGTAGTTTCTCTTTTGTAAGAGATACACTGCCTGCCTACTGGCAGGAGCACACAGAACTGAAATCTCTTTGACTAAGGTCAGTAGATCATAGTGTGTTAATCCTATAGGGAAAAAAAATCATCTTTATAAGGCACTATCATTAATTCCCCAGTCATAGCTAGGAACGTTTTTTAGGAAGACTTCTATAAAATATGTGTATTAACGTACCACTATACACTATAAAATATGTGTATTAACGTCTCATGAAACACAGTCTGGGAGATTGTCGTGAACTCTTTCTCTTACTCTTCATGTTGACCATCATGGGATTTTCTCTTTAGCAATGGGAAGAAAGGGGATCTTCTCTATTACACACATATTACTCTATTCACTTAAGTGTTGTGTTCTAGTAATGGGGCCTCCTTATGAACACACGTTTGTTCCTTAGAAGGTGGAGTGTGTGTATGTGTGCATGTGTGTGTGTAGTGCGGGGTAGAGTATGAGGCATGAGGTCTAGGCAATACAGAGCATTAGAATATTATTAACATGAGGTAATTTTCTTTGCATTTTAGAAGGACTGCTTTGATTTCAAGATAAGGGATGTATTAGAAGAGTTCAGACACTGGAAGAAATGAGTCTGGTCCCTGAGAGACCCGTTAATAGTATATTCCACTAATCTAGGCCAAGGGATATATTCAGTGGTAATGCTAATAGAAACGAAGAGTGACATTTAGAATTATAGATCCAACTCTCTAGGAAATGGTAGAATGTTTTGTTTTTAAATATAGGTTTTATTTTTCATGTGTGGTGAGACCAATGGATCAAGAGATGATTGCCGTTGAAAATAAGGTTTGTTACAGTTCCCAAGAGGGGGGCTGCACACCACCCCATGCAGGACCACATGGGGAAGCACCAGCATCAGTCAGGAGGCAGAAGGAGCAAGCAGAAGGCATGGGCAGGCGGTTTTGTTGTAGTTTCTGTGGGAAAAGCAAGGAGACGTAGGGTAAGCAGGCTTAGAATTGGCTACTTTGAATAATTTCAGGAGGCTGTGGGGTCCAGAGACTTTCTCTAGGTTATCTGGTACCTGGTCCTTTGATGATTAGGGCAGAAGAATATTGCCTCCTAGAGTATGAGGTTTGAATTGGTTCATTGGCACATGAGAAGTGAGTAACAGGGCAAATCGCTTGCTGTTTCTAAGGACTGGCTGGCCCTGGGAGGGGCGGTGATACTAGTCAGCTAGGCTAGATGCCAAAACAACAAAAATACAGGAAATAAGAAAATATAGTTAATACACAGTTGATGAGAAAAATGAGGAAATCAAAGCAATTTCCAACTGGAATGACGATGTGGAAGTGAAATGCTATTAACTTTCCAGAGAACTAAACTTTATTGAGCACCTATTATGACCTTTATATCATTTCAATCCTCAAAGCAAAGTTTTGACAATGGGACTATTTTTAGCTTAATTTTACAGCTGTGTTGACGAGGACTGCAAGAGTTTGTACGCAGTCCCCTATGACATGCTCCCTCACAGCTTGATTTTAGGTATGTTGAGTCTGAGATGCCTGCAGAGTATCTTGGTAGAAATATCTAGGACACAATGCTAGGAATATCCCCACTTTTACCTCTGTTCTTATTTAACAGAAACGTGCTTTGCACTTGCTACATCCCAGCTACTGTTCTAAAACTTCACAAATATCATCTTATTTAATCCCATAGCAATACCTGGAGGTATTTATTATTATACCCATTTTATTCATATGTTTACTGATTACAGTAGCTACCAATTTATGGAAACACTGACAAAGCACACACTATGCTAACCACTTTATGTAAATTAAAGTTGATCAGGTAAGACAAATGTGATCATCTCCATTTCAAAGCCTAGAAACTAAGGCTTAATGGCTTGCCACATTTGACTACTATCACATGGCTTGGTTTTTATGAATTTCATAAATGTGAGTTTCTGTTGCGATGAAAACCACTGTCCCATTTTGCAGACTAGAAAGTAAGGATCAGTAGCAGCCATGGGGCCGTAAGTTACCCAAGCTCAATTTGAATTTCATTGTATGTGATACTTCATTCCAATCTTTTCCCAATATCCCTGTGCTTTTCAAATGGTGGTTCACTACAGCTGCGCTTTCAGTCAGTTTCAGAAACATGAGTTTCTTCACAGGATTTCACAAGAGTGGCCATTACTATGGGCTGAATTATATTCTCCTCAAAATCCCTACTGAAGTCCTCCAGTATCTCAGAACATGACTGTGTTTTGGTACTGGACCTTTAAAAAAGTTTATATTTTAGAAGGTAAAATGAAGTCATACAGGTAGGTCCTAATCCAAAATGGCTGGTGTCTACCTAAGAAGGGGAAATTAGGGCACAGATGCACAAGGGGGAGAGACCAAGTGAAGACAGCCACCTACAAGCCAAGGGGAGAGCCTTAATCAAGCCCACTGACACCCTGGTCTCAGCCTCCCAGCCTCCAGGACTTCATAAGCAAATAAATGTCTGTCCTTGAAGCCACGCAGCCTGCGGTAATTTGTCATGGTGGCCCTAGGAAACTAATACACAGGGCAAGTTTCCACTACTAAAACGAAATTGGAAAGCCACCATCCTGGATTGTTGCACAGGCTGTTCGACCGGTCTGACTGTTTTCCCAAGTTCACTAACCGGGAGGTCAGATGACTTCCCGGGATCAAAGCCAACTTCCTCTTGCTCTTACTTGGACCACTGATCTGCAGACGTTTTGTTCTTCTTCTTGTAACTTCCTCTCCTGTGACTGGGGACATAAATATTAGCGAAACAAAAGCCCAGAATGCTAAGTTTGCCACTCTCACTTCCTCTTGCCCCTGAACGCAGCAGCACTGCTCTGAATATCTTAATCATCCTGGGGCACCCAGCGGGGCAGAGAGAAGTGGCAGTGCCCCAGTGACCACCCCAGCAGGCGGATACAACGTGTCATGTTTCACAGAGCCGCTTCTGGGCACAGAAAATGCCAGAATGATGTCTTCTACTCACCTGGCTGGGATTCTGATCCCAGCCATGACCTTCCTCTCCTGCCTGAGACCCGAGAGCTGGGAGCCTTGTGTGCAGGTATGTGGCTCTGAGTCAGTTCTCCTCCTGGGAGATTTGCCTTGCTTCTGAAAAACTGCTCTCTGCCGAGAACTTCCCACTGTGGCTCCCTCCTAGCTGGCTAGTTTCATTTGCAACAAGGAGTCAAATTACACGAAGGATTTGAAAAGCCACAGGAACCGAAGAGTTCATGTTTATATCGCACCAACAGGCAGCCCGTGGTGGGCTCACGGCCCATTTAGAACTTTTAGGGCTAGTAGGAGCTTTACATCAGATGGATCTGCTTAAAATCACTGTTCTTTGACTTCTGGGCTGTGTGACCTTGGAGAAGTTACTAAGCCTCTCTGAAGCCAGTTTTTCCATCCATAGCAGTCTTATAATAATACCTACTTCAGTAGAGAGTTGTAAGAGGTCTGCTTCTTGTCATTTCTTTCTGCTGGTGGATTGTACTCTCAGCTTCAGGCACTCACTTTGCTCCTTTCAATCTCAGGAAGGTGTTTTGTTTTGTTTTGCTTTTTGTCTCTTAATAGGGAGAACTTTCTAAGTGGAGTTCAGACTTTTAGATTCTAACCTTTTCATCAAAGGATGAAAAGAAATGAAATTGGAAAAGAAAAGTGGAGAGAGAAAAATAAAGAAAAAAGATGGAGAAAAAGAGACAAACAGAGAAAGGGGGAAGAGAGAGAGAAAGAACCATGTAAAATGACAGCTAATGTAATGGTTTCTTTCTTTGTGAAACTAACTTTTGCGTAATCTCATTCATGATGGATCTCTTTTGTTTTCCCCTGTGTGGACTTCACAAGTGCTTGGGAAGCCCATGGTAGAACCCAAAAACTCAGGGAATGTCCTGAGATTTAGTGTGTGGCAGGGTCAGAAACTCAGGAAAAACATAACCAGCCAGAGTCCTGAGAATGAGAGCATTGGTGAAATAATATACTTTAATATATAACAAAGATAAATTTGTCATCTCAAAGCCCTCCCTTCCTCCAACTCTCTGCCCAGAGCTCTGTTCATTGTCTTCTCTGTGTCCATCCTGCTGTTAGGTTAATGGGAATGGATCCTCTAATCAGTCACCCCCAGATAAAATCACACCTTCCCTTCCCCTATGCCCCATATTCTCAGTCTCCAAAACCTGTCCAACCATGCCCATTCATTCAGTGTCATCCTAGGGCAGGTCCTCAGTCTCCCTTGCCTTGATTCTTGGACAGTTACTGGTCTCCTGCTTCCTGGTCTCCTTTCCACTCTAATTCATTCTGTACATTTTTGTTTGTTCTTTATTTGTTATTGTTTTGCCCAAGGTTCAGTTCTAACAAACTGCCCTCTTAACAGCTTGTTATAACTTCTGCGTGCTATTAGGGCAGTCTGCTACCTAAGGGCCTTTGCACTGACTATTTCCTCTGGCCAGAAAGCTTTCCTCCCAGATCAGTGCTGCCCAAATGTAATACCATGTAGGTCACATGATCTTATTTAAATTTAAACAATAAATGTAACTAAATTTAGCCAAATTTTTACTTACCTAAATTTTAGCTATCTATTTATTTATTTCTGGAAGTTAATAATTGTTATTGCATTTACTGACTATTCCAATGTCTTTTTTTCTCCCCTAGAGAAAGAGAAAGAGAGAGCATGCCTGTGTGTGAGTGGAGGGAGAGAGGCAGAGAGAAAGGGAGAGAATCCCAAGCAGACTGCGCTGAGTGTGGAACCCGTCAGGGGGCTTGTTTCACAACCCTGAGATGATAACCCGAGCCTAATTAAGAGCCAGTCACTTAACTGAATAAGCCACCCAGGTGCCCCCATTCTAATGTCTTTATAAGTTTTTTTTTTTAATTTAAATTCGATTAGCCAACACATAGTACATCATTAGTTTCAGATGTAATGTTCAATGATTCATCAGTTAAATGTAGCTTTAAATTTTCTGGTAATCACATTGAAAAATTAAAATTGGCAAATTTAATTTTAATAATGTTTTTATTTAACACAGTATATTCAAAATATTATTTGAAAATGTAATATATACTAAACTATTAATAAAATACTTCACATCCTTTCTTTGGTACTAAGTGTTTGCGATTTAGTATGTATTTTACAGTTTCCCTGTCTCTCAGCTTGGACTAAATGTCTCATGCTCAATAGCCATGTGTGGCTAGAGGCCACCATGTTGGGCAGTGCAGTCTTAGATTTCTTCATGACTTAATCCCTCACTTCACACTTGATCTTAGCCAAAAGGCCAAGAAGTGATAAATCGCTCACTTCATTTATCTTTCTGCCTAAACGTCACCTCCTTTTGGAAGTATTCCTTGATCACCTCATGTAGAACTTGCCAATCCACATATTTCCTTCTAATCTCTAGATGCTTTATTTTTTTAGCATATTATTAAACATTTTTTGTGTATTTGTTCATTTGTCCTTCCCTTTGAAATGGGATCTATAAGTGAACAACACCATTGCTGATTTTTATTTACCTCTATATCCCAGTGTTTTGTGCTGGTCTCAGCCTATCAGTAACCCATGTTGTGGCTGGACCAGCCCCTTTGGTTCTTTATGATTGTAAGATGCCCTTAAGAGATGACCATCAGGAAATTTTGAAAAACTGGAAGTTTATTACTCTGAGACCTGGAAATTACACAGCACAAGTAGGGCCACCCAACAATATTGAGGGTGAAGAGAAAAAGCTCTCAAGCATGTGAAGTTCTGTTGTTATTGGGGTTAAGGAGGGGGGGACCAGGATTTCCCTGGCTCCCTCTTTCTTAGTGAGTTTAAAACATAAGAGCAAGGATTGAGGAAGGGGTGGTGGAAAGAGGGGGCAGGAAGAAGGCCAAGTGAGGAGAAGTGGCCCGGCTCTTTATCCAGTCATGTGGCTGGCATTTTTTTCCTTGGAGATAGCCCTCTTTGAAGTGGATGCCTCCCTTGTCAAAGCTTAAATCAGGCAGTTGCATTACAAGAAAAGCCAACTGCCAAGGCTTACACTACACCCAGCGCCTAGCACATCGAAGGTGCTCAACTTTCACATGTTGTATGGTTAAAAGCATCGCCACAGGGCTCTGGCGTCCCCACGTACTTAGGTTTCACCACTCCTACTTCAGACCAGCTGCTCTGAGTTGGTTTCCATCTCTTCTTGCTTACACTGTCCTCTCCCTCTTCCTCTTTCCATGTACCCGAATCTTACTCCTCCTTTAAGACTCACCTTGAAATCCTCTCTTTCTCAGAAGCCATCTGTAACCCCTGGATCTGGAATTGATCTCTACCATATATGAGCTAGAGGAAGGTACTGTCCAGGCCTGGTTTATGGTCCTTTTCAGTCGTGTGGGTCCTGTTCCCACCTCAACTCTTCCTCTGATTGTGAGATCACTGAAGTCTGGAGGCATATCACCTGGGTCATGGCACTATCCACAGCACTTAGAGAAAATGGCTACAATTTGAAGATTTAAGCAAACCTTCATTCAATCAGTTATTAATTCATTTATTCAATAAATAGTAAGCATTAACCATTTTCCAGGTACTGAGTGCTGGAGCCATAGCAGAGAGCAAGGAAACCAAAGCTTACAACGTAATGAGGGAAATGAACAACACACACGGAAAAATCACACAGATAATTTATGATAGATGGTGATGCACTGTGTGGAGGTAGATGGAAGAGAGTAAAGAAAGGAAGCCTGGGGGCACCTGGGTGGCTCAGTTGTTTAAGCCTCTGCCTTCAGCTCAGGTCATGATCTCAGGGTCCTGGGATCGAGCCTCACGTCAGGTTCTCTGCTCAGCTCAGAGTCTGCTTCCCACCCCCACCCCCCCGCTTGTCTCTCTGTCTACTTGTGGTTTCTCTCTCTGTCAAATAAATAAATTAAAAAATCTAAAAAAAAAAAAAAAAGAACGGAAGGAAGCCTGTCACCATCTGCAATTACACAGTATTGTCTGGGAGGCTCCTATAAGGGACAGCATTTCAGGAGACACGCCAATGAAGCAAAGAGCTGCACATGCGACCTGTGATACTTTATGCATATTCCTTCTTCTCTCTGAATTCTTCTTTAAAAGGTTTATTTGACAATTAAAGTATGTAACATATAAGAAAGAAATATGCCCACATGTGGCAGGGGATTAATAATAACTGCTAATAATAAATGTTAACATTTATTGATCATTTTCACTTTAATAGCCATCGAGATAATCTCTTTAAATACCTTATTTCATTTAATCCTTTTAACAGATTCTACTGGTTTTTTAAAAATTTTTTAAAGATTTTATTTATTTATTTGACAGAGATCACAAGTAGGCAGAGAGGCAGGCAGAGAGAGAAGGAGAAGCAGGCTCCCCACCGAGCAGAGAGCCCACTGTGAGGCTCGATCCCAGGACCCTGGGATCATGACCTGAGCTGAAGGCAGAGGCTTTAGCCCACTGAACCACCCAGGTGCTCCTTGGTTTTAAACACAAAAACAAAATTAGCTAGCTTAAGGAAGAAATTTTGTTGAAGAAATCAGAGAATTCATAAATTAAATGTGAGGTTAGAGAATAAACGCTTACAAAGAATTTGGGAAAGTATGATGGAAACAAGCACATGAACCAAAGGAGCATAAACCACTCGACTTTGTTTACTAGGTTTCACCATTGGAATCCACACATCCTAAAGATTTTTCCCCATTTCTGTATCACCTTCTCAAAGATCAATGAGTCAAGGGAGAGAATGCCAATGGCAAAAATTGAGCTATGATTGTGAGACTACTTAACTGGTAGTCTCCCCAGGGCTGTATACAATTGTGGGGTTCTTAGGGAAAAACACTTTGCCCTGAATCACATGGAAGAACTGGGTGAAATGCAGGGCTTTTGACTCCAAAGCCTCAGCTCTTTACTACTTCATTCCATTGACTCCCTCTAAATGCTGTCATCGTGATAGTAGAGGTTAGAAAACCAGGGACATAGTAGGTGCTCCCCGTTCCAAATCTGGTGTAAGAGATTTTAGAAGTATAAAGTGAGTGAACGGATGAATGAATGGATGGGTGGATGGATAGATACATGGATGGATGACTGGATGATGGATGGATGATTGGATGAGAGATGGGTGGATGGACATGTGAATGACTGGATGATAGATGGGTGGATGGATGGACGATCAGAGGATGGATGGATGGATGGCCCCTGTGCTTATACTGGAGGTCTCCAAGGTTCTGGCCTAGGAGAGGAGAGTGGAAAAGGCAGTTAAGTTGCATGAATTCAGACACTGTATCTAATATGTGATCATTGCAGGTGGTTCCTAACATTACTTACAAATGCATGGAGCTGAATCTCAACAAAATTCCCAACAACATTCCTACATCAACCAAGAAACTGGACCTGAGCTTTAATCCCCTGAGGCATTTAGACAACCATAGCTTCTCCAACTTCCCAGAACTACAGGTGTTGGATTTATCCAGGTAATGAATGAGATTTTACACATTGCCCAAGGTAAAATGCTCATTGTTCTATCACTTCATTCTTACGTCAGGAGTCTCATCTTTATTCACTTATTCATTCAACAGATATCTTACTTGCTGTATAACTTCAGGTGAGCCACCTCCCTTCTCCTGATCTCATTGCCTTATCCCTGAAATGGGCAGCTGGATGAAAAAGTTTTTAAGGACAGTTCTGCTTTTCGATATTGCTTTAAGTCAAGGGAGAAAATGGACTCAAACTCTTTCACTAGCAGATGATTACTAACTACTTCCTGTATATTATACAGTCTGGTAGGAAACAAGAGTATGTTGATATATACACTTCAGCTATTAAGCTATTAAGGTGGGCATACACACCTGAAAGAAGTAACCTGTTACAGTCCTGAGCATGGTGCTAAATCACATAGTGGGCATGCAATAAATGTTACTTAATTCTGATTCTGGATTTTGAACCTGAGATACGGATGGCGATATGGACCAGTTAAGTGATAAGCTGTGTACAAACTAGAGGCAACATATTGTGTTGTTCAGAAAAGGGGGCTTCTCTGCAGTGGGTAGTGAAGACAGATGTTGTGAACTGAGTGGGATTCAAATATGTCTAGAATATTGAAAGTGGGATAGAGGATAGGGAAATAAGAAGATATAAGTAATCCAAAGAGGATGATGACAAGATCAAAGGAAAATATCTATTGTGAGAAAGAACAGTGACTAAGATTTTCTTTTCTGATGCAGGGAAATTTATCATTTATTAGGGCAGGTGAAAGTATTATCATTATTTTCGGGGGTAATTGAATCCTAAAACTATTATCATCATTAGGCCCGTATTTTAATAAAACGTACTAGATAATAAATCATATTCTCTGTAAGAGTTTGTGGAAAATGCAGAAGCATTTTATATATGGCTTTTTATTATAGAAACATTTATTAAATTCTAAGATCATAGCATGAAAATCCTCTTTATAGTGGGTATTTCTGTAGAGGGAAGAGTGGGCATTTGATGTCTTATACTCTAACTTGGAAACTGACAGAGTATATAACAAAGGAGGAATGGAGCATTTTAAAGCCAGTGGGATAGAGCATAGAGCTCTGTGGGGGTCAGAAGACCCAAACTGGGCCCTCCTCTACCATTTACATCTATGTGGACTGAGGCATGTGACTTCATCTCTCTGAGTGTCAGTTCTCATATCTGTGAAGCAGAAAGGGTGAAACTTACCCCACAGGGATAAATGTGATAATGGATATTAGCATGTATATGTATTAAGAACCTTACAGAGTTTATAAGAATAAAAGTATTGTTACAGCACTTCATCAGTTCCTAAATTTCAGTTTTCTGAGTAAGAACTTTGTCAAGGACTATAATTAAGATAAACAAATCATCCCTCACCCTTTTTAAAACAAGAAGTAGTTTCTCATCAAACAATATCCCTTATAATTCATCTTTGATCCACACCTACACAAGGAACTTTCCTCAGAGGCCTTAACGATGTGCCTGGAGAGAGGACATGTCCCCCTCTGGTTAGCCAGGAGGATATCCTGGCTTCAGACAGGAACAAATATAGTACCAAAGATATCCCTTACCTTTTTGTATTCCTTCCCAATGTTCACATACAGTGACTCAGCTAGTCCCCTAGACAGTCTTTCATTCCTACGGAAACATATTGACATATTTGTTTTCTTTTTTAGATGAAGAAACTAAGGCTCAGAGAGTTTTGGTAATTTATCTACATTCGCGCTCTACATTTTTTGGAGTTTGTTGGCAGCAGAGATCTGTATTTGCATCTCCTGCTTCCAAAGTTAAATGTTCTCTTCATCTTCATGCTCTGCTCCTCCAAAGTGATGAGCTCCCTCTGATGAGACAGCAAGACTCCTCCAGTCTTGCCTAACACATTATATTATAGGTTATAAAATCCTAGACTGGAAAGCAACGTGAGAAATAATCAAGTTTAGCTCCCTCATTTAGAAAGGGGATAACTGAGACCCACAGAGGTATGAGAAGACCACAGAGACACCAGAACTGAGATGTCTTGCCCCCTTTTCCAGTGTTCTACCTGTGACACCCACCACCCTCTATCAAGCTGGCAGTCAATAAAAGCTTGGGCCAAAATGCTTTTATTACCCCTGACCCTCATGGAGGGGATAGGACAAGTAGAGAAATTGTAAATGTAAGTCAGATTGGACTAGGAAATAACTCATTTGCAAATGCTAACTGGCATGTATCTATAGTGCTAGCAAGTGGCTTGCCAATTGTTGGCTGGGTAAGAGCCTTGTCTCTATGACACTTCCATGAATCTTGTATAGTGCATAGCTGCCATTTCTCTTGGGACAAAATTCAAAATGCTTTTCCAGTCGGTAAGCCTCTGCTTTGTATCCTTCTTTCTCCACAACTTCATCTCACACCCCTCCACAACCTCATTTCATACACCCTCCACCCCACTCTGTACACCAGGTACAGAAGTTTCTCATGGTTTCTCATGGTTCCTCCATGCATCATGGCTGTCACCTACCTCAGGGCTTTTGTATCTGCTCTTCAGCTCACTTTCTTTTCTTGGTAATTCCTATTTATCCTTCAGATTTCAACTGATATGCTCTCAGAGAGGCCTGCTTTGATCTCACTTGTCTAGGTCCATTTCTTTAACCTAAGGTTTCGGAGTACACGTTCCTTTTCTTCCACTGAACTCACTTCTACCAACCGTTGCTAACATTTACCTATGATAACTACAACTACAAATATATAGCTAACATATATGGAGAGCTTTGCATAAACCTTGAGGGTATCTGTGACCTTGTGTGTAATTTTTTTATATCCTTGAAATGGACATTTATCAGTGATTTATCATGCCTAAGAGCTAATGGCTATCTTCATCATCTGTACCAATCTGAGGGATAATCACAATTACATGTGGCAGGAAATGGCTGAAGTTAACCCAAGGCAGTTACATACTCTACCAGCCATACAGTCTTCATGTGCCCCAATTATTGATCTTTAACTGATTTCCTTCTGAGGGATCTTCTGCCTCTGCTTAGCATGTGTGCCTAGTATGACAAAAAGAGTTTGTCATTGTGTCCAGTAGGGTCATACTGAATCTGTAAGGCTTCTTACTTGCTCATGTCATCATCTGTCCTGCTTCATGTCTCTGTCAATGAATATTCATATGTCATGTCACATCTCTGTGAAGAGCTAGAAGATTGGTATGGTTATTCCTTTTTGACTTTTAATTCAACAGAAATATTATATAATCTGTATCTCTTTTCCCTGTAGGTGTGAAATTGAGACCATCGAAAATGATACGTATCAGGGCCTAAACCACCTCTCCATCTTGATATTGACAGGAAACCCTATCCAGAAGTTTTCCACAGAAGCCTTTTCTGGACTTTCAAGTTTACAGACTCTGGTGGCCGTGGAGACAAACCTACAGTCTCTAGAGAACCTCCCCATTGGACATCTCAAAAACTTGAAGGAGCTTAACGTGGCTCACAATCTTATCTGCTCCTTCAAGTTACCTGACTATTTTTCTAACCTGACCAACCTGGAGTACTTGGATCTTTCCAATAACAAGATCAAAGATATTTATCATAGTGACTTGCAGGTTCTACATCAAATGCCTCTACTCAACCTTTCTTTAGACTTGTCCCTGAACCCTTTATCCTTTATCCAACCAGGTGCCTTTAAAGAAATTAAACTCCATGAACTGACTTTGAGAAGTAATTTTAATAGTACAGATGTAATGAAAACTTGTATTCAAGGTCTGGCTGGTTTAAAGATCCATCACTTGGTTCTGGGAGAATTTAAAAATGAAAGGAACTTGGAAAGCTTTGACAAATATCTCCTGGAGGGACTGTGCAATTTGACCATTGAAAAATTCCGCATAGCATTCTTTGATGAGTTCTCAGAGGATATCACTGACTTATTTAATTGTTTGGCAAACGTTTCTACAATTTCTCTGGTGCATCTGTTTTTAAACAGACCACGATACCTTCCTAAAAATCTCAGATGGCAACGGCTGGAAATGGTTAACTGTGTATTTGAAGAATTTCCCAAATGGGAGCTGGACTCTCTCAAGGAGTTTGTTTTCACTGCCAACAAAGGCGTGAGCACTTTTACTGAGATGAAGCTGAAAAACCTTGAGTTTCTAGATCTCAGTAGAAATCACCTGAGTTTCAAGGGTTGCTGTTCTTACTCTGACTTGGGGACAACCAGACTGAAGCATTTAGATCTGAGCTTCAATGATGTTATTACCATGAGTTCAAACTTCTTGGGCTTAGAACAGCTAGAATATCTAGATTTCCAGCATTCCAATTTGAAACAGGGCAGTGACTTTTCAGTATTCCTATCCCTCAGAAACCTCCGTTACCTTGATATTTCTTATACTCACACCCAAGTTGTCTTCTGGGGCATTTTTGATGGCTTGGTCAGCCTCCAAGTCTTGAAAATGGCTGGCAATTCTTTTCAGAACAACTTTCTTCCAAATATTTTCAAAGACCTAACTAACTTGACCATTCTAGACCTCTCTAAGTGTCAGCTGGAAGGGGTGTCCCAGACAGCATTTGGCTCACTTCCTAAACTTCAGTTGATAAATATGAGTCACAACAACCTCTTGTCATTGGATACACTCCCTTATGAGCCTCTCCTCTCTCTCCAAATTCTGGATTACAGTTTTAATCGAATAGTGGCCTCCAAGGAGCAAGTACGACAGCATTTTCCAAGTAATCTAGTTTCCTTAAATCTTACTCAGAATGACTTTGCTTGTGTTTGTGAACACCAGAATTTCCTGCAGTGGGTCAAGGACCACAGGCAGCTCTTGGTGGAAGTGGAAGAAATGGTGTGTACCAAACCTTTAGACATGCAGGGCATGCCCCTGCTGAGTTTTAGGAATGCCACCTGTCAGAGGAGCAAGGCTATCATTACTGTGTCAGTGTTCACTGTACTCATGGTTTCTTTGGTAGCAGTTTTGGTGTATAAGTTCTATTTCCACCTGATGCTTCTTGCCGGTTGCAAAAAGTACAGCAGAGGCGAGAGCACCTACGATGCCTTCGTTATCTACTCAAGCCAGGATGAAGAATGGGTGAGGAATGAACTGGTAAAGAATTTGGAGGAGGGGGTGCCTCCCTTTCAGCTCTGCCTTCACTACAGAGACTTTATCCCTGGTGTGGCCATCGCCGCCAATATCATCCAGGAAGGGTTCCACAAAAGCCGGAAGGTTATCGTTGTGGTGTCCCGACACTTCATCCAGAGCCGGTGGTGCATCTTTGAGTACGAGATTGCCCAGACCTGGCAGTTTCTTAGCAGTCGTGCTGGCATCATCTTCATCGTCCTGCAGAAGGTGGAGAAGTCCCTGCTGCGGCAGCAGGTGGAGCTGTATCGCCTTCTCAGCAGGAATACTTACCTGGAGTGGGAAGACAGTGTCCTGGGCCAGCACATCTTCTGGAGACGACTCCGGAAGGCCTTGCTGGATGGTAAACCATGGAGTCCAGAAGAAACGGCGGATGCAGGAAACAACTAGCATGAAACGGTAACCTCTGCCTGGGGAGGAAAAGCTCCCACGGGGCTCTGTGCCCAGCTGGACCCAGGACTTGTTCAGTTAACGAGTACTAAATGCTGCGACGTACCTGGCATTATGCTAGGGGCTGGTGGTTCAGTGGTGCACGAGGTTTACAGGACTGATGCCCTCATGGAGTTTAGTGCAGAGGGAATAATACTGTGCTAAATCACATACCTCCAGGTGCATGCTAACACCAAATCAGCTCAGGAGTCCATGGCATGGAAAGTCAACTCAATTCTTACCCCATCAAACTCAATTAGAACTAAGAGATGGGGCCCCAGAGAGATCAGAAAAAGATGCCATTCTTCACCTGAGTTTTTGGAAGGGAAACTACCTCATGTTTTACATGCTAGCTGTCTTAAAGATGTTTGGGCAGTTTTAACTGAACAAGGTCTTTGCTCACCTTTCCCTCTTCTACTGAATGCAACTTAAATTCCACTCAACTCAGAAGCCTCCTGATTCAGACCCCTTCCCCTCCACTTGAAGCCAGTTTCTTTACAAAGGTTAAAGTCTAGTTACTGATTCCCAAGGAAATCTGATTAACACATATCCACAAACATCCTGGCCGTTCTTTAGTATGTTCTATTTATTAACTAATCGTGCCTGGTGCATTTTTGTTTTTACAAAATCCAGTTCTCATTTTTCATGTTTCCTCTATAAACTCTTATCATAAATAAGACTGTTAGACTCATGCTGGAAATTTCCATATTTAAGCACTATCATTCAAGCAAATATGTAAAATACACTCCATCACTTTGTCAATTGATGTCACTCTCAAAGTTATTACCTACTAGGTTATGACTGTCATGAAAGAAGCATTAAAATAATTTGGTTGAAAGTGGCACTTATTTTAATAGAGAGGGACAAGTCCAAATTGCCAGTTCTGTAATGAGCAATTCGGGGCTAAGGGTATGCCAAGAAATGGGTTGGCCTGGAGGGCAGTTCTTAATGGTCCCAGAAACATAGGGCTGATACAGCTGGGATGACCATGCAACACGAACCACAGCAGTTGCTTCTGTAGGAAATGAGTATTTGCTGATGGAACATTGACTTGTTCAGGGGATTATGAAATAGTTCAAGGTGGGAAGTGCACACTGCTGCTTCCTGTTGAGTATTCCTCCCCATGACCACATTCAGGAAAGAGTAGATATTATCACTGAGAAAATAGTCGCACTGAGGTTAATGTGGTCATGTTAAGGGGAATTCTTAGAAGACCACACACCCTTCTTCTCCAGGAAGAACAATAAAGTAATCTGGAAAATATGGTTGTCAAAACTGAAAACATGGCCACAACCCAGGAGTGTGTTTGTGACTGTTTCAGAGTATATTTTGGTTGGAGCATAACTGGAGTTGTTGAACATGCCTGGGTGTGCTTATAGGTCTTGCATGGCAGTGAAAGTAGATCTGTGTCTTTGTGTGCATGCCTCTATGTGTTGCTGTCTGTGTGTATGCAAGAGTGTGTGTGTCTGTGTGATCATGTCTGCATGGAACAGTGTGATTCTATTGCAAGGGGAATATGTGCATTTGATGTGGGTGTCCAGAGCTGTTTGAGATAGGTTCTCTACTCCTGTGTTTGTATGTGATTGCTTATATACGACACCTGTGTTAGATTTGAGTATGCCCGAAGCCGTGTGTTTTTGTGTGTACCCAGGCTATCGTGAGTGTGCTTGTGTTCACATTTGAGTGCGGGTTCTGCAGATGTGTGTTAGTTAAAGCAAATATACAAGACCCCAAGGAGGAAAATCAAAATGAAGCTGTAATGTTTCTCATATACAAGGCTGATGCTGGCCTCCTTCCCATCAGTCCCCTCTCCCAGATGGGGATTCTGAAAATTACAGGTGAAGCAGATAAGGAGGGAAAGAAACAATAGGATGGAAACATGAGGGGAGGAAAGAGGAAAGTCAGACCAGGAGCAGGTTCTTTGAAGCCATTTAAGTTCTCTGGATTAAAAGAATACCAGAAGTGGAGTAGAGAGAAATTAATACTAATTAGAATGCCTTCAATTTGTGTAGTACCCTACAACTTAGAGCATAGTCACACAATTATGACCACATCTGAATTTCTTATTATCTGGGGGAGGTAGCAAGTTAAGAATTAATTTCCCTATTTTACAGTCATGAAAACTGAAGTTGAAGGGAGTAAGTTTATTATCAATAGGCCGCAGTATAAGTGAATGGCGGGGCCTGAACTTGGGCCCCCAGCCTCCTTGGGGCAGCTCACTTTCCACCGCACCCCAGTGCTTCACCCTTCAAGTCAGTAAAACAAGAAGTGAAACCACTGTAGTTCTCTGGGTAGTCAACACTGGTCAAGGGTTTTTCACTGAAACCGTGAATCATCAGGCAAACACATATGCATATATATATAATGTATATACTGAATGATTTATTCATAACACATTCCTTTTCATAATAGGATGTGAGGGAGATTCAAACAAAGTATTCCTGGACAATAAGGGGACTCGACAAGAGCTAGAAAAGCTGGACGAAGGATGAAAAAGAGGAAAGGAAGACACTAGGAATAAGCTTTAATATCGTGCTTCCCCATTCAGATTCCAGAGAGCTCCCCCCACCCACCGTAGTGTTTTGGATAGACAGAGAGTGTGGCTTCCAGAGAAAGCCAAGTTCAGACTTACCATTTACCATGTCTGTTTGGGGCTTTGCGTTTATGAGTGCCTTGCTAACTCCAGTGTAAAATGGGGGTGGGCTATTACTCTCTGAACGGCTGTCAGTATTAAGCATGATTGCGTGTACAAGGGATACTATTTTTATGGAGGACTAATCCTCTGGGATTTCATAAATGGTGAACAGAACGAAATATTGAGTGGTCTTCTCAAAAAAAAAAACAAACAAACCAAAAAACAAAAAACCAACATTTTAGCATTTGCTGTTTTCCCAACCTGTGGGACCACAGGAAGGCTGTAATTAGTCAGTTTCTTTCTGACTCAGCTCCCACCCGCATGATTGTCAGAACCCCAGCCACCTTTTGGACTTTGTTACCTCTCTAGAAATCACCAGCAGGTTCCTGGAAGGTCTTACGCAAACACAGTCCTCTACAAGAATGATCTCCCTCTGTGGGGGCAAGGAGCATATCCATTCATCTTTTGCTGCCCCAGCCCTGAGCTTGATGGCCTGCACAGAGCAGACATCTGTTTATTTAAAGAAATAATGAGTGAGTGAAGACCCACCTCTACAGGGAGGCTGTCCTCTGTATCTCAAGGCCCCTAGGATCCAGACCACGGCTCTTTGCCGCACATGCAGTGTCTGGGGCTCTAGACTTCTTTTTTTTTTTTTTTTTTTTTTTTTTAAAGATTTTATTTATTTATTTGACAGACAAAGATCACAAGTAGGCAGAGAGGCAGGCAGAGAGAGAGGGGGAAGCAGGCTCCCTGCCGAGCAGAGAGCCCGATGCGGGGCTCGATCCCAGGACCCTGAGATCATGACCTGAGCCGAAGGCAGAGGCTTTAACCCACTGAGCCACCCAGGCGCCCCTGGGGCTCTAGACTTCTACAGCTATTTCTTGTCTCTGTTGTCTCCATGGATGTTCTCAACCTCTTCCTCCACTCAGTTCCTTAACTCCCAAGTATTCCAAAAGTCACTTTGCAGAAGAAGGGAAGAAGACTTCTAATAGTTATCCCTAGTCGCTATTTTTAGGTCCTACTCTACCGTCTTATGTAAGATATCTGATTTAAATTCACATACCACATTATTATTACCCATTAGGAAACAAAGACTCTGAGGCTATAAGTAACCTATCCAAAGTCACACAGCTGGTAAATGCACAGCTTGAATTTAAACCTAGTCTCTCTTCTATCAGCAGCCAATGTGGCTAGGTGGTTTCCCTGCCTTCCCTCCATTTATTATAGAGATTTTAGTATACTGTTCTTTATTTTTATTTTCTTTTCGTATGGCCAGAGCTCAACACCAGAACCCAGATATGAAGCTGAAACCAAAAGATGGGTGTTGGGTTGAAGGCTGAGCTTTATAAGAGATATCAAGCAGTCCATGAACAATCATATTCTCACAATGGAGGACTAAGCCCTTCCCACTTCAACTCTCTTTTCCAACAGAGTGCATTCTTTTCCAAGATGTTCCTGGGATTTTCATGGAAACAGGTCCATCCAAATGTCCTTCCAGGTGGGCCAAGCTGATTCTTATTTATACCAAGTATCCAACACCCTATACTCAGTGATCCTTTCTGCCACATGATTTTAAATAAGGCTATTCCAAAGATACAGATATAGTGAAAAGAAGGGACACATGCATCCCAATGTTCATAGCAGCAGTGACCACAACAGCAAAACTGAGGAAGGAGCCAAGATATCCTTCAGCAGATGAATGGATAAAGAAGATGTGGTTCATACATATGGTGGAATATTACTCAGCCATCAGAAAGGATGAATATCCACCATTTGCATTGACATGGATGGAACTGGAGGAGATTATGCTATGTGAAATAAGTTAAGCAGAGAAACACAGTTATCATATGGTTTCACTCACATGTGGAACATAAGGAATAGTGTGGAGGACCATAGGGGAAAGGAGGGAAAACCAAATGGGAAGAAATTAGAGAATGAGGCAAACCATGAGAGACTCTGGACTCTGGAGAAACAAACTGAGGGTTACAGAAGGGAGGGCGGTGGGAGCCTGGGATAACCAGGTGATGGGTCTTAAGGAGGGCACATGTTGTGATGAGCCCTGGGTGTTATATGCAACCAATGAATCACTGAACATCACATCAAAAACTAATGATGTACTATATGCTGACTAACTGAACTAAGTAACTAACGAACTAACTAACTAACAAAAGCTATTCCTTTCCATGTCTTCATTAAATGGCACTGGAAAGCAACCTGATATGGACCTGATATTCATCCTCTGAACTCATCAGCTTTAGCAACGTACCTTAACACAGGATTTAAAGTGGACTGTCTGGAGGAGGAACAACCTAGCATGAAACTTACACAGGGTTTCCTACTGGCACAATCACTCTCCCTTCCTTTAGCTTGGGTAAATGAGAGGACCCAATCACTCAGAGTCCAAGAGTGCGAATTTCAGCCTACCACTTAAGATGCTAATAATCTATTTTGCTAACTGAAGATGAATACTGATGCTTTGAAAATCAGAAATGGCTGGGAAGTCTGACTTTTAATTTCTTCCCGTGTAATATTCTAGCATTTGTTATTAAACATAGCAGGTGTAAGGGGTGCCTGGGTGGCTCAGTTGGTTAAGTATCTGACTCTTGATTTTGGCTCAGGTCATGATCTCAGGGTCGTGAGATCGAGCCCTGTATTATGGGCCTCCATGCTGGGCATAGATTCTGCCTGAGATTCTTTCTTTTCCTCTCCTTCTGCCCCTCCACTCCCCTCAAATAAATAAATAAATGGAGTGCAGTTTAAAAAAAATCTTATGTGGACTTATTTATGGAGGTGCCAGTCCAGCAGATGTGTATGATGGGTTTGGGTTTGGGTCCTGGTTCTGCCACACCTTCACAATATAATTTTGAACAAGTTTCTTAAGCTAATTCTAGTTTTTCTTGAGTAGCAAGGGTACCTATTTCCTATGCTACAGGGCTACTACGAAAGTACAATAAAGAGCGAACAGGAGACACAGTGTAACTCTAAATTTACCGGCTTGAAGAATCCACCTTAAAAATAGGTAATATCCCAAGCCTGATATGAAGTTGAGATAGAAAACTGGAATTCTGAAGGTCTCTAAGGCAGGAGGTCTTATACCCATAGTAAAATTCAAGCATTCGACCCTTGAGGTGGAAGAATGGAAAGAGGAGGCAGGGCCCCAGCTCTGAAACACACCAGATTACCAGACACTGCTGCCAGAAGTTACAAAGGGGCAAAAGCCATAGTCTGCTGTTGTCCTTCCTTCCTCCCTCCCAATCTACCTACGTTTTTACTTCCTTCCTTCCTCCTTCCTTCCTTCCTTGTTTAGAGAGAGAGAGGGGGTGGGAGAGGGCTACAGAGGGAGAAGGAGACAGAATCCCAAGCAGGCTCCATGCCTTTTATGCAGTCCTACGTGGGGCTCCAACTCATGATCCTGAGATCATGACCTGTGTTGAAATCAAGTCGGAAGCTTAACTGACTGAGCCATCCAGGTACCACCATACTCTATTTTTAATGGAGCAGAATCCTGGTGGAGTGGACAATGAACTGCCTTGCCTGGTGAGATCTGGTCTAGGCTCTCCATTTACATGTTGTGTAATTGTGTGAAAGTCATTCAAGTGCCTTGTGGCTCAGATTTCAATATGTAAAATAGGAGTAATAGTACCTTCTTGGCAGACCTCATTTGGCTATAATGATAATGCTGACAATAATAACAACCATTGCCTTTAACTGACCAATCATTTTGTGCAAAGGCTTTGTATGTACTAACTCATTTGCCTTATCACAGCAATGAATTAGGAAGATACTAATTATTTCCAAGTTACGGATGAGGAGACTGACACTTGGAGACATTTTACAATGTGGCCAAGGTCACCTGCTAATAAATGGGAGCTCTGAGGTTAGGATGTAAGACCACTTCCACTTCATAGGAAGGACTATTAACACTGTTCTTTAACCAGAGCACTGCCCTCTCAAAAAAAAATGCATAAAAGCTCTTATCTCACCGTAGTACTTTTGACTGATATTAACCAAAGGGAATTTTTACTGTTGTTACCTTTTTTAAACTACTTTTTAAAATTTTTATTTATTTATTTGACAGAGAGAGATCACAAGTAGGCAGAGAGGCAGGCAGGGAAGCAGGTGCCCTGCTGAGAGAGAGGGGGAAGCAGGCTCCCTGCGAACAGAGAGCCCCATGTACGCCTGGATCCCAGGACCCTGAGATCATCACTTGAGCTGAAGGCAGAGGCTTAACCCACTGAGCCACCCGGGAGTCCCTGTTGTTACTTATTGACATTAATATCATAGCCATATGAGGGGCTGGGAAAAAGTTAATCAAAGATACCCATGATTAAAGATTTTTAACAACGGACAAATCAGGAGCACGAGATGATGGTCTTCCTGTAAACAGCATGCTGAAGTAGCTGTATCATTTTTCAGTCAGTCTGACCTCCTGATGGGAATCACTGACTGGTGATTTAACAGAGGTTATGGGGGAAGTTCCAAAAGCTAAGGACTTTCCAGATGGTTGGAATAAGATCACACACTCTGGGTTGTGTTGTGGAGATCACCAAGATTTTCAGCTCAAAGGGAAACCTGTGGAAGAATATTTGATCAAAAGGAACTAAACAGGGGCGCCCGGGTGGCTCAGTGGGTTAAGCCTCTGCCTTTGGCTCAGGTCATGATCTCAGGGTCCTGGGATTGAGTCTCACATGGGGCTCTCTGCTCAGCGGGGAGCCTGCTTCCCCCCCCCCCCACCTCCACCAGCCACTCTCTGCCTACCTCTCTGCCTACTTGTGATCTCTCTCTGTCAAATAAATAAATAAACCTTAAAAAAAAAAAAAGGACCTAAAGACACAGAGCACCATGTGTGTTCATCCAATTGCTGCTACTTTCCTTGTGAGTGAGGTATGACTTTCCTCAGTTTAGCAATGAGGAAATGGATGAGTCACATGTCCAAGGTCACACAGTTTATATGCATTAATAATAACTAACATTTGCTTCCCCCCCACCCTGCCCAGTACATGCTGGGGCTGTTCTAATCTGTATAGTAATTCATTTAATTGTTAAAATGATCCTATTGGATAAGTACTTGGTGCTAAAGCTACCACGATTTGCCCTTTCTCAGATAAAGAAACCGAGGGGCAAATGTGAAATGTCTAGCCGGAAGACGAAGGAACAGGGTATGAACCCAAGCTAGCCGGATTTTCCAGGGCTGCATTCCTCCCGCCATGCGACAAACGCCCTGGTGTCCTGACTACTCTGCCAGGGGTAGCCAGAGGAGTGACTGGAGAAGAATGCAGACAAGATCAGTAACCCCCATGCCATCTAGAAATTGGGAGTTTAAAAGGCAGTGTCTGCTCTTCGCCTTTATCTCTGTAGAAATAGAGATGACACCTCTCTGTGACAGTGCTAAGTGGCAATTCTGAGTGTAAATGTGCTTTTTGGCACAAACTGTCCTGTCCTAATAGTCTTGATTATAATTATAAAATAATGGGTTTCTGAAAGGCTGCAAGCAGTTCTGGGAATGGCAGTCAAGGTTTAGAAACGACATGTTGTTTATGCGAGAAGTGTTCTGTTGAAAATTAAACCCGCATTTAGGAGAAAGGATTGTGTTGTATGCTCTTAAGAAACGATCTTGCTATGTAATTAAGTCAAAACCAGTCAGTTGCCAATTTGAGTTCTTGTCTCACACGAATGATGCTCCATTTCCTATGAGCCAAGTGGCAGGACTGACCTAAAATGACCCAGCCTGGTTCTTATGCCCTGCCTATCCCCACCCCCCCACCCCAGAACCTTGGCCGTCCATCTTCCCAAGGTCCATCTGTGAAGTGTGGTTCCAAGGTCCATCTTCCTTCCTGGGACCCTGTCTTATCTTTCCCTTAAGATTCTTGGAGGTCTTCCCACCTCCACAATAAAGAATGAACACTTATTGTTGAAGGGATTTTCTAGGAGGTCCTATATGGAAATAAGGAGTTAAAAAAAAAAAAAAAAGATGTGATAAAGTTTTAGAGCTCTGCACTTCTCGCAAAACCCCCAGAGAAGCTATCTCTGACTTCACTTCTTCTAAGGGTAACAGAAGTCTCTCTCTGAAGGTTAGAAAGTCTTCTCTGTTCCAGGATTCTGAAGTTAGATTAAGCTAGTAAATCTACCATGTTTTCTTGGGTCTCTAGGTCACTCTGTCTTTCTCATTTGTTCTTTGTTCTTCTAGCATCTTCTCTCACCCTTTATTCGTACTAAGGACTTTAGGTAGCTTACAACGGAGACAGTTTTAATAGAATTATTAAAAATGGAACCAGTGTATCAAGATGATAAAGTTTACCACCTCTGGGTTTTTAAAAAATGCTTGGCTTAAGAATCACTTGAGGACTTTAATTATCTATTTCCATCCATTTTCTAGATATGTTTATGATCTTTATTGCTAGAAATTCTGATTTAGTGTCAGAGATTGGGCCTAAGGAGTCTGTATTTTGAAATGTTGCCCAAGTGATTTTAATGCACAGACAGATCTGAGAGTGACAGTTATAATAGAAAATGGAGGACAATACACCACATTTAATATGGTTACTGGTTTTGTCCTTGAGAATACTGCTACAATTCATAACAGCCAAGGCAAGGTCAACAGGATGGAATATGTGATCCTCCTTACAAAGGGAAATAAGGCACCCCCTCTTGGTCAGATCATTTTTCTCTTTCACTCTGTGTGGTTATTCCCCCTTTATCCTCCCAGGTCAGACCCACTGTGATGCTAGTGCTGGCCTCTTTGATTCTGAGCTTACAATATCCATTTAGACATTGTGACCTAGGCTCTTATTTGCTTCTTCTAGTGTGGTGCCAATTTCTCTTCTTCATCTCGCATAAACTTACACCCGAAAAATGTCATGGTCTGCTCGGAACTCTCTGAGGCATCTGCTACCAATTTTAGTTTTCTGATTTTTCATTCCAAAATAAATAAAAATAAAACCTGTCAGTTCTACTTTTGCAAACTGACTACTCAACTTGCCATTGACTATCAAGATTCCAAAAATGGTTTTCTCTGGGAAACGCCAGGATCTCCTGTGCAAAGACTGGCTGAACCATTGTGAGTCTCCCAGGAACCTCTTTTTCAATATTGTCGGGAGACAGGTGAAGGTTGATAGTTGGTAGCTTTGGCCATTAGTTCGAGGTCCTGAATCCTCAGGAGGAGTGTACTGCTCCCCGGTGGGGAAACAGCTACTGTAGAAACTTTCTACATGCAAAGAACACTTTTTGAAATTCATGGCAGAGGGGCACCTGGGTGGCTCAGTGGATTAAAGCCTCTGCCTTCAGCTCAGGTCATGATCCTAGGGTCCTGGGATCGAGCCCTACATCAGGCTCTCTGCTCAGTAGGGAGCCTGCTTCCCCCTCTCTCTCGGGCCTGCCTCTCTGCTGTCAAATAATCTGATCTCTTGCTGTCAAATAAATAAAATACCTGATTTCTCCCTGTCAGATAAATAAAATCTTTTTAAAAAAGAAAGAAAAAAAAAAGAAATTCATGGTAGAGCACGAGTCTCTGGCCAGAGCTGTGAATCCTTTCCATACATCATCTTTGGTTGGATTGTCTGTAGTTGCAATGTCTTGTCCAGATCTGAGAGCTGAGAACCACAAAGAGTAGGGAATACCTTTGTCAGTTACTAGAACATTGGCTGCTGAGATCAGGTGAGTGAGCAGAGGCAGTGGCAGTGTGGTTCAGAGCCTTGCCCTGGACTCAAGCCTCTTGCCTGTAAAATGGGACACTGGGGTTGGGTCAGAATTTTCCAAAGTGGCCTATAATTTTATGTGGTTAACAGATGAGAGTATATTACTGTTAATGATTATGTATATATTCTCATGATTATTCTCTGTTTATGGTATGTTTTGTGAAGAGTAAGGAATATGATCCCTTAACAATGCATATTTAAGTTCACAATGTGGACCTTTTTTTTTTAGAAAAAAATAAAAACAAAAATGGAGAACAAAATGAATAATACAATAGGTATGCGGGAAATAAATTTGATATTGTCATGAGAAAGTTTGCCTATGGGAAAACAATGGACCAAGTGGCTCCTGAGGGTCAGGCCAGCTCTCTGACATTCTAATATGTTCATCTCTACAGGAGAATTTCTTTATCTATAAAATGCAAGGGCTGGAGTAAATGTCATTTCCAGCAATTCTGTTCTATGATTAGAGGCGTGACTCCAACATGCAGATGTTCCAGCATCCTTAACACGTGGTTCTAGCATTTTAAAACTTGTGATACAGTATGAAAATGGGACACTCAATAAGAAAGTAGTAGTTTAGGGGCACCTGGGTGGCTCAGTGGGTTAAAGCCTCTGCCTTCGGCTCAGGTCATGATCCCAGGGTCCTGGGATTGGGCCCCGAGTCGTGTTCTCTGCTCAGCGGGGAGCCTGCTTCCTCCTCTCTCTCTGCCTGCCTCTCTGCCTACTTTTGATCTCTATCTGCCAAATAAATAAATAAAATCTTTAAGAAAAAAAAAAGAAAGTAGTAGTTTATTCATGCATTTATATTTTTTTCCCATTCTCCCTCATTTCTGGAAAAGGTTTCGCTATCAACTGAATTGAGTGGCAAGTGAAAGACGAGGGAAGAAAGAATTAGGACCATTCAATGGAGCATTGACCCCAGCACTATGTGTTGACCAAACAGACCCTTGCTCTCTTTGTCCCTTGGTGTCTCTCTCTTTGTCCATGGGGTGAATGGTTTATGGAATCACTTCTCTGACAGCTACAAGAATCAAATGGAAGAGAGGATTCAAGAAAATTGAGAAAGGGCTATATAGATAGGAAAAGTTAGTATCACATGGGATTGAAAACTCCTTGAAGGAAGGGTTCTTCTTCTTAGTGGTATGATCCAATTGTATAATCCCAAGAAGACTTCCCTTCTTGCCCATTCATTTAAAAAGCAGTAAAATTCACCCAGGTGTTACTTTTATAAGATTCTTCTATAGTCTGACGGTGTGTTACTTGGCTACTTCGAATTACCTTAAAGTTCTCTTTAAACTAGTTTGTCTAAATCCAAGCACTTTCTTACACTCTAGTGCTTGCAATTATCTTTTCCCTTTCCCACACTTGACATTTAAAGCGATATCTCACAGACTCCCAAACAGTGAGTGAGGAAGGCACAGTCTGACCCCGGGTGTCTTCCACCATCTGTGGATTCTTGCCAGTTAAGAGTAAACACTCTGCGTACATTTCACAATTGGCGACTGGTAACAGCACAGACCTCTGGTTACTTGTTCCTTCCTGTTCTTCTTAAAATGCCAGCCACGATTATCCCTTCTATCACTGTGGGGCTGCTGTCACCCCCCAGCCATATGCCACTGCAAACAGCCACCAAAAGATGTACTCAGTGGACACACTGCCAGACCTCCCAGGCACTTCCGTTCTCACGCCTCGAGGTCAAGCCTCCCCCTTCCTGAGCTGTGGCACCTTTCTGTAAGTCATTCTTCCTCCTTTGCCTGCCACAGGCCCTTGTCTTTGCCCTTTCCTGGCTCCCACAACAGTTTCGAAAGAACCTTGTCCAATTATCTGGGGTTCAATTCTGATGCCATTCTCATCTGTCTAAATGTCACTTTGATCTTCCTTCTTTTGCACCTTTTTACTGGGCACAAAGTTGGTTCTTACGGAGGAAGTCCTCTCTCCCACTCCACCTTGAACTGTCAGGATCCCACTTTTCTCATTTTCTGAATTTTTTTCTTCCCTCACTCTTTTCCTTCCCTTCTCATCTGTGAACTCCATTACCCGCTTCTGCACGAGACAATGCCTACTGCATTCCCCAAAGAATGTGCCTTTTCTTCTTCTGATGTATTGGGAAGAACACAACCTCAGGAATCAGACAGATCTGTATTCTGATGCCACGTCTTACATATCTGTCTTGTTTGCCTCAGCTATAAAGTGAGGATACCTATACCAACCTCTCAGATTTGTTGGCAGTTTAATTAGCAAGAGTAAAGCTCTCACTTCCCTTTATCTCCTTGAACGTTTTCTTCATTTTACTCATTCTTATATCTACATTTATGGAGAAGTTACTCCATTGTTAGCACATTGCAAGGCATGTAAGGTGGCAGAGATGAAGAACAAAGACATTTTCCCAAAGTCGTGGGGTTCAGATTCAAATTGGTAAGGGACATGTGTCAACAAACAATTCACACACACACATACCCAGATTGTTAAGCCAACATGGGGCGGGTTGTTCTGCTTAGAAGCAATCATGGAAGGCTTTACAGAGGAGGTGTTATTTGAGCTAGAAATTTTAAAAGAATAGCTCTCCAGGTGGACCGTGGAGGAGGCCAAGGAAAGGGAATTCTTAAAAGGAATGGTAAAGGATTATATCCGTGAAATATTAGTAGAAGAGCATGGTGCTAGCACAGAGGGGTGGAAAGAATATAGTAGAAATAGTTCACTGTGTAGTGCCAACAGTTAATTGACATCAGTTGACCTTGGAAAAGTTATCTGTCAGAACTCTTTCTCAGTTTGTTCACCTTTCAATTAAGGATATTGTATTAAACAAATTAGTACAAGCAAAGGGCAGGCCACATAGCAATTGCTCAAAAATATGAATTCTTTTTGTTTACTTTAGTTAAGAGAAGGGGAAGATCCTATCAGAACAAAAGCCCAGGTAATTCCCTAGCATGAGGCCCCTGGACTGCAGTGCCTGGGGCTTAAAGGACTCAGGTTTTCATCCTGGTGCTGCTGTGACCCTGCTGTGTGACAATGGGGAAGTTTTAACTCCACTTGACATAACGTGACTTGTGATTTGTTTTGCTTTAAAAGCTGAACCTTGGGGCGCCTGGGTGGCTCAGTGGGTTGGGCCTCTGCCTTCGGCTCGGGTCATGGTCTCGGGGTCCTGGGATCGAGCCCCGCGTCGGGGTCTCTGCTGGGTGGGGAGTCTGCTTCTCCCTCTCTCTCTGCCTGCCTCTCTGCCTGCTTGTGATCTCTCTCTCTGTCAAATAGATAAATAAAATCTTTAAAAAAAAATAAAAGAAAAGCTGAACCTTGGGGGTAACCACACCCTCCATTTCAAGGAACGAGAAGACATTCTGGAATGTTGCAACATCAGGGGTGGAGAATCACCGTCATAAGGGGAATATGTCATTGGCTGTAATTGTCCATTGCATAACAAGGTCACAGAATTTCTTCTTCCCTTTTTCTCTGCCTGAGAGTCAACGATTCGTGACAGGGCAGTTCTGCTTTCCTGGAGGAGACCCTGCAGTTGAACGGAATCAATCACTTAGATACTAGCAGCGATAGAGCCAGCAACCAGAGAATATTCATTGAATGGACAGTTTTTTCCCAGATGGTGAAAAGGTACAGAGAGAAGAGATAGCTATCTCCTGCCCTCTAGGAGATGCCAGCTGAGCCACAGAGATAGAATGTGGAACACCACGGAAGGAAATCCTCCAAAGAACCCTGTACGACGGGGCATGTTTTTGTCAGGCTCGGGCCTGGGATGCCCGGTCTTTCTCTGGTCTTCTCCTGTTCTGTGTAATGTCGCAGGGACAGAGAGAGGCATGGCCTGGATTTGAATCTGATCGGCCTGTTCTGCCGAAGGATGCTGACTGGGGATGAAGCAGACACCTGCTGGAGTAGTGGTGGTAGTCGCAGTAGTAAAATGATATGAATGCTCTTCCTCCTGACAATAAGACACCTGGACAGAGGTGGAGGGGAGGGGATGGGGAACCATGAGGGATGACCTGCAGTAGTTCTGCTTACTGTTGTGGTGTGTGTGTGTGTGTGGTCACTTAGAAGCTTTTATTCAACATTCTGTCTGATGCAGGAATTCCTTCTGCTACCACAAAACAATAAGCATTTAAATCATACTAATGAAAAACATCAATAATTACGAATGTCGTTTACACTCACTAAGGCAGGCTTTGGGCACTTTCCATCTGCCAGCCAACATTGCTGAGCGTTTTACATGCATCATCCCATTTAATGTCCCCAGAAGTCCCAGAAAGTGGGTGTCCTCATCACCGCCATTTGGCAGAGGAGGAGACTGACCATCAGGGAGGTTGAACTGCTTCTTCTAAATCATTTAGGCAGGATATCCCAGCTGGTGAGATGTTAAGACCAGAATCCACGTGTGCCTGATTCCAAATCCTGCCCTCAAACATCTCTCCTACATGACTGTTCAGATGATGTCTGAAACTCCAGTGATGGGGCTGATTATTCCCCTGAGTGTCTCATTTCATTGTTTGACAGTTCTGTTGACAGATATGCAGATAGAAAGATTTAAACAGAGCCCAAATCAGCCTCCCTCTGCATCAGTGTTGGACTAATATTTTCATCTGTGATGTGGCAGAAGGGCTGATACTTGTTGCTTTATAGGTATTGGGAGGAGAAATAAAGGCTTATCCAGAAGTGGAGTTGGAGCCTGCCTCTGCCCTTTGCTCATCAGTAGCTCCTAGTCAGCTGGAAAAAAACCTTTGTCCTGGGGTAGGGACACCATTCTCAAAGAAGCTTCCTTTTTTTTTTCTTTCCCCCAACTTGGCTGTTTGACCCTCTTTGAGTCACTCACTGAGCTGTTTGGGATGTAGTAAATGCTCAGTGAATCCACACAGAGGTTCCTTCCTCTGTGACCTCCATGAGGAATACAGTTTGTCTAGGTTGCCCACCAGTGTCTCTCCAGTATTGGGGTACTGAGCGTTATGCATTACATGAAATGGGGGGTGCATGTGAGACAGGCAGCATAGTGCCTGGCTTATGTTTCCTGTGCAGTTCACGTGTGGTCGGCTTCCGTGACTAGCTGCTGCGCAAACGTTGAATGGGGCATCAGGAAGCAACGGACTAGTTCCTATAGGCATGGAAACTGGAGGAGGCAATTGAAAATCCCTATCTGGTAGTTATCCCGTCCCCCACAACCTGGAAGGCTGAATAGACAATTCCAGAATCCTGTGCCCACTCACTTAAAAGTCTTGACTGACCTCCTGCGATCTGCCAGGCTCTGAAGGGGAGTGACATTCAAAGCAAAACAAAACAAAGCATGCTGTCCATGCCCAGGAGGGTCAAAATCAAGCAGTGGATGCGGGCAGGAGCAGTGGGATTGGCACATTCCTAAAAGTGTACACCAAGTGCCGTGGGTGACCAGGAAGCTAACTGGTCATTAGGGCTTACTGATGTGGGGCACCTTCTCTATGCCCAGCATTCTTCAAAGTGCCTGATATGAAGGAACTCATTTACTGACTTCCCATTCTACAGGTAGGAACCTCAGGTGCAGAGCAGTGAGGAACTGAGTCCTAGATTGTTACAAATCCAGAGGTCATAGAAGTGTGATTTGAACTAGTCTGGAGCTAGACCACACTCCACGCCATGCCTCTATCTTACCACTAGGAAATAGATTAGATTAGAATTTGGAAAACATTTTCTGGAAAGTCTGCCATGGCTTTGTTCCAGGTAGGGATGAGAAAAAGTATTATTCTTTATCTCGGGGTTGCTGATTGAGTTGAGAAAGAGGCAGACCTACAAACTTATGGTTCCATTATAGCATGATATGCGGGAGGCAAAGACTAGTGATTAAGAGTATGGAGCCTAAATGCCAGACGGACTACACATAAGCTGTGTGACCAGGCCAGGTTATTTAACTCCTCTGTTCCCAAGTTGCATCATCCCGCCTGCTAACATGAGGATAGTGCAGATACTTGCCTCAGAAAATTACAGTGGGATACAATAAAGAGATACAATGTATAGAAAGTGATTGGCACACCATCACAGAATATGCCCTCAATAAGTGAGACCTACTATTGTACTTCTGTTCAATAATAACAGGATAGAAGAGAAAGGGCTGGAAAGGCAGCAGGGCACCAGAGCTGGAAGGACCTTGAAACTTCTTAAGGTATTAGGAAACGGCGAAGCTCTTTACTCCAGGAAGGGACAAGATCAGAGCTTCAGCTCTGTCACTCAGGGCATGATGTGGTAGATGGATCAAAGGGAGGGAGAGCAGAGCCAAAGGCCAGTGAGTAGAGCATGGAGGCCAAACTGTCGACTGCTTTGCTGAATGTCAAAGAGATACCTGATCTTGTGATAGAAGAAACTAAAGGATCACGAGATCTGGAAACCCTGGCCCCTTTTATCTCCATCCTGTAAAGCATGGAGTGACACTTTCAGGGCCACAAAACAATCTGTTCTTTTTGGGAGAAAGTAGCAGCAGTGTCTCCCGTGGTCTGACCCAACAACGTGGGCTCTGCACATTCGTCTCAATAGCTCAAGCACTAGATATATATAGAACCATGGTGACAACGGGTAGAAGGTAATTTAATTTGAACAAAAGCCCCAAGTGGAAGAGAGAGGAGGCCCTTCTGAATGTAAACGCCTAACATGCATAGCTTTGTTTTTATTATTTTTGTATCCCCTAGCAAGGGCTCAATCTTGTTATGTCTGCAGTCGCATTTGGCCAAACACCACAGGGAAGACAGACACAATCTAGGCCTGTGATTACGCAAAGAAAAGAAACCTTTCTGAAAAAAGAAAACAAAACAAAACAAAATAAAATAGGCCTCTTATTCCCTTGGAGGGTTGGAAAGAAGAGAGTAGGATTATTGGTAATTCCCACACTAGCATTCACACCCTATGAGCTGACAAGTCATTCTCTCCTAGATCCTTTAAATCTGGCCCAGAATATATTAGCTAGAGGACAGTGGAGAGGCCAGCTCAGACTGGAATCAGTCCTGGTGCACATTTGTGTGTGTGTACGTGGGGTGTGTGGATCTGAAAGGGTTCCCCCTCCCTTCTATCTACACATTCTTTTATCTTCTGCGTGGGACTGCTGTCACCTGTTCTTTTATTGGTCTGTGATTTCATCCAATGCCTCGAGGCTCCTAGAATTTGGAAATAGGCCACCTGGGTCTGAATCCTGATTTTTAGCACTCCCTGTATGGGTGTCCTTAAGACAGTCACGATGGCCTCCCTTACTCTCAGTTTGTTCCCATGTAAGATGAGGATAAAGATGCTTACACTGTCACCTTAGAGTGGGAATGGAGTTAGATAGTAGAGGTAGAATGGGGGCATATCATACTGAATATATAAATACTGGAGCCCTGATCAATGACTGCATGGACCCCTTGCTCTTGTGGTCTTAAAATCCTCCCATGCTGGGCCAGGAGCTTCCCCGTCTGTGCAGAGCCCACGTGTGGGAGGCTACTTGCCTCCACCATTCTGCCCTTTGATCTACCACCACACTATTTCAGGAGTGACAGGTCTAAAGCTTATTTCTTTTCATGCCCCTTCCTACAATATGGAGGCTTGTCACGTCCCAATATCCAATTTCCAGCTCTTTAAAACCTTTCTATCCTTCATGGTCCAGATAAAACCCCCTATCTCTTGGCAAGCCTTCTCTGAGCAGAATAGCTCCCAGTGTTTGTCGTCACACTGAACTCTATTGGGATTTCAGGCCTACAGGCCCATGGGTGTTCCCTAGGCTCTTCCAAGATGCCAGCCTGTGTGCTGACACACTCTACACAGAGTCTACCTGACCCTGAGAGATAAAGTTCAGGTGACAAAAGGACATCCAAGGGGGTGGGGCAGAGGACGTGGATTCAACACAAGCCAGAGCTCTCAGGGGAACCAGACCTAACCAGAATTGGAATGAGCTTTGCTGTAAGCAGGGATTTCCTTAACAGCGGCCCCATATGCTGCTGCAGGGGCTGGTGCAAGAGAGACATCCAGGGTGGAGCTGGGCTGGCAGCTGGATATGAACCCTTAGCTTTGTATTTATAGATACAGAGTTGACATGTAGTTCAGTGGTCACCAAACCTGGCTGATCACTAACATCTCCTGGGGAGAGGGTACTTTAGAAAAGGGAGAGATCCATGGACCCCAACTCCTAAGGACTTAACAAGAATTTTCTGAGTTAGGAATCGGAAGTATGTATTTTTTTAAGATCCCGAGGTGATTCTGATATTTGGCAGACTTGAGAAGCACTGATAGAAGCCACCCACTTGACCCCACAGGAAGGAAGTTAAGAACTTCCTAATGCATGTCTATTCCTCTCCAGCTCTAAGAGGAGTTTAAGCGTTTCCCATATGCTGTGGTCAAATATTCCAGCATTTGAAAGATTAATTTCAGCTATTGCCTCAGAATAATCCGAAGAAGAAGGAGCACTGTTTCCTCTAACTCTTATCATGTCTGTTCTTCTTCTTTTTGAGAGAGAGAGAGAGTGCATGCACGTGCACAAACAGAGGGCAGTGAGATGAGGGGGGAGAGAGAATCTCCTTCCTCCCTTTCTTCCTTGCTTGCTTGCTTCCTTCCTCCCTCCCTTCCCTTATTTTAAATTCAATTTAAATAACATATAGTATATTATTAGCTTCAGAGGTAGAATTAGTCACTCATCATTTGCATGTAACACCCAGAGCTCATTCCCTCAAGTGCCCTTCTTTTTTTTTTTTTTTTAAAGATTTTATTTATTTATTTGACAGACAGAGATCACAAGTAGGCAGAGAGGCAGGCAGAGAGAGAGGAGGAAGCAGGCTCCCTGCTGAGCAGAGAGCCCGATGCGGGGCTTAATCCCAGGACCCTGGGATCATGACCTGAGCTGAAAGCAAAGGCTTTAACCCACTGAGCCACCCAGGCGCCCCTCAAGTGCCCTTCTTAATGCCCATCACACAGTGACCCCGATCCCTCCACCCACCTCCCCTCTAGCAACCCTCAGTTTGTTTTCTAGAGTTAAGAGTCTCTTATAGTTTCTTCCTTCTCTTTTTCATATTATTTTATTTTCCCTTCCCTTACCCTATGTTCATCTGTTTTGTTTCTTAAATTCCACATATGAGTGAAATCATACGGTATTTGTCTTTCTGTGACTTATTTTGCTTAGCATAATACCCTCTACTTCCACCCATGATGTTGCAAGTGACAAGATTTCATTCTTTTGGATGGCTGAGTAATATTCCATTGTGTATATATACCACATCTTCTTTATCCATTCTTCTGTTGATGGACATCTGGGCTCTTTATAGTTTGGCCATTGTGGATATTGCTGCTATAAACATTGGGGTGCATGTGCCCCTTCAAATCACTATGTTTGTATCCTTTGGATAAAAAAACCCAATAGAGTACTTGCTGAGTAGTAAGGTAGCACTATTTTTAACTTTTTGAGGATCCTCCATACTGTTTTCCATAGTTTGCATTCCCACCAACAGTGTAAGAGGGTTTCCCTGTCTCCACAGACTCACCAACATCTGTTGTTTCCTGAGTTGTTAATTTAAGCCGTTCTGACCAGTGTGAGGTCATATCTCTTTGTGGTTTTGATTTGTATTTCACTGATGTCCAGTGACGTTGAGCATTTTTCACGGGTTTGCTGGCCATTTATATGTCTATTTGGGAGAAAGGTCTGTTCATGTCTTCTGCCCATTTCTTGACTGGATTATTTCTTTTTTAGGTGTTGAATTTGATCAGTTCTTTATAGATTTTGGATACCATCCTTTTTTCTGATAAGGCATCTGTAAATATCTTTTCTGATTCTGTAGGTTGCTTTTTAGTTTTATTGATGGTTTGTTGTGCAAAAGCTTTTTATCTTGATGTAGTCCAATAGCTCACTTCTGCTTTTCTTTCCCTTGTCTTTGAAGATATGTCTAGCAAGAAGTTGCTGCAGCTGAAGTCAAAGTGGTTTCTCCCTGTGTTCTCCTCTAGGATTTTGATGGATTCTTATCTCACATTTAGGTCTTTTATCCATTTTGAGTTTCTTTTAGGGTGTGGTTTAAGAAAGTGGTCCAGTTTCATTCTTCTGTATGTAACCGTCCAATTTTTCCCAACGCCATTTGTTGAAGAGACTGTCTTTTTTCCATTGGATGTTCTTTCTTGATTTGTTCAAGATTAGTTGACTATAGAGTTGAAGGTCCATTTCTGGGTTCTGTATTCTGTTCCATACATGTGCCTGTTTTTGTGCCAGGACCATACCATCTTCATGATTAGAGCTTTGTAATAGAGCTTGAAGTCCAGAACTGTGATGCCTCCAGTTCTGGTGTTCTTTTTCAACATTTCTTTGGCTATTTGGGGTCTCTTCTGGTTCCATATAAATTTTAGGATTATTTGGGATGCCCAGGTGGCTTAGTTGGTTAAGTGCCTGCCTCCGGCTCAGGTCATGATCCCAGGTACCTGAGACTGAGTTCCACATCTGGATCTTTGCTTAGTGGGTAGTCTGTAGTCTGCTTCTTCCTTTGCCTGAAGTCCCCCAGCTTGTGTGCTCTCTCTTTCTCTCTGAATAAATAAAATCCTTAAGAACATTTTTAGGATTATTTGTTCAAGCTCTGTGAAAAATGTTGATGTTATTTTGATAGGGATTGCAATTAATGTAGATTGCTTTGGTTAGCATAGACATTTTAACAATATTTGTTCTTCCAATCCATGAACATGGAATGTTTTTCTATTTCTTTGCGTCTTTTCCAATTTCTTTCATAAGTGTTCTAGTTTTCAGAGTTCAGATCCTTTACTTCTTCAGTTAGGTTTATTCTTAGGTATCTTATGGTTTTGGGTACAATTATAGGGATCCAATCTTTGATTTCTCTTTCTTCTGCCTCATTCTTAATATATAGAAATGCAACTGACTTCCGTGCATTGATTTTATATTCTGTGACTTTGTTGATTCCTGTATCAGTTCTAGCAATTTTTTTATGAAGTCTTTTGGGTTTTCTATATAGAGAATCATGTCACCTGTGAAGAGTAAGAGTTTGACTTCTCCTCAGCTAATTTGGATGCATTTTATTGCTTTTTGTTGTCTGATTGCTGAGGCTAGGGCTTCTACTACTCTACTGAATGACAGTGAAGAGACTGGACATTCCTGTTGTGCTTCTGACCTTAGGGGATAAAGTTCTCGGTTTTTCCATTGAGGAGGATGATATTCACTGTGGGTTTTCTGTAAATTGCTTTTATGATATTGAGGTGGATTCCTTCTTTCTCTATACTGCAAAGAGTTTTTATCAAGAAAGAATGCTGTATTTTGTCAAAGGCTTTTTCTGCATCTATTGAGAGGATCATATGGTTCTTGTCCTTTCTTTTATTAACATAATGCATGACATTAATTGGTTTGTGGATGCTAAACCACCCTTGCAGGCCAGGAATAAATACCACTTGGTCATGGTGAATAATTCTTTTAATGTACTGTTGGATCCTATTGGCTAGCACGTTGGTGAGAATTTTTGTGCCCATGTTCATCAGGCATATTGGTCTGTAATTCTCTTTTTTGGTGGGGTCTTTTTTGGTTTTGGGACCAAGGTAATACTGACAGAGAGAGAAAATCTTAAGCAGACCTTATGCTCAGTGCAGGGCTTGATCTCACGACCCCAAGGTCATGACCTGAGCTGAAATCCAGAGTCAGACACTTAACCTACCGAGCCACCCAGGCGTCACTTTTATCATGTCTATTCTTGCTTGCATATACATTGTACCCACTTTCCAGGCCCAGTTTCTGGTTCAGTATAGTCCTAGAGCCAGCATTTAGTGAGCGATCAATGTGTCTCAGGCACTATGTGAATAGCTTGACTTGCATTGCTTTGTGGAGCTCTACTGACTCCCTCTCGGATGCATTGTTACTACCTTCACTTTACAAATGAAACTTCAATGGAGAAGTTAATTATGGCCTATAAGATCCCATGACTAGTAAGTGGTAGAGCCAAAATTTAAATTCTGGAGGCTTTTATTCCAGAAGTTACCCTCATAAATATCACTACTATACTTCAGAATTTTAACATATGTGTCTGAATATCTGTTATTCGATTCTAATTTTAAACATGTAGCTTCTTCGTAGGTCACATTTATCCATTTCCCAATGCCTTGTTCTTCTCTAAGACAGTTAAAATCTTCTTCCAAATAAATCTGCTTTACTGTTTCAAAAAAATAATTTTGGTTCTCCAAATATATTTGTGTGTGTGTGTGTTTTAGGGAAAGGCAAACTCATTAAAAAACATTATGTTTGTCCTTTCCGATTATATAACTGAGATCATACATCTTCCCACCCACATGGTGAATATTTATTGGTGTGCTGGTGAATCTTTAACAACCAGCTCTCCAGGGGCAGGAGAGGGGAATCAAAAGCCTTGATACTGTTTGCTGATTTCTGGGGTGTAAATATTTCTGCCATGGCTAATTTTAAGACACCGACATGATGTCACTAAACATGCAAAAGGTGGAGGTGCTCTTCCATGCAAGGAGATGCTTACAATCACTCTCAGTAACCAAGTTATCAGAAATTGTAGCATTTTGTCCTCTAGCCTTTAAAGTATCTATTCTTGCTCACACATGAATCGCATCAATTGTCCAGGTGTGATTTCTGGCTAACTAAAATAATGGAAACCAACATTTACAGAGTGATCTCTGTGTTCCAAGGACTATGCAAGTCAGTTAAGGTAATTACCATTGGTTGTATTTTGACATCAAAGAGTATGTTAAATAGGATTTCCAAACTTATGTTACTCTTCTCTAGTGACCACTGTATAACCCACCAGTCCTCAGGGGCACAGGTTGAAATATGGGAAAAGCAGTGTCTGGGGACATAGGCAAATTCTCGATTCTGTCCTGGGTCTAGCATGGCTAAAGGTTTGACCTTAGACAAGACACGTAATCTCTACGGGATCTGGCATACATGGCTAAACAAACGTGCTGACAACGTAGGAGAACTAAATGATAGACCAAATGTAAAACACCGGGTACATTACAGATGATCAATAAATGTCAGCTACCGACCGTCGCTCCTTTCATGAATCATTTATATTTTCTGAATCCACATCACCTTCTTTCTCATTGCCTTCTTGCTCAGATGATCTCCACGTGTTCACTCAGAGCCCGCATGCTCTGTTTTCTGTTTGTAGCATAGGTCTCCCACTCTGAGTTGTGCATTCTCTGTATTTGTATGATTTTGTTTTCATCCTCCAAGACTTCCTTTCAAAACCTCTTAGCTTTTTTTTCTTTGTTCTGTTACTCCTTTTTTTCTCAGGCTGTAACGTCCTTGGCCATGCCTTTCTCCTTCTACTGGGATGTGTGCTTCATCACCAGTGGGACTCTTAATCTCAACTCTTTGCTTCTTCCTCCATTAATTTCTCACGATACCCTTCCCCATTTCGCCTCTGTGGGTTTCAGACAAAGCTGTCTGTACGGATGTGTGTTCTGTTTGCTTCTCTAGACAAGAGCGGCTTTCGCTGTCTTCTTTATTTCTTGCATTTTGTACGTCCCCTGCTCCTACCTTTCCTCACCGACTCCCAAGGGCTTTCACTGCCTCAACCTGAAACCCATTTTCTTTATTTTTCCTTTTCCTTCCCAAAGGACCTCCAAATCACCTCTTCCATCAGCCCATTATCTGTCTTTCCTTTTCATTTTCCCCTGAAACTCCTCTAGCTGGGTAGTCTTCCCTTTCATGATGCAAAGGATACAGGGCCAATTTGCATTGATATATCTGTTTTGCATCATAAAGGTAACACTCCTTTTGTGGGTTGAGTAGCTGGATCCTGGTCACTAACTTGAGAGGGGGGTATGGCTCCTGTCTCCACACTGAAATCTCTTCAACAAATCTCTGCACAGAATGACCGTTTAGGTACTGGAAAGAAACACGGACCCAGGCCTACTTTCAGATTCAACTCGTCACAGCTGTGTAATCCCGAGCAAAGACTCCATCCATCTCCTTAGCCTCCCCTCTCCTCATCGGTAACATAGGGAAGCAGCCCAGTACAGGGTCTGAGAATAAGGCTTTGTGGATTGACAGATCATTGTCCAATTACTGGTCTGTCTCACTAGCTATGCCCTCCCTAGGTTACCCACTTCCTCATGACGGCAAGCAATTCTTTGAAAGTGCAAGGTATATATCTGTGAAACAGGTGAATCTCAGAAATGAATGGAGGATTTAATATCATTCTGTGTGCAAAAATACTTAACCCATCGCCTAGGCCACAGAAGCACTCATCACTGGGGTTTATTACTACTGGGATACTTCCACCTCTCTTAAAAGTGACCTGGCCGCTCGTGCGTGTCTGCTTTCCTCTTACTCTTCCATCAACCTGGAATGTCCTTTCACTTCATCCCTAAAGTGTCCTCTGTGACAGTTTTTTTTTTTTTTTTTTTTTTTGGTAACATCTTTTGCAAAGCCTTCTCCAGTCACCCCCTGCTCTAAACAGAACCAGTCATTGCCAACCGTCTGCTCTCAGAGCACTTTGTCCATGCTCTGTTTGTAGCTCCAATCATGTTACTTTGTAGCTTACAGCTGACTCACAGGTTTACTTCCTACAAATTGTCCCAGATGATGAGCTTCTATAGAATGGGACTGTGTCTTATCTTTTATTCTGTTTCCCACCACCAGATACAATGTCTAACAAATAATAGGTACTCAATATATATGTATTAATAATTGGAAGAAGAGACACAAATGGTAGACATTCATTGTAAGTTTGCGATGAATGAAAGAACTAAGACAAGGACCCAGTTTCCCAGTTTCTAGAATAATGCCATAAGGCTGGGGCATATACATGAACCGTGCAGGCATCCTGGCCCTGATGTGTAGAACCAAATCAGACGTTGCCCAACAGGCTGACTGATTTGATTCTGAGGCCCTGGGCTGCTGATCTTGAACCTTTCCCATTTCTACAGGCCAGATATAGGCTTGTTCCTAAGTGTGGAGTAGGTTGGAGCATGGGTATAGGGTTAAATGGCTCCAATCCAGAAGATAAGAGTAAGGTAGGGCAAGAAGACAAGCAAGTCACTAGAATAATCTGATTTACTTGGATCTCTCAAGTAGTAATTCTCAAATGACTTGGAGTTTTGATACCTTATCATTTTCATTTCTTTAAACTTGTAGTTATTTTCTTATACTTGTGAAAATGGCACAGGAAAAAAACCCCACTTATGTATAATGGGATTTTTTTTTAAAACAAAAGTGAACTCAAATTACCACGCTTCCTAATTCCCTATTCTTTGCTGACACTTCTGTGAATAAGACCAGCATCTTTTGACTATAACGTGTCAGGCATTGACCACTGATTCATTACGTTTCTGCAAGCACGGTTTAATCTATGGAAGAGGACGGTTCAACTATTCGCTTAACAAGCATTTATTGAACACAAAGTCTGATGTAGGCACCATGTGACAAATCAAGAATAATAAAAAGTGATGGCTTGGAAGACAGTCCTGAAAGAAAAGTCAAGAGCTTGGAATTCAAGTCTGTGATTCCACCCCTCATTAGCTCTGTAATGCAAGGTAAATCAGAAGGACTCCCCAAATCTCAGTTTCTGCATCTCAGAAATAGGCAAGATATGGGCCGCCTTCTCTCCAACCCCTTCTCACAGAGTTGTAAAGATCAAACGAACTAGTATATTAAAGAGTTTTGAAAAACTGAGAAGTCATAAGAAATAACTAAGAATGACATTCAGCAGTGTTTTGTTTTGTTTTGTTTTCCTCCCCATCAAGTAACATCAGCTTCATTCTGAGGAACTTGGTATAAACCAAATGTGAGACTGTAAAATGAAAGCTGGTAAAATGAACCCTAAGACAATGCCCCAAGTTCTGACTCTGGTACAAATTAGCTGTGTGATATGGTCTGTTCACCACCCTTGGCTGGGCCTTGATGACCATAGCTTGTAAAATGAGGGGGCCAGACCAGATGAGCTCTAAGGACCCTTCTAGTTCTGACAGTTTTCTTGTTTCCATGAAAATTGCTGCCATCTGCTTGAACTTGGTGGTAAGTTGTGTTTATAACTGTACTCACCTGGACAGGAAAGATGAGAGAACACGGCTGAATTCTTTAGGTCTAGGAACACAGCTGGTGGGTGGAAGATTCAAGAAGGCAGAGTTGCCCCAAGTCTAATGTCAGAGGAGGCCAGCATGACTTCTGGGGCCATAGACATATGCCTTCATGGGTCCCTTCCTGAATTATAAGTTAAAAAATTAAAAATAAATAAATAAATAAATAGTATATTTTATGACTGTATTAGTATAAAGATGAATATATCTCAGGATCAATTATATATGCTTTCTTTTGATAAAAAAAGAATAAAAGTTTTAATAGTCCTAAAAATTGTCATGGATCCTAGGCACTATTCCTATTGTGTTTAATGGCTATGTGGGCCTTGCTAGGTTCTCTTAAAAATGGTGGTACATTTTACTCAAAGAACATGTAGACTGCCAGCCACCTAAAGCTTGATTTCCTTCTAGAGCAGGGATTTTCAACTTTGGCACTTTTGACATTTGTACTGGATAATTCTTCTCTGCAGAGAATTATGTTTCTGCAAGCATGGTTTAATCTATGGAAGAGGACGGTTCAGCTATTCGCTTAACAAGCATTTATTGAACGCAAAGTCTGATGTAGGCACCTGTGCATTGGAGGATTTTTTTTTTTTTTTAATGTTTGAGAGAGGGGGAGAAAGAGGGAGGGAGGGAGAGAGGGAGAGAGCACAAGCATGGGGAGCTGTAGAGGGAGAAGCGGGCTCTTTGAGGAGGGAGCCAGATATGGGGATCCTGGAATCATGACCTGAGCAGAAGACAGATGCTTAACTGACTGAGCCACCAGACATCCCTGTAGGGTGTTTAAGAGTAACCTGGCCTCTACCCATTAGATGCTAACAGCACACCTGCCACAGCTGTAACAGCCAAAAATGTCCCCAGACATTGCCAGGTGTCCCTTAGAGGTTAAATCATCCCTAGCTGAGAAGCACTATTGTAGAACATTCTCTCTAGATGATGTTCTACCTTCTGCCGATAGCTCATGATCGTCTTGGGAAATGGCTTCCCATATCACTCTTGGTGAAAGAGAGAGTCCTTACACGGATTTGTAAGACTCTCTCCGATCTTGCCCCCCATACCTTTCTGACATTCCTACTGTTATCCTTGCCTTGCACGTGATTCCTGCCTCACTGTCCTCCTTGCTGTGTCCTGGATCTGCCAGACACACCACCCTAGGGCCTTTGAAATGGTTCTACCCTCTGCGTGGAACATGCTTCCCCCAGATTATCTACTTAGTAAACTCTATATTAACTTCTCCACTTCTTTGTTTAGATATTACCTTCTCAATGAGGCTTATCCTAGCCACCCTTTATAAATTTTACAACCCTATTCCTTGTCATTTCTCTTCCCCTTTTCTCTCTCTCTCTGCCTCTATATATGCACATTTTTTTTTTTTTCCCATAGCTTATCGCCTTCTAACATACTGCAATTCAGTCTGGAACAACACAGACATCAGGGGCAGGAAGCCCCTGCACCGTCGAAAATCCGTGCATAATTTTTCACTCCCTCAAAACTTAACTACTAATTGTCTACTGCTGACCGGAAGTTTTACCAATACTATAAATGGTCAGTTAGCACATATTTTGCACATTATACGTATTACAGACTGTATTCTTGCAATAAAGTAAACTCTCACAAGAGAATAGAAAGTGTTATTAAGAAAATGATAAAAAAGGGGCTCCTGGGTGGCTCAGTGGGTTAAAGCCTCTGCCTTCGGCTCGGGTAATGATCCCAGGGTCCTGGAATCGAGCCCCGCATCGGGGTCTCTGCTCAGTGGGGAGATAGCTTCCTCCTCTCTCTCTCTGCCTGCCTCTCTGTCTACTTGTGATCTCAGTCTGTCAAATAAATAAATAAAAATCTTTAAAAATAATTAAAAAAAGAAAATGATAAAAAAGAGAAAATACATTTATAGTACTGTACTGTATTTATTGGAGAAAAAAAAAAAAACCCAAACCCATGTTGTTCAAGAATCAACTGCATAGAATTTATGTTATTTATTTACTACATTTATCATTTATTGTCTTTGTCTCTGTATTGGAATATAAAATCTACAGGAACAGAAATCTTTGTTTTGTCTATTTTGTTTATTCTACAAGTACTACACAGTAGGTCTTTAATAAATACACATTGGATTGCATTGAAAAAAAATGAAGTAGACCTCTCCATCTTTGAAGAGAGCTACTAGGAATTTCCCTTCCTTCTTCAGACACCAGATCCACATCTCTGTGTCTCCCTTGCCGGGTGACAAGTCCTTCTCCAGTGGGGTTCTCGGCCTCTTCCTGAAGCGCCCCCACGCTCCCCAGCCGCGTCGCCATGCCTTTGCGTCCATCGGTTCCCCTTTAGTCTCTGGGACTCCCGAAGCAGTAGCAGAGGGGAACCCTGCCTGCTCAGGGTTTTGAAACAGCTAATTCTTCACTTCTTATAGCTGGTCTATCCACGAAAAGGAATGATTCAAAAGAGACCTTGAAAAAATAAGACCTTGCCGTCCCTGTGGGCACAAACAATGACCAAGAGAACAGAGAAACCCCTTTCGATCTTGGGTCAGGAATTATTCACCCCTGGAGGTGCTGAATAGAAGGGCCAAGCCATGGGGTTATTATGGCCTCCCCTCAAAGCTGGCTGGGGAGAGACAGCCAAGAAGTCACTGCAACCAGGGCCGGCATGTGGGGACGCCAGGAGCCCACGTCGTGCTGGAGAGACAGCCCTTGCTGACCCAGTTTCAGAACAACACCGTCTGACACAGCACTGCAATCCACAACTTTAATAACTTGGTGACATACAAAGCAGTTTTGATGCAAAGTGGAGCTGACAGAGCAGCAGAGGGAAGGCTCTGCTTCTCACCGAGCTGCGTGGGGAATCCGTTCAAGGTGATTGCAACCTTCGCAGCCCGGCCTACAGTCCGAGCCTGCTCTTGCAAACAAGTGAGACTGGTTTGTTTTCCAGGAGGACAAACACGGGGTGGCTGACAGGGAGTGGAACCAACCTAGAAGGACTGGTTGTTACAGCCTGTCCCTTCTGCTGTGATTTACGTCCCCGATATTCCTGCTCTTCATCATCCTTGCTTGCTCCTGCCTTCATCTCAGCCCACATCACCTGGGCTGTTTTAACAGTTGCGAAATATTAAATACTCAGAACGTATCCCCTCCATCTCTGGTTCACAGCCGATTTTGAATGATCTTCAAAAAGCACATCAGTGATCATGTAACTTTCCATATCAAACCTTTCCCAGGCTCCCCATTCCTGCAGAAAGAAAACTGTGAACACAAACAGTTCTCCACACTTAGTCTATGAGCAACATTTTTAGCTGCTTCTCCTCAGTCCTGCCTATTTCTTGTCACTTCCTGCCACCACAGCCTCCATTGCCCCAAAATGTAGTTTACTCATTGTAATTTATTGAATATACACCACACTTTCCATTCCTTAATGTCCTGAAGTATATGATTATTCCATGTGCCCTTGAATGCTCCCTGTACTAGGAGACTCACTACCTTCCATGATAGCCATACTAATGTTCTAATACTGAACAACTTTAAAAATCTGTAAGCCTTTTCCTATGAATCACAAACTGTGCTCTACAACTTTCATTTGTTGTCCCTGTGCCTACTTTCTGGAGTCCCAGAGAATATGTTCTGCCTCAGAACTCCTTTCTGAGAAGTGATACTCAGTGAAACTTATCTTTTGAGCTTCCTATCTGTGCCACAGTGCCACAGTCCTTTACCTACTTTTCACAAACTAAGGTTCTAACCATCCCAACTCCCTCCATCTCACCTTTCTGCACCTTCCTTATACATCCAGGAATCCTCTTAGAATCAAAAAGAGGGAAGTTGTACATGGTGTATTTAAAGATAATAGTAACAATTAGCAACAATAAGAATAATTAGCAACTGTCCTTGGCATATGGGAATGGATATATTGACTTAAGTTGTGCAATTTCAATTATTTATTCTAGTATTCATTCTTTCACTCATTCTCTATTTATTTCTATTGAGTAATGATGGTCCACAAAGTAAAACACAGTCCCTGTCTCCCAGCATTTCATGGACTGGAGGGTAAGGGAAGAGGCCGATGACTGTGTAAGCAGCACTTACATGCAGTGTAACTAGACCTATGGTGTGGGTTATGCTAACAGTGAAGAGGGGTCCTTCACCCACTATGGGGATACTGAGGGAGGCAAAGGGACTGAGAAAAGCACTACAGAAAAATCGCTGTCCATACTGAGACAAGGGAGGTAATAAGTCGTGCAGTCAAATGGAAGGAGTGAGCAAGGGCATTTCCAGGTGGTGTGAACAGCAAAGGCACAACAGAGATCAGAGGGCATGGAGTCCTCAGTGACCTTGAAGGGTCCTGCGATTCCTTAACAGGATACTGTATATTACGAGGTTGATTCCCGTGTCCAGACTGCAGTTCAAATGGAGTTCCAGAAAAGAGAGATTACTGAGGCTTGAAATTGTCAGGACAATCTCCCTGGAGGTGAAGGGTCCTGAGGTGGGCCCAGAAGGAACAGCACATTATGGATAGCCCAGAGGAGGGGAGATGGATATCTATATGCAAATATGCCCGCACATATACATCTGCTTCATATGCATTTAAACCTTAAATTGACTTTCACTTGCCTTCCACTTTGGTTTCCATGGTAACCCTGGCCACTTATATTTCTTTTAACCTCCTTTTCTTTGTTTCAGGATGAGGAGAGCTGCGTGAGGGTTAACCAGTCAGGGGAAGACAGGAGATTTTAAAGCAATTATTTGAATTTTTTTTTTTTTTAAGAAAACCGCCAACTTTGCAATTTAATGCAAACTGTGTCTGGTATATTTGCCCTGAAGGATGCTACAGGGAGAAACAGGAGCCAGAATCCTTCTCGTCCCCTCCTCCCTGACTTCTATTATTACCGTGCACTTACTGCTAATACAGCATCTAAACTTGCAATCTTGGTAACTATGGCAATAAAATGGGTGAGATTCCCTTCCATTATAAGTTGAATTGTTAGGGTTTTGCCAAGAGCACGTGCATTTGCACAAGAGGAGGGGGGCGACGCACTCTAGGGAAAATAGTTCTTTCGACTCTCTGTAGGGAGTTGGACACTGTTGTCTATCAATCTGCATTTACATGAAGAGTTATCACCATGCCTGTGTCAGAGGACGCAGGCACCAAACCTGTGGGTTACAGTGCACATCCAGACCACACGAAACTCCCTTGTGCATGGCCTGTAGAGCCAGGGGCCCAGCACGGAGCTTGGAAGAGATGGCTAGCAAAATCCAAGAAAGATTTAACCCAGGGGCCAGCAAACTTTCTCTGTAAAGGGCCGGACAATAAGCATTTCAGGCTCTGTGGGTCATTCTGCCTTGGTTACAACTATTGAACTCTGCCTTGGCAGCCCAAAGCAGCTACCGACAAAATATGAATAAACGAATAAATTTATTTGTGGACACTGAAATCTGAATTTCAAATACTTTTCACAGGTCATGAAATACTATTATTCATTTGATCCTCCCCCCCCCCCACCCCCACCATTTAAAAATACAAATCAAACAGAAACACACCTGAAAGAACATGGCCTGGGACCTTTCGTTGCAATGGGAGCTATCCCATTGCAGTGATCCAAAATTCACCAAAATTCATTGGGAATGGTTCTTACACACTCCAGCTCCCCAGCCTCCTGATGTCTCCTGATGGTCCTAATCTCTGGTTTGCTTTCTGCCTAGACATAAAATGAGGTATACGCATTTACTGTCTCCAGGCCTTGGCTGAGCCCCAGGAAGATCTCCCAGCATTCTGGGCAGCCTCCATGTACCTTTACAGCCTCTGCTTCCTTTGCTGGCCTGTGTTGGTGCTGACAGATTAGCTCCATAGCCCATAGACTTCCTTCATTGGCCAACTATTCTCAACTCCCCCAACTCCATCCCCTTCTGGTCCTCTGAGCAGAGGTTCTGGGAACATGAGATGCTCAGGAGGGAGAGGAGAATACTTCAGTGCTCCTAGGAGAGGGTCACTGGCTTCTAATCTCCCAGGAGCCGGGAGACGTTAATTATTCAAGACAATCCTGGAGGGAAAAACTAGGAACAGCGAGTGGAATTTATAAACTGGCCAATTTCTCTCTTACAGATGTTATTCTAGGCTGCTAAATACACCTCAATACACAGGCAGCTGTGATACAGTAGAGAGAAAGAGCTGAGCTGGAGAGGTCTAGGGTTCTGGATTCAGGGTTTAAACCCTTCAGTTGTGATAGTCTGACCCCTTTCTCCCAGCTGGAACAAAGGGGCTCTCTGCCAGTGGGGAATGTAAAGTTCAACAACAACTGGCCCAGATTCTCTTGGCAGGTTGTATGACCTTGGGAAAACCAGGTCGCATTCTCTGGGCCTTCCTTATCTTCCCATCTGGGCCACGTGAGTAGCAATCCCGTCCAGCAACAGACCACCGATTATAGCCCTTTCTGCCCTGCTCCCAAGGAACAGGAACATACGTTTTTTGGATCCATTACTTTGCAAACTTTTAAGGGATATTCTTCCTTCCCTGTCAGTCCCTAGGAAATTACTGCAGCTCTTTCTTTGGAAAGAACATTAGCCAGGCCCTGTGCTAAGCAAATGCATTCAGCTTCTCCCTATCTGATTTCTCTTTTTCTCGTTTGTCAGCAAAGGAGAAACCTCCCAGCTATTAATCAAACTCCTGGCTGTGGATAGCTTTAATTGCAGAAACCACTGCTGGATGAGGTATGCTCAACTTTTTCAGAGAAAGCCGGCTGCCTAGTGCAGAAGAGAAACAATTAATTACCTGCTCCTCCTGTCCCCAGCAGAGATGCAGATGAACTAACAATATTGCTGCTGGCACCAAACCCTCCCTTCCCAAGGTGGAGGAAAGCTAATGCAAACTCAGGCAGCATTCATAAAAGTGGAATGTCCCAATAGAAGTCTAGCTGTAAGGCTCTGGTGGGACCAAAGTTTTGCCTCCCTCTGGCATCTTTACTTGAAGATGGATACAGACAAGCTCTAGATCTTATTGAAGAGAGTGATCGGGGATACCGCCATGCTTGAAAATCATATTCTCTGAGGAAGGATCTAGTATGTCAGAGATATTGAGTTCAGAGAAGAAAAAAATTAAGATAGGGATAAGGGAGGGGCGTAACTTAAAAAAATAGCCAAGAAAAGAGAGATCAAACTGAATTTTTATATTCTAGTATTCTATTATACAGACTAGTATACAGACTATTATTCTAGTATACAGACCAGAATTGTGGGCGACATTTACAGTTTCATGTAAGAAGAAATCCTTGGGACCTGGAACTGTGTGCTTCTGGAAAGAGCTGGTCCCCAAAGGTACTCAGGCTCTTGTCTCCGTGCCATAGGTTTTTAAGAACCATTAAGGATGTTGTAACACCATCTTTGTGTTGGATAGGAGAATTTACGTAATCATCTTAGATAGGTAACCACACCTCCTTTGGGTCTTACTACATAATACTTTCATTTTACAACCAAGCTTTTAGCATTACGGACAATTTAGAAGGAATGGGTGTTGGGGGGGTTGGAGGGGGTTGGGGGGGCACTGAGCCCAAGACCACAGTCTGTTTGCAATAGAGGACTATGGGGCCAATGTTGGAATTTTTTTTTTTTTTTAATCTTCAATTGCCACATGAAGATGGTGGATATGATGTTCTCTTTGAAAGCTTATGCCAAGAACTATGTTTTTCTCTGCATCCCCAACACCTAGCAGATGCCGGCACAGGGAAACTGTTTAAGACACGTTTGAAAACCTTTTGACTGAGTCAGATTTAAACTTGCACTTCTGCTATGAGTCCCTGGAGGCAAACTTACACGGTTATGAAAAAGAATGAATCTGGCTTACATTGACCTGGGTCTAAAGCTTAGTTCTTTGTTGAGTAGGTAGGTGAACTTGGGCAGGCGGCAGAAACGCTCAGTGCCTCAGTTTCCCCATCTGCGAAACAGGAATGCATTCATTCACTGGGTGTCTGCCTCAAGGTGCCAGTCTCTTCAACATGTTGAATTGGAATCCAACCTCAGCGCCTCCCTTTTTCTTTATTTCATTAGTACATTTATTTCTTAATTATTTCCTTGCAGATAGAACGGCCTGTTGAAAACTGCAGCGGTGTGTCTGAATCCAGGCCTTTGCACCACAGGCCGTGTCAAGCTGGGTAAAGTACCTCCACTCTCCAAGCTTTGGTTTCCAGTCCGTGATGGAAGCAAAGTAAAACCTATGTTTGAAGATTCATCAGTGATATTGGGGAAGTGCTTAACAAGGGAGTCCTGTTTGGGGATGGATAATTTTCACATTGACTTGCCCATCTGCAAAACTAACAAAGAGGAAAGGTGCGGTTTACTCTCACAAGGCCCTACAGTCTCTCCGTGGTTTCCCCTCTTAATTCCCCTTGATGGGTTTACCTCAGTTCCAGGTAAGCCAGAGGCTTCCACCTTTCCTGAAGTCTCTCCCACTGTAGGGGGAGCGTAGTGGGTCAGGTAAGGGGATGCGTGATAGAGCGTGTCAGCCCTTACTGCCTTCAAGGTTTCCTATTCAATTGCTTGAGCTGTTTTCTTTTAATTGCCACACCCTCCCCCCTTTTATTTCTTTTCTTGAAGTATTTTTCAGGGTGTTTGGGGGTTTTAAACATTATTTTTTTAAAAACTCTCGCTGTTCTTTCTTCTCTTGCGTCTATCAGGCTTTCTCAATAGCTTCCAATGGAAAACTTTGAAGTAAGTGAACTTAAAAGAAGAACTGAAAACTCAGCGCGATGCCCCGGAGTCCCGTGGGCCGCCTTGCCGCAGTAACCACTCTTGGCGGAGCTCATTAGAGCGGGGCTGCGGGCCCCGGCGCCGCGCGGGCGGGCCACGCCGGGGTGTGCGCCTCCGCCGGCTGCGCGGAGCTGCACGGGGCCGCGCGGGGGCCGGGGGACTGCGCGCGGCGGGGTCGGGGCCGCCCGCGGGCCCCGCTGGCGCCGAGCCCACTGTGCAGACGGCGCCACGCGCAAATTACATCTGAGCCGCCTTTCAAGCCGCCGGCTGCTTTCAAAACGGGCCTTTGAAAGGCTGGGCTCCCCCGGCTCCGCGCTGGAGAACGGAGCCTGGCTTTTCAGGGAGGCCGGGCTGGCGCGCACGTGCCTGCCTCTGCGGCCTTCGCGCGCGCTTTTAGAGCGAGCATAAAAGGAAGAAGACTGTCTGGTGGGTGTTCTGCACGCTAACATCCCTTTATTTACGGAGGAAACGGCCGGGCTCCTGGAGTTCTCACTGGCCATTGGGGGATGAATGGGCTGTTTGAAGTGAGAGCATTGGAAGTTTTTCTTTGGGATATATATAACTCTCTCTCTCAAAACTCAGTGATACCGTTTTACCTAGGGACCCGATCGGGGAGGGAAAGAACATACAGATACATGTAGAGTTCAAACCCTGTTTGAGGTTTGGAAACCCAATTTCTATGACAGAAGGAAGGGCTGCTGCCTCTCAGCCCCCTTTCTCCTGCTTTACCCCAGGCCTTTAGGTCCCTGGATGAAGGAGCCTTCTTTCCCTGCGATGGCGGTGGTGGAGGGGGTAGGAAATACAGAGGCGAGAAGGGCAGATTGGATTTGAATTTTCTGCATCACTTAAGGCTGAGAAAGTGCCTGACCCACAGCAGCCACCAGCCTTTCCCCCCAACTCCAGAAGGTGGCCCTTTGCCTCTACACTTGTGCTTCCACTCACTCCTGGTTATGTCAGTTGTTCCTTGCCCAGAGGCTGAGTTTTTAACGGTGCCCAGGTCACCGGTGCTTTCCTTTGCACCAGTTCTTATTGTGGTGCCTTTGGTATAAATGCCTTAAAATCCTTGTAAGGACTTTTAGAACCCCAACTCACTGCAAGTGTCCCCAGTCCATATGGTATGCAATTCTTGGTTTTAGGAGCATGCTCCACCTCTACGATACCCAAAGCCATCAAACAGATCATACTGGGATAGAAAGAAAATGTTAAGTGCTCTTCTCCAGGACACTCACCCCTCTATTTGGAAGGACACTTGTTTATTCAGCGTTTGATGGAGAGTTTGTCAGTGAGTCAATATGAGCTCGGAAGGGGATGTTGAAACAGACTTTTCCAGAAAAGGAATATAGATTCAAGGCAACAGTCCTTGAGGGCAGTCTTGTTATCCACCTCGTACACGAAGGTAAGATTTAAAGATCCCTGTGGATTCCCAAGGCAACACAGAGAGTGGTGAACCCAGAAAAGAACAAAGATAGGTTTCCTGACCCTAAGCAGATGTTCTGTCCACACATGGTGACTTGCCATCCTCCTTGTCCCCACCCCTCTTCCTCTTTCTTCTTGATGAACACTGCATGTCTTAATTCCGTACCTTAAACTTTTTGTGCCCTGAAGCCTTATCGGGCTGTGACAAGCAGTCCTGGGCAGACAGCCCACTCAGTACCCTGTGAATAGTCCTTTACATTCTCACACACAGCCTATGTTGTGTACCCAAACCTTATTCCCTTTAGTAGGAGGAAACTGTTAATTATAGAGGCTGGCTCACGGACTGTGTGTTCCAAAAAGACCCAGCGCATGTCTTTGTGTCGCTCCCAGCCCAGCAGAGAAAAGCTAAATTGTGTCTGAAAGCCTTACAAGGGGAACGTTAATTGAGGCATAAAAGCGCATGTCTTTGATCTTCCCAGGACCTGTGGTTCTCCCATTATCTGAGTCCTGTTCTGATGACATAGGTTGGAGCGAAGCCTGCCGTGAGGCTGGAGCCAAAGGCACCAAGCAGGATGTCATAGCTGCTCCCTCTCTGTTCTCTCCACCACTGCGAAGGCTCTGCCTGTGTGTACGTGTGAGTTACTTACATCTGCAGCAGCCTCACCCCGATCTCTGTGGCCATCTCCCTGCTCCACAACACAGGCCTGTGTTCTCAGCTTTCAAGTGTTTCTGTGAACACTTCTGCACTTCCCTTCTGGAGCTCCCCGACCCCAGAATAATTTCTCCTATCTGTCCTGACTCTCAGTCTCAATGATGTGACTCACTGATTTCACAGCTGGATTTCAGAGTTTTGTAGGATAACGTGTCCATTCATTCATTCATTCATTCACTCACTTAATTTCTCCTTCACTTACTCATCCATGAACTTCTTCAGGCATTCACTCACATTTTGGTCCCATTTCCAACCTTTTGCTGATTCAACCAAAGAAGACTACATGCATTATAAGACAACTAGAGTCACTGTAGGAGTAAAAAACTCCCGCATACACATACCTGTTTGAGTTCGTGAAAATGGCTGGAGGGAGCTCATGCAGTGGCTTAAAATCTGGGTAACACTGCATTTCCCAGAGAAGTGTTCCTCCAGGGTTGTTTGAAGGTCTAAGGCTCTATTTAGCCTTTAGTGAGCAAGTCAGCTTAGCGTAATATGAAAGTAGTTTGTTTGGGACTGAAAGACCCCAGTTCCCCAGTTCAAATATCAGCATTGCCACTTAGCAGTGATAGGACTCTGGGCCAGATGCTAAAACTGCTCTGAGCCTCCCTGTCTTCATTTTTAAAAGAGGGGTACTGATGTCTACCTGGGAAAAGAGAAAATGCATGTACATACTTACCAGATCTTGACACACCACGGTTGTGTTCCGTGGTATTACTGCTCACTTATAAAGGTGGGTTTGGACCAGCCAGAGAGCATTCCTGATGTGTCCTCTGGGGACTCACAGACATTCTGATGGTCTCATAAGATACAAGCTGAAAAAATGGGCCTTCCTTAAGGAAGCTGCCAGCATCAAATGAAACTGCTGATGTTTTAGACTTTCCTTTCTTCACTTCCTATGTGGGGACTGGAAGTCCATGTGTGCAGGGCAGCGGTAGGGACATCTGGAAGCACTAGGGGAAGAGGTGAAGAGTGTACACGATGGCAGCAACACATGGTCAGCTCAGTAATGTCTGAACTTTCCTGCCTCCCTCTAGAAAAGCATCCCTTGATGAAAACATCCATTCATTCTTCTATTTGCAACATATTTGTGTTTGATATGCTAAGTTCTGGACAGATTTCTGAAGACCCCAGCCCTAAGAAGCCCCCTTATTGCCACTACACTTCTAAGGTAGTTTTCATACTATTACCTTTTTTTTCTCTCTCTCTCTCTCTTTACTTGCAGCAGTTTTGCTCTATTCAGAAGACATCTTGCTAAGAGATCCCCTATGTAAAACGGATATAGGGTCTGTTGCAGTTGAAGTCAGGGTCAGGTTTATGGAGCCTGCCCATTCAGTTTCCCCTGATCCAGTCCTCCCATTCTAGGTAGACTCGCGGGGATTCTGTAGGACCCCTTTAGTTTAGGAACTGAAGAATCAAGACCTCAAATGTGGTTGCAACAATGTGCTACCCTGTTTCATCAGAAGGATGAAATAATAACCCTGTGCACCACCATGCCCCAAACCCAGGATTGGTACATTTATCAGTCACACAAGCAGGTCAGTCTGGATGGAAAGAGTGGGATAGAGTGCAGGGGTATGGGATGGTGGTGGCAGAGGGAAGGCATGGGGCAGGATGTGTTCACAGCTCTTATATCATGGAGTTGTCAGACCAGCCTGGGATGTTAACCTCACCACCAGCAATGTACCCATTTTGTGTACTAGGAAGCTGAAGCTCAGAGAAGTCACTTGCTGAGAAGTGGCCAGGCCGAGATTTGAATTCAGGTCTCCCGAATCCCTTTCCCATATGTACTGCAGGGCTTCCCACACCTCTTCCCCCACCTCGAGCATGGTATCAGCTGCCCCTTTTGCATCAAGTGTGGGGAAGGACGCATGCCCCCAAGAATGTGCTGTATGCCCATCCAAATGGCCACTTTCCTTTCCCTTTCTGCTCATTATCCCTTTATCTTCATGGGAGGCTGACAGATCTGTGTGTGTTTCAGGAAGATAAATGTCCCCTCAGATCTCCTGACAGAGATGTCCTCTCTTGGGAGAAAAGCTTACAATATCCCTCCTAGATGCCAGTCGAGGGAGGATCCAGAGGCTGCGCCCTCCCCCTCCCTCAGCCTTCAAGTGTCAGGCTAAAGCAGGCAAAGCCAACAGTGGCTGAGGGAAGAGCTTCCAGAGTCAGGAACAGCACCTTCCTGGCCACCTCAGCCTGACTCAGAGTCAGGTGAGTGGGGGACGGAGGGGGATTCAAGATCTGAGGCCAATTTCCCTCTCTCTACTTTGAAACTTGCCTTTCAAGTGTGAAAAGAGGCTGTACCAAATTCGAGGACAATTATGATTTCCCTGTGGTCAAGAAGGTCAGCCAGTCCCTCCCTGTGTGTGTAAACATACACAGTGTGGAATGGAGCTTCTTATTTGGGCTTGGAAGTACATGGAAACCCCAAAGAGAAGGAACCACCGATGACAGAACTGCCCCCTTGTCATTTGAGCAGCTCTTAGCTATCTAAAAAGAGGAAGAAAGAAAATCTTTCTTGGGCATCATCTCATTTCATCCTCACCATGATCCTCTCAGACAGGACAGGAGATAATCACTCCATTTTACAGAGGGGCAAACTGAAGCTCAAAATGGCCACAAGACTTGCCTAAAAGCAAAATGGTGGAGGCAACATTTGCCTCCGACTCTTCTGGCTTGAATGCAGGAATATTACTGTACTCACCAAGGGTTAGTTTTTAAGAATATCTATCTCCACAGTGATGCTACTTAGTGTTCCAGAGATGGAGTTTTGAGGTCAAGTTGCTTACGTGTTATTTCAGCGAAATTGTAATCTGACACTCCTGTAGTGTTTCAGAAAGAATAGAAGAGTGTTCCTTTTCAAATTAACAACTTTATTTCCAATGCTTGGTGTCAGTTTAATAAAGAAAAACACAAAAATGATACATGTTTTGGAAAAGACCATGGCCACATTTACACAGAGCAAAACTTAAAATTCTCAGGGACACTAGAAGAGTGCAAAAATTCTCTGGGGGCACTAGTTTCTTATATGACAATCTTCTGATTAAGGGAAGGATTTTGGTATATTAATGGGCGGGATGGGAATCGAGGAAGGTACATGAGAAGAGGACAAGGGTTTAAGATAGTTATGAATGGTGCTCACCAAGCTAGGCTGCCATTGTCCTTAACACTTTTTAGGAGTGTATTCTGTTAGCATGATGTAGCTTGAGTTCTGGAAGAATATAAGGCCCTTAGCCTCTCTCCTGACCAGTCCCACCTCTATGCATCAGCACCAGATTAGTTTCAGAATGTGGCTCTGGGCAAGCATTAATGTCCTGCTTGGACACTCTCATTGCCCCCCTGCCCTCCATGCCTACTGGATAAAGTCAAAGCATCCTAGCCAAGTATTTCAAGCACTTAACATCTTGGCCCTAATCAACCTTTCCAACTTTATCTCCTAGAACTGCCATTCTTCATGAGAAATTGCTTCGTGTATTTCCCCCGCCCTTTTCTTCCTTCATCCCTTTATTCACCCAGTCATTCCTTTCTCCAGATTACCAAATCCTAGTCTGCTCTGCTTTTGCCTCCTCTCTCCAAACACCTGGGATTACTGGCAGCCCACACATAGCCTCAATCTCAACCTCCACCTATTTGATGGATCACAAAGTACAAAGATGTAATACAAAGACAAAGTCAATAGGCACCTTACTAGGTTATATACTTGTTCCCTCATTGCTTAGGTACGGGGCTCCTACATTTTCCTAAGTGGAGGGAGAGGCCAACCTTGGGCTCCAGATATCATCTCTGGATCCCTGTCTAAATTACCTGCGCAGCTTGACAATACTGCTGGACTGATTTTTGCTTGGTGTCTTATGTTCTGCCTCCTCTTTTCATGTGACTAAACTCTTTTTCTGAAACACCAGGCTACTGACTGGTTGGCAACAACTGCCTGCTAGGTCTTCCAATGTTGACTGCTCTTTGAACCCTCTCATAGCTAAGCAGGACACTCTAACTCTGCACACTACCTCTCTCTAAGGTTCATCATTCATGCTTTCCCATCACTTGCTGGCTACTAACTCTCTGGATTCAGAATGCAACCTGCTGGATTGGCATTTTGCTCACTTATCAATTAGCTCAAATGCTGTCTCTTCCAAGAAGCCTTCTCTGACCTCTTCAGTTTCAGATGCTTCTTTCTCCAAGGTAACTCCTTGGCAGGACTACCTTCTGGAAATACGGTTATAGGTGGTGGTGAAGTGGTCAATACTTACAGAGGGAAATGAAGAGTCCTAAATGTAGAGTCAATACCCAGAGTATAAATGTTCCCACTATGGATAATTTCAAACCACTTCCCTCGTTGGAACCAATGTGCATAATGGATCCTTGCCAGCCAGCGTGAACTGGCCCCAGCACACTCTGGTGATGTGTGTCCTGTTGCCATCTTTCATTCTGTCCCTACTTCTGTTACAGCCACTGAACTTCTCAGATTCTTGAGCATGATATGCTCTCCCATACTGCTAGACATTTGCGAATGCTATTCCTATACAAGTCACATTCTCTTGGTCCAGTGCCCCCAAGTCCTTACCCTGTATCTGCCTAACTTGTTTTTAAGGCTATCTTTCCACTAGCCTGAAGGTTCTCAGAGGTAAGTATCATGGTTGTTTAGTTCCCCATCATATCTCTGGCCCCTAGCTCTGTGACTGGCACATACTAAACTCTCATAGCATGCCTGTTGACTATACTATCATCTTTTACTGGATGATAAACTTTTATCAGCATATTTCCTCTGAAGAATTGGTATGATTTTCCTTTATAATATTAGACATCAAGTGAACAATTGTGTTTTCTTTTTGTTTCTACAGACAAGAGGCTCAGGCTGATTTTGTTGCTTAAATTTAATAACCTTTATATGCCAGACACTGCATATCTAGGTTTCAGTATTGTTTTACGTTGGTCTGGTCCTTTTATTTTGCTTCTGTGTGTCATTTTCAATTTCATTGCACTTATTTTTGGAAGGTGCTTCAAATTTGCTGGGTTACAAAGTAGGATAGAAAGAGACATAATTCCTAATTGTAGTTTGGTTATTTGATCATTGAGCAAACACCTTTGCTCTGCCCTAAAGCAAGATCTCACACCAGACCTGGCAATGGGAGGGAGTAGAGTGAGAGGATTGGGACTTGTGCTTGGGAATCATAGAGACCCATGTTAGAGTCCCAGTTTGTCACCAGTTTGCCATATGACGCTAGGCAAATTCATTGGCCTCTCTGATTTATCTTTTCCCTGGATGCAATAATGTATTCCTCAGAGTACTTCTAGAGATTAAATTAAATAATGTAAGTGCTTAGTCCAGTTCCTAGCACTTGGTGAGTGCTCCACAAATGACAGGTATAATTACAAATACTGCTATTGAGAAGGACCCAAGTTGTAGCAAAATCATAGCAGAGGTTTGACAAACTCCAGCCTATTGGCTGCGGCCTCTTCTATCTTCCCCTATATGATGCTACCCCTGCCAACCTGTCTCTGAACATCGCAAAAAATACCAGTGTTTAGTCTCCGATTTGCTAAGAGTGCATCACTAATTCCCCCAGGGATAGTTCCTGCTTTAAATCCTCCTACTTTCATTTGCTGGGAGAGAACCTTTAATTCAGCACACTGAAGAAAATGCAATTTGGTGCATTTCATCAATTTATTGCCACCTCAATTTGCTCAATTTGTGCAGAGCAGGAGAAGTAAAGGCATGGAAAGCAAGCTATAGAATGTTTAAGATTCTACAGGACCCAGACACAGGCTTACTCAAGTTGGCTGATTTCAGCGGCAACACGTGCACATCTATTCTCCCTCATGCTGACTGGCACGTGCGGCTCTCACTTATCCACCTGGAGCAGTATGTCAGCCTCTTAGGGGTCCCAGGAGATGATACAAAGTCAACCCATGCTGTGGTTTTCCCAACCAAGGACGTTGGGTGAACTCTTGAAAAGTTCATGTGGTCACCTCAGACTTCCCTGTGAGTTTGCTGTGTGTTTATTCTCAGTATCATTCATCGAACCTGAACTGAGGACCTGATCTGTACATGATGCCGTCACAGACAACGTCTCACTCATAAGCAACGTACATCCGTCTGATTTTCCTACAGTATCTTAAAGTGCCTGGACTCCCCACACTAACCTGCCCTTGTTTGTAACCTCCCCCTAGCTTGAAATGACTCCCATCCTCCTCCAAGAACAATATCAAGACTTATCATTTTAGTTCCAATTAAGCTAACAATGAGGTACAAGCATTTTTGTTTTCATTCTTCCATCAATTCTTTCAGTGGATGTTTATTAAATGCTCTGTGCCAGGCAAAGTATGCGATGCTGGACATACAAAAATTTAAAAAATAAATATGAACGTTCTTTTTTTTTAATACAAAGAAATTGAATTTTATAGAAGCTCTGCAATCTGCCCAACACTTATCAGTTATGATGGCAAAACTGGAATTAGAGACCAGGTCTATATGTTTTCAAGATTCATGCTTTTCTTGCTATGCTACCTTACTCACTGCAGAGCTATCATATATATATATATATTTTTTTTCTATCGATCTATATATATATCATCTACTGCTGTGACAATCATTTGACTTAGAGGGTCTTTGTCAGCTGTCAGAGCCCTGACCCAAAGAGTTCACAAATAGGCCTGCAGTTTTGGGATATGTTGGGGGCATGAATGGAACATGATCCTCTGGTGGTGGGAGGAGACCTAGCATGAGGAATGGAGGGCCTGGAGTTAGATTCTGTGTCAAATGCAGAAGTCAGGGCCAGACAGCTAGGGCTAGGCACCAGACTCTGTGGACCTTCCCAATGCCTGGCTAAACCTTATTAAGGAGGAAATGGACACAAATAAGGGAGAGTGCTTGGCAGTTCTGGAAGAATCTATGTGGATAATGTCCCATAGTCATAGAAGCTCTTTGATGTTCTGTGATCTGTCTCCAAAACTCTCCCCTCCCACACCCGTCTTTCAGTTTTTTGTTACTTTGCAAGGCACTGTGCTCTTGAACTTGTATCTACCACTATTGAGATTGCTGGACTGGTCTCTTGAGCTGGGCAAGGTCATTCAAGTTATTGTGGAATCAAGCATGACTGTATGGGGACCATAACTGCCTCCATCACTGTCATCTTACTGTGTGACCTTGGGCAAGTTACTCTACTGTTTCATCCCTGAATTTCACTTTTCTCACTTTAAAATATGTACATATGAATATATAATGTTTGAAGGGAACACAAATGACTGCTAACAGCAGTCGACTCTGGGGAAAATACCTTGAGGACCTGGGGGAATAGAGAATCACTTCCCTGGTTATTGCATTAAACACTGTGTTTTAGCATATTCTCATATTTGTGTATTAACTCCCTGTGTGTGTGTATTTGTGTATGTATTTGCATGTGTATGTATATATGTATATATAACATACTATATATGTACATAGTGTGTGTATACATATATGATTTTATCTAATCATAATCCCCATGTATTATGTTCCAGATACTTAGTACAGTATGTTGACTTGTCAAAGTCAACGGTGGCTCTTGAGAGAAAAGATGGAGTCTTGCTCGTCGGCATTTCTTTGGAGACCAACACAGGATCTGGCATGTAAGTGTTAAATAGATATTTATCAAATTACTTTTACAAGTATGCCCATCTGCAGAATAAATGTTAGGCTAGACAAGAATCCTCTGATGTGGGCCTCCCAGCTTAGGAATCTGTATATTACACATGTATCACAAGGGGCTTGGCATCCTTAGGCAAAATTATGTATATAATGTTATATGCATACACATTATATATAATTATGTATCACTGACCATCCTGCTCCTTAGTGTACAGTGTCAGGGGGGCACAGGCTGGGTGGTCAGAGCCAGCATTGGGAACCAGCAGCAGTAATGGCCAATTAAGATCCTGGGTAGAGACTTTCTTCCAGGTCTTCTGACACTGGCGATGGGTCAGGGCTTTTAGATGTCTGTAGCCAAAGATCACGAAACACTGGGGGAAGCGGTGGCACCTTGTCCCTGAAGAAGGCAAGCTGTAAGGGTGCAGGGTGTAGACTTCAGGGAAGTTCTTCTATACAGAGCCTTCCCTTCAGGCACAGTGTGGGAGTTAGCGCTGTGGGGGGTGACTTCCTCCTGAGTGCCAGGCTGTCAGCTTCCAGGCCTTTTTCTTGTGACATCTGCTCTAGCAGCCAGGGGCTGGGACACAAGCTTCCTTCCTCTGCTCTTCTGTGCAGTGCAGTCCGGAGGCAATGAGGAAGAAGAACGAGGGAGGGAAAATGTTGTGTACACAGAGTTTAAGTGATGTCTTCAGGGCTTGGGAAAATGTAATTCTGTTTGAGCAGTTTGCTGGCAGTTTTGCAACTCGTCCCCCTGAATTAGGGACCGAATGAAGTCATTAGGCCCTAATCAAAAGCAGCTAATCAGGAGTCAGTGGGAGATCTACCAATTAATCGCGGCTGGAACCCAACGAGCTGAAGTACCCAAGGCTGGATGGAGAAAAGTAATGAAATTAGATATCAGTGCCACGCAATGTCGTACGACTTCAAGAAGCAGTTACGGGCTGCTCAGCCCTTCCTGCCACAAGAGAAACAGAGACCCGGTGCCAAAGCGTGGACGGGGTGGAAAGTGCTCCGGAGCTCGCCGTGAGATGTTCAGAGGTCGAAATGGGTGTAAACAAGCAGCAGGAGGATATGAAAAAGATGGGCATGGATTCTTGTCGACGTGGTAACACGGTCATATGATATGATAGCATGGAACACCATGGTTAGATAATCATATGTGATATTAAATACCTCTTCCATAACATTTGAATAATTTGATCCCAGGTTCTTTGTTGACATATCATTCTGTCCATCTAGGCTGTGGGAACAGAGGTTGTTTCAAGACCTGACATCTCTTGTCCCATAACCAGCATAGCATGTGGTTGCCGCTAGATAAGTTATCCCAGATGCATTTCATTGATTCTGGGTGGAGCAAGGCTTTGAAGGGAGCCTTTTCCAATCAAATCTCTGCATGCCTTTCCTGAGACCACTCAGGCCGAAGGATTCACCGCCCTGATTTAATCAAAATAAAAGTGATTACCTGCTGGCAGTTTCTGGTTCAGAAACGTCCAAATACTTTGAATCATAGCCTTCCGGGATGGTACAAAATCATCTGTCAAGTCCCAAGCCTCTAAGTCACAGAGGGAGAGACCCAGGCCGGAGAGTGCCAGGAACCTGCCCCATGTCCCTCAGCATATCTGCGGCAGAGGCAGGCCTAGAACTGAGGTCCCGACGTTGAGTTCAGGGGACTTCCTTCAGCACCTGCTCCTTCGCTTTCATTATTCTGGTCATCGTTCCTACATTGACTTTCTCTGTCCCGAGATTCCCAGAGCTCTTGTTCTGTCTAGAATGGACCCAGCTAAAGATTTGCAGAAGAGTTCCTCAGTCTATGCCGGTGGGCCAGGGTAGTGAAACTGGGCCATGAGGCAGGTGGGAGCCGTCCCAGTCTTTTATTTCCCAAACAGCAGGAAGGGCTGAGCAGCCCGTGACTGGTTCTTGAAGTTGTGTGGCACTGTGTGGCACTGATATCTAATTTCATTACTTTTATCCGTCGGGACTTGGGTGCTTCGGCTTATTGGGTTCCTGCAGTGGGAGGTCTGTGTTAAACGTAAGAGAGAACTTGCTTGTGTTGGGGAGATTTCTGAGGTAATGTTCATCTGAGTGCAGTCAGGCTCCAAGATGAAGTGAGGGAAAGTATCGCAGGAGGAAAGCACTGGGGTCAGAAGTGTGTGTGTGTGTGTGTGTGTGTGTATGACTATGCACAGGTATATTTTGTTATATCCTATATGAAGTTTTGTGTTTAAAAGTAGATGCTTGATTCTGTCATAATTAAATAAAACCACATGCATGATTCTGTCTGAGTATGTGCATGTGTTAGGGGGTCATTTAAGCACAAACATGTATGTGTGTCTGTGGGGTGTGTATGGATTCCTGGAAGGTGCCACTTGTGTAGAGACTACTAAGGGGGTGTGTTAGTATGCATGTCTATGTATATTTTATTTTTATTTTTCCTTACATGTCATTTTCCTGGATTTCTGTCTTCCTTGTTTGTGGGTCTAAGAGTCTGTTAACTGTCTGTGTGAATGGGTGTTTTCATAGTGTGGGAAGGATGGTTTAGGTAAGGATTTGAAAGTGCACATTCAGAATTTTAGTGCATCAATGCATTCTGGTGAATGTGCACCTTTTAGAACGGTTGGATATCTTTATATGTGTGGGGTAAAGGGGAATTCCATATGTTGGTGTATGTATGTTTATATGTGTGTCTGTCCACAGTGTGTTTTTTGAGTGTATGTTTAAAGTTAAGGTGACTATATAATTTATCATCCATATGGGGCATATTTGAGAATTAAATGTGATTTTGTGTGTGTGTGTGTGTGTGTGTGTGTGTGTGTGTTTGCCTGTCTGTCTGTCTGTATTTGATAATTATGCCTGGACACCAAGGGAAATCCATGAGTGGCCCAAGCAATCCAGGATATACTGACATTCTTGTGTGTGAGAAATTATGTCTCTGAATGAATGTTTGTATTTAATTGTGTGTGTGTGTTATGGGTGTCCAGAATTTATAAGAAGAACAGTAGAAATTATTAAATTATTAGGTCTTTCTGAGGTTGTAGGCTTATAACAGAGGCATGGATAGAATTAACAGGTAAGAAGAGGCGAGTCCCAAAGAGATATGTTATTTTTTTTTTTCAAACCAGATCAATGAACTGAGAAGAGAGGCCATACATATCTTGTGGTGACAAAAATGCACATGGTTAAAAAAAAAAAATGAGTACAGTCAGTAAGGACAAGACATGTGAACTCTATTGTGCTAGAAAGTGTCTTTCATGTACAACATCTGCTTTGCTGTGTCCTCTTTATGCCTCCTGCCTTGTTCCCCATGAGTAACTCCAGCTTGTGATGGCCAAGATAGCGGAGACCTTTTATCCTCTTACCTCGACAGTTTGGAAAAATAGCTCAGTGTGACCTCCCTCATGTAAGAGATAGAAAGCGGCTGGAGAGAGTCCACTGCTCCATTTCAGGTGATTCAGAAAAGAAATCCCAGGGATGCTCCTGGCATCCTCACTGACTTTCAGAGCCTGCTGCCCCAGAGTCCTTGGTTTATGCATGCACCCCCTGGGGCTGGGAATTCCACTTGCTTAGTTCCCACTGGCTTTGCGGGGGTGTAGTGGAGTGTGGTTGGAAGAGTGCTTTGCCTTCCACTTGACCACACTGGTGCAGTAGTTTCTCAGCAGCTCTATGTCCCCCACCCCCGCCATGCCCCTGTCATCCCTTTCCATATTCTCATAACAGTGGAGTGTCTGCTCTTGCTGCCTAATGTTAAAATAGCACCAGGAGCTTTAGGTGCATGGTAGATTAAAGATGGCTGCAAATTCTTTGTCATCCTCCCATTGAAAAGTGGAGTTTAACTGCCTCTCTACGAATCTGGGCTGGCCTTAGTGACTTATTTGACCAAGAGAATACGTTAGAAGTGATTTCCTGCAACCTCTGAGTCTGTTTCCTAAGAGCCTTAGGATCTCTGCTCGGATCTCTTTCCTCTCTGGGAAACAAGTGGCAAGTCTACGAAAAGTCCAAGCCACTGGACAGACCACTCTGGTCTATCTGGTCTTTATAGGTGTTCTGGTCAGTAGCCCAAGCTTAATGTGCATCTGACAGCTAGCATCCTTACCCTGTGCAGATGGCATCTCAGCCCAGACGCCAGACGAGTAAGTGAAGAAGCCATTCCAGAGGTGAGTGTTCCAGTCAGTGCCACGTGGGTCAGAGACTCACCCAGCCGAGCTCTTCATGGAACCCTGACACACAAAGTACACTGGTTGACAGCACTACGCTTGGGAGTAGTTTCTGACACAGCAATAGATCATCGGAGGATCAGTGCTCGGAATAGCTGCCGTAGATTGTTCAGGCGGCCGTGGCTGTCTGGTCAGAGAATGTTCCTAGGAATTTGTGTACATTATTTCTTGGTATCTTCACAGTGATCAAACGCGTTTGGAGATTTTATTATTCCCATTGTGCATATGAAGAAGTTGAGGTCAGGAAACTGCCCTAGATCACACAGCTACTGTTTGGTGGAGATGCATTCAGTCTAGGACTTTTTCTTACCCACCTCCCTCCTTCACACTGATGTTAACGTATAAGAAGGCATTCCTGGTTTTGCTTGGAATAATCTTCCGAATCACCGCACTTCAACTGACAAATTCCTTCTGATCCTTCATGGTCTAGCTCTGTAATTGTAACCGTTTTGCACCCAAATCCATGTAGATTTCCCACAGCAGGTACACAGGCACTAAACTACCTTGCATTAACAGCATGAAAACAAACAAGATACTCAACTTCCCTGAGGCTCCTTTTTTTTCATGTGTAAAATTGGTTACAAGGACTTCCTTATAGGTTTGTTGTAAAGATTAAATGTTGTGAGAGATGCTAAAATGTGTCATACACAGAAGAACGGGATACATACACTAAACTTTGATAACTGACCGCTATCAAAGCTGAGCTATAGGCCTAAAGGATGAGCCTGTAGTCAATCCCCTCTTACGTATGTGTCTGGGTATAGAGGGTTGCGTAGGGCACCTCCTCATGGAGGTCATATTTCAAGAGCACAGAAGACAAGTAAAAGAACCAATATGTTAATGAGATTAATGTCAGGATAGAGGGGGCCAAAGAGCATTAGAACCTCAGAAAGGGGCCCCTAATTTCTTTGGGATGGCATGTCATGAAGGATATCTTAGAGGCAAAATGAGCCTTCTACGATGAGAAGGAATCAGTGAGGTTAAGAGAGAGGGAAAGTAGGCATTCCAGGTAAGAATAAGCTTGAGCAAAGATTTGAAGGAATCCAAGAGGATGATGTATGGGGGACACTCTGGGAGCTTGGTAACCTAGAATTCAGGTGAAGGTGGCCTGGGGTAGAGACGCATAAAAGACGGAGAGATCTTTGAATTCCAAACTGAAGACTTTATGCCAAGGTCAGTGGGAAGCTAGCAAGGGGTTGATTGAAGACAATGAACACAGATGAATCAGTCTGCATTTTAGAACAGCTACCTTGGGGACCATTTTGGAAGGTGCGAGACTGGAAATAGAGAGGCTGACATTGAGGATGGGGTCATGTCCTGATAAACCCACCATAAGTTGAAAATCCCATAAGTCAACAATGCATTTTAATACACCTAACCTACCAAATGTCCTAGCTCAGCCTAGACTACCTTATATGTGCTCAGAACACTTACATTAGCTTGCAGTTGGGCAAAATCATCTAAAACAGAGCCTATTTCATAAAAAGCATTGAACATCTCATGTATTTATTGGATACTGTACTGAAAGTGAAAAACAGAACGGCTCTCTGAGTACAGAATGGGTGTGAGTATAGCGGTCGTTTGCCCTTATGATTGCGTGACTGACTAGGAGCTGTAGCTCAATGCCACTGCCCAGCGTCATGAGAGAGTATAACTCTCTCACTAGCCTGAGAAAAGATCAAAATTCAAAATTCAGAATATGGTTTCTACAGAATATGGATTGCTTTTGTACTGTCGTAAGATCTAAAAATTGTAAGTGAGAACACTGTCAGTTGGGGACTGTCTTTACTCTAAAAAAGGTGGTGGTAGTGTGATCCAGGGGCATGGCGGTGGGCATTGGAGGGATGCCAAAGCAAAGCAAAGAAGGAAGCCTGGTGAGGGATTGTTTAAGAGGGATAAAGTTGGGGGAGGAACCTGATTAGTGCCCTGGTTTCTGACTTGGGTGACTTAGTTCATGGTGGGCACACAGTAATCAAACAGAACGAAAAGAATGCAGTAGGAGGAATGGTCTCTTTCCACCCCCTCAGGGCTTGACTGCTCCGTGGAGAGGACAATGGGTCCACTGGTTCCCTCTGCAGGAGTCATAGGCCCACAGGAGCATGGGTCCAAGCAGGTCATTATAGCACATCAACGTCCGTGATGAAAACGGAACTCTAATTGTGCCAGCTCCACTCTGGCATAATAAGTGGGGTTTTTAACATAATGCACTGCTGGAGTGAAGTTGTCAGAAAAGCGGGGGATGGAGGATATAATCTGTGAGACTTCAAAGAAAAGAAGATTGAAGCCATTTTATGTGGCTGGAAATGAGTCATTTGTCAGCGATGCCAACCTGCTGTCAGCCCCACAGGGAGAGATGGCTGGGCACCCTGGGGGGAGGGCTGGTGACGGCGTCAGCCTCCAGTCACCAGAGGCCATGTGTGGGGTATGGAGTGTCATTCACATCACATCCCTGTCCTGACCTGGGTCAGAGGGAAACCAAGGTCATGTCACAACATTTAGCATTGTAACCGAGGAACCTTTTAACCTGCCTCTGTCAGGAAAAGCTGATGTGCTCAGCATTATCCAAGACAGTTCAGAGCCTGAATTTCCCAGGAGATGTGCACTTTAAAAGAACAGTGAGAGGGCAACACTTTTAGGAAAAAGAAGCAAAGAGGTAAAACTGGACTGGTGGCACCAGGGAGAAGAGGCTTGTGAGCAAGGACCTGCCCAAGGTCACTGAAAGAATACCAGGTAGATGCACACTCTTGGTCTCGGTCCGGTCCTCAGGGCTTGGTGAGGGGCAGGGATCTGGAAGTCCAAGCAGCCTGGAAGTCACTGCAGTGAATGAAGACCTGCTCTCGGTGCAGGAGTCCTGCCTTTGAAGCCCGTCCATTACCTCTTAGCTCCTCCCCAGAGTTATGCCATTCATCTGTCACTGGAGCAGTTAAGCTAGTGCCCCAGGCCCTCTAAGGTGCTCTTTCTATTTCCATGACTCTGTTCTTTTTTTTTTTTTTAATTTATTTATTTGATAGACAGAGATCACAAGTAGTCAGAGAGGCAGGCAGAGAGAGAGAGGAGGAAGCAGGCTCCCCGCTGAGCAGAGAACCCAATGTGGGGCTCGATCCCAGGACCCTGGGATCATGACCTGAGCCGAAAGCAGAGGCTTTAACCCACTAAGCCACCCAGGCGCCCCTCCATGACTCTGTTCTAAGCCACTTTGCTCCCTGATACGTCAGTGATCACTTTAAAACTCAAACTGAATCTCCTCCCTGCTCACCGTGTCTTCCCAGGCTGGATGCTCTGGTCTCTATAGCATCTATAGTGTCCGTCTCAAGCCAGACACCTTATCCCTTGTTCTCTGCACTCCAGCTGCAAATGCCCTTTATAGTTCCTTGAACACATGGAGGGCTGGTCTCTCTCAAGATCTTTGCACTGGCTCATCTCTCTTCTTGGGTAATGTCTATCTATCCTTCAGCTCAGTTTAAATATAGTATCTATAGATACTGACTCTCAAATTTAATCACCCGTCAGCCCCAACACAGACAGGTTTTCTGTCCATAATATCTTATTTTGGAATGCTTATGATTATTTTATAGTTGTTATCGGTTATATTCTGAGATCCCATTTTGACTCTGAATTCCAAAAGAGCAGGGGTAGTGCTTGTCTTTTTTTGCCACCGCATCTACGCGCTACCTGGGACCGTGCCTAATAGAAACATTCCACACACATTTGTAGGATGAATGAATGAATGGGTGAATGAATCAACAACTCTTCAGTAATTCTGGTGGGCAGAAAATTCTGGGACCCCATGCAGCAGGCAGTATCACGGAAGTATCAGGTGACGATGCAGGCAAAGAGACAAGCAAAAACTCAAGGAACCTCATCAGTCACTTTCCTGACACTTTACGCTCTGCTTCCCATTCGCACATTCCGGGTCAGGATGATTCTGAGGAGCTGAAGTTACAGAACACTTTCCATCAGACCAGTGGTTGTCAGAATCTCCCAGAAAAGTTTATTAAAACAGAGTACTAGTCCCCACCCCCAGTGTTTCTGACTCAGTAGGTCTAGTGTGGGATCTGAGAGTATTTATTCCTAAAAAGTTCCCAGGTGATATTGATGCCCCTGGCCCAGGAAACGCAGTTTTTAGAAAGAGTGCATTAGCCCACAAACTCTAAGGGGCAAGAGCTCTACTTTTCACATTTACTATCATTACCTACAGATGCTGTGATATAAACATATATATTTATCATTGTATATACTCACAAAGACTCATTGAGTAAGTGAAATACACTGGGTGGTCACCTGTTTGCATCACGGGGCTCTATCCCCTGGGCCACTCCTCTCCTCTTATCCACCTCTATCCCATGTCACATGATCAACACCCCCACTACCGCCCATTCCCACCAGCCATCTGACTTTCTCAAGGTAGCTTTTATGGTCTACCCATCCTCCCAGAGAAACACCACCTACTTCTGCATTTTTAGTTTCTGCTAAGGCCTCGATGACACTTGATAAGCCTTTCAAGTTACAATGCAACGAGTAGTGTCAGATCAACTTATTACTTCACAAAAGAGAACTTTCATTCTAATATCTGATAGAACATTTGTATCCGAAGAACACTGATTAATGGTGGTGATCAGTCTGTGCAAACATAACCTGGAGCTTGAAATAAGCCTACACACACACACACACACACACACACACACACACACACACACAATTTTAAAATGGTTTGTTTAGCATTTTCTAATGCTAAATCTTAAATGTTAAAATTTTTTTAATACAGCATTACAAAGATTGTGAGGTAGGCAATGATAAGACAGCTTAATAGCAGAAATTACTTCTTTGTACTTTAGAAACATCCACATGTATGATGTTAAATGGTGTGCTAGTAATAATAGTATCTTATCCAGCCTACAAAGATCTTTATTGAGAAAAGATTTAGATATGGGAGGTAGAATTACCACTTGTTTCTAAAAGAAATAAATGGATACTTATATAGGTGTGGATAAAAGCAAAGATGCATATGTTTTTTGTCACAAAATCCTAAAATTCCAGTCTTCCTTATCTCACCCCACTGACTTCATATGAGTTAAGTTTTACTCTATGAAATGGAACCTATTACAACTTGCATTATCTGTTCTCGTACATATTAGATTGTGCCACTTGTCTTACACTCATTAAGTGAGTATTTAGTAACATTTCTGAAAAATGACTTCTGCCAGATCCAGCTAGAAGCCACTGGGGACTTAAAAGTCATTTTTTTTTTTTTTAAATGGCAAAGCATCACCATCCCTGAGCAATTTACCAGGTTGATTTAATTTTGGGTCACTTCCATGCCTTCCTGTAGCTCTACCCTAAGTCTCTAGCTGAACAGAGTTAGAAATTGATGAAATGTTCTACCCGGTGTCACATATACACACAAAGTTCAATTTTAGCACTGATACTCTCATCTGCAGGCTTGGTTCTACTTGAGGAAAATCAAATATTTTCTTTCCTCTTGAGCCATATAGGTACTTCTAACAGTAAGAAATGAGGAAGAAAACAAATGCACTGAGCACATGGTACGTATCAGGTGGTCTGTGTATGTCAGTAATGATCCTCACACCAACCCCGGGAGAGAGATACCGTTATTCCTTCTAGGCAGATTAAGCAAAGTGCAGGGAAAAAGTAAAAGGTATGCCTAGGAGTAAAGTCATATACCTGAGGTCACACATTAAGCAAATGGTAGAGAAGAGATTCACAGAGAGATTCATTTGTCACTAAAGGCCATGTCCGACGTCTGAGCAGAGTCGCCCACTCCAGTGGACCCTCTTATGGTGGTTTAACGTCAGCTTTGACAATAACAACCAAGAAACAAGAGAGAAGAGTCAGAAATAGTCTTTTATTTGTTTCACTTGAATGAAACCATGTAGTATCTTTTTCCCCGTTAAATTTCAAGGTAAGGATACTATACCACTTTTCTGAGACTTCTCTGAGAATTTTTTTTTTTTTTTTAATCCTCTTCTCCATCTTTCTTGTATCTAACTTGGAAAATCAAATTCAGTCCCTCTAACTCACATGTCCTCTGATTCTGCCCCTAGATGTAACTTTCTTCATTCAATTATTCTGGAATCCTGTGCTTTTCATCCAACACTTAACATTTTACAACTTCACTTACACCTGTTTGAGGTCTAGGGTTGAGGGAGAGATGGAGGATGCTGAAATTCTCTATCGCATCAGTGACATAAGTGTGTCCAATCTGTGATTTACTTCCCAAGATGAGCATGTGAGAGAGACAGAGACAGAGAGAGAGAGAGAGAGAGATGAGAGTTGGGGGGAGACTTAATTGAAATTTCCAACTAATTCTCTCTGGAGCTCAAACTCTCCTCTGTTAAATGGGAATAAAACTAACTACCTCCCATGCCTCACAGGGCTAATATGAGGATCCAATGAGATAATATAAGGGAGAATGTCTTTTAAAAAATGCTATTGCTGGTATTACTGTTAGGACAAGAACAAAATCTGCAACACAATTTCATGGATCCATAGACTATAAAAAACAAAACAAAACCAAAAACCAAAAAACAAAAAGACAAACAAATAAAAACACCCGTCTTTAGGCTGAAAGTCTTAGAAGACTGCCCACAATTATAATATATGCTTTACTTGTTATGCTTATTCCTAAAGTCTTAGTAAGGTCCAATTTATTTATACATCTTAGTATTTTAGAATCAGTAGAGATTTTAACAAGGGTCAGACTATTTTATATGTGGAATATAATAAGTTTTCTAGGCAGGAAAGATTGAAAACAAAGTTACCAGTGGGGACAGGAAAAAGATAGTTTAAACTATCCAGGAAATCAGACGTTATTCAAGAGTTAGATAAAATCTATTTAGCTTGTATCCAACAGCTTGCCAAGAATACACAAATCATTCTTGTTTATATTCAGTTCTTCAATCTCTGTAAATCTGCATGTACAAAAATGGCATTTAAAAATGAACACATTCTAAACCCCTGTTTTTCTAACATAGGGAATCTGAAAACATCAGCAGACTAGTAGTTCTTAGTTTTCCCATCTGTACAATTAGCAAGTTGGACTGGATGGGGAATAGAGAGACATGGCAAGGTGGCCCAACACTGCCCAACTCCTTGCCCATGGCGGACATCACTAGTGGATCACAACACCTTCTTGTGGGGCCAGGAAGTAGCCTCAGGATCGGTCTCTCCTTACTGATCCCTGAAGCTGCTATCAACCAATTGGAACTATGCCGTTGTAGGATTAGATGCTTTCTAAGATTTTATTTTTTAACTCTGACATTTTCAGTATATACAAATGCAATGAGTTTGTCTCACTACTAAAATTCATTTTGTTAAAAAAAATAATCTGTTCCTATTCTCTAGAAGGTGATGACAACTTTCAGTTGGTATTTCTCATTCAGTTGTCTGTTTTCTCTGTTCCCCATTCTGTGAATGGTACCGGTGTCTCTCAGCAGGAGGTGCCAAGTAAATGAAACCGCCCAGCAGGAAACCCTATTTGGCAATTCTAACAAGGCTTGAAGAATTGGTTTCCTCATTAGAAACAACAAAAGTTTCCTATCTAGTGAACATGCAAGTTCTGGGCATGATCTCATGGGTGCTCTACCTGAACGAAATATTGAAGCAAAGAGAATATAAATGAAAAGCAAATACTTGGTAATGATGGGATCTGTCATTCACCTTGACTACAGAAGATAAAAATTCCATTTTCTTGCAATGCATTTTCTGGATTTAACAGACTTTAGCCCTAGGAGTGGAAAGACTTCACCTTCTGCATGGGGATTACCACTTGATGAGCTCCCACCATGTGCCTAGGTCCCTCGTGTGTACCATTTCATTTAAATCACAGTAATGCTAGTTAACATGTATTAAACTTCCCCAATGTGTCAGGGACTGTTCTAAGCACTTTATTTGAACCAACTTACTTAGTAGCTTTAAGAGCTCTATAAGGTAGGTACTACTAGCATCTTTAAAAGATGAAACGGGCACCTGGGTGGCTCAGTTGTTGAGTGTCTGCCTTCAGCTTGGGTCATGATCACAGGGTTCTGGGATCGAGCCCTCCATCGGGCTCCCCACTTGGCAGAAAGTCTGCTTCTCTCTCTCCCACTCCTCCTGTTTGTGTTCCCTCTCTCTCTGTCTTTCTCTGTCAAATAAATAAATAAAATCTTAAAAAAAAATAAATGAAGAAAACAGAGGCAAAAGGAGGCTAAGTAACTTGCCCAAAGTCATACCATAGTAAGTTGTATAGCTTGTAACTGAATCTGTAAAGTATGGCTACAGAGTCTGAGCTTGGAACTATGGCATTACCACACCCAATGATGTTCCCAACAGATGGCTGTCATGTTTAGAGAGTAGAGGAAACTTCAGAGCCTGCTGGCTCTCAGCCAGGAAATGGCATAGCAGAACCAGCACTTTTCATCTGTTGTCTCATTTAGTCCTTGATACCACTCTACCATGTAGATGCTAGCATTTCCCGCATTAAGTAGATTAAGAAATAGAGGTTCTTACGGGATTGTAACTTGATGGAGATCACACAGCTAGTGAATGCTAGAGCCAGGCTTTGAACAAGGCAGCCTAACCCAAGGAGTGCCTGATTTCAGTTCTCAAGGAGCTTACAATCAGCTCTAAAAGAAGGGAGAGCATAAAGATGAAAAGAAGTCTCCCAGGCCTGGTGGACCAGAGACAACATGGGACACCGGGAATAGAGGGCAAGGGGCTCAGAGAAAGAATAGAGTTGTGGGGGCAGTTTCAAGAATGAGGAGGAACAGTTGACTATTTAAGAAGAAGTGGAAGGGCCGAGTGCCTGGGGGGCTCAGTCAGTTAAGCGTCTGCCTTCCATTCAGGTCATGGTCTCAGGGTCCTGGGGTCAAGGCCCGCATCCAGTTCCCTGCTCAGCAGAGAGTCTGCTTCTCCCTCTCCTTCTGCTCCTCCCCACCGTTCATGTGCTCTCCCTCCCTCCCTCTCTCTTTCTTAAATAAATAAATAAATAATCTTAAATAAAAAAGAGTAAGTAGAAGGTAGATTAAGGGGTCTTTAAGACAATTGACAATATCTGCAGCTGGGTTCTGTTATGCATATGAATCATAGTTAAGGATGGGTAGTATGGAAATGGGCACCTACTAGTCAATCTAAGAGATGCTAATAATTGATTAATAAAAGAAAGGAAAGTTGATTAAAGATCTGTTTGTTCAATAGCTGCTTAATAACTACTTCAACAAATGCAATGAAAATGTTTCTGAGCCTTACTTTAGAACTCAGACAGATCCTCGAATTCACTCTCCCCTAACTCATTCTCCCTTCCCACCTCTCTGCCTCTCTGCCTCACTTTACTACCTCAGAGTACCCTTGGAACTACTTCCCAGCCCTTAACAGAATTCTGTTGTTTAAGTAGGGCTTTTAGAGATTGAGATCCCTAGTTTATTTTCATTCCATTTCAGCCTTTTGACTTCTTGGTAGTAAATTGCTCCTAAGTTCATTCCTGCCATGTCTCCCAAACTCATTTTGCCATAATTGGATTTATGCTTCTCCTCCGCTTTGAGATATATATGTATGTATGTGTGTGTGTGTGTGTGTGTGTGTATATATATCCATACCCACAAATAGAATGTGTACATATATAGGTTACCTACACACAGTTACTGCTTGCTCACAGTTTTGGGGTTTGGGTGTTGTTGGGTTTTGTTTCCCAATCATAAACAATGTTTCTATTCTACTTCCCATCCTCTAGAGAAGACCAATAAAATTTGACTCATGAAAAGAGAGAGAGAGGGAAAAAAAAAATCCAGGATGCGAAAGTAATATGGGGAGAAAATGAAAGAGATTTAGTGCAGCTATCAACCGACCGTTGTGCTGTCTTTAAGAGTCTGTTGAAACAACATAATAAAAGGTAATAAAGTTTGGATTTATGACCTACCTGGTGGAAATGGCTGCCTGTTTGTATCTTGCCCACTCACAGCCCACCATGGGTCTTTGTCATGGGGTCTTTTCCCCTGGAGGGTCATCTCCCCACCTTGGACTTAAGAGGCATAAGGCAACCCTGAGAACACCCAAATCAGATTGACAGGTGAGTTAAACATTTTTCTGGCTCCTTTCTTGCCCTTCCTTTTCCTGGGATTTAATGACCCAGCTCTGTTTCTTTTAAAAGCTGTATTTGGCTTGGTTTGCCTAGAAATATCCTCAGTGATTCACTAAAATAGGCAACGGGAACTTTGAACTTGAAAATGGTTATGTCAGCTCCCAAAGGATGAAGGGCTTATTGCTTCCCTTTCAAGTTCAAATCAATTTCCATAAACTTCTCAATCAGTACTAATCAGTCTCTTGAGAGGAAGGTGGTACATATTCCCCAGGTAGTTTGGGAAAATCAAAGATCAGGAGGACAAGAGAAAGGATGATGTCTGCCCTCAAGGTGCTGGGACCACATTCCAGGAGGCAAATGGAACAGAGGATGGCTCCCTCATCTATAGTGCTGATACTTAGCAGATGATCAGAAGATGAAGTTAATTTGTTCATTCATTCATTCATTCATTCATTCATTCATTCATTCATCAAACATTTACCTACAAACATCATCTACTTTGTTCCAGCCCTTATGCCAATGACAGGGATACACACATGAGTAAGACCAGAGCTCCATCCCAAAGATTTCAGTCTGGGGAAAGAGATAACTGATTAGAGGCAAAACTATAAATGCTGTGTTAAAGTCCATAATGTTGGTATATATGTTCAGGGTTCAGCAGGTTCAAAAGGGAGGTGGGGAACCAAGCTAATCCTAATTGCCTTGGAAGGTTTCAGGACAGAGCTGACCCTCGATCCTCGATTCAAGTTATTTGCTTGAATGGATAAAAAGTTTAATAAATTGAAAGAACAGGGTGGAAAGAGGAGTCGGAAGTTACAAGTTCCAGATCTAAAGGCCATTTTCTGTGAGATGTTGGGCATGTCTCTCCCAACCCCGGACTTTGGTCTCCCCATCTACGCACTGAGATTCTTGTCTGTCTCATAAGTTCTGTTCCACCTCTGATATCCTAAATTACATCAAGCAAGGTAAAGGAATATAAACATTTTTCCAAATATGGGTTCTTGTAGCAGGCCCAATATCTCCCTCCTGTCTGTCTAGAAAATAAGCCTCATTTTTCTTCAGCTGTATGTTTCGTCAATGCTTGTTTATAACTTGGTCTAGCCGGGTGTCTGAGTCTCTGATTCTTTGCAGAAGAGCAGTTACAGACACCACTGTCCATTCCCCACCCATGGTGGTGATTGAAGCCAAGAAGGAAGCTAGGAAATTCTGGAAGGAAAATGGAAATGGGGCCACTGTGAGAAGCAAGGAGGAGGGACGCCAGCAACAAAGCACTGAGCCCCTGGAAGAGAGACCTCATTACTAAAGTATGAGTCACGGTAATAGTCTGAATAAATCCCCATAAAGTCAGGGCTAATGGTGTCTGCTGGAGCCTGCATCGTGCCATAAACACCAAGCCAAGGCTGTGTTAATTGTCAGACCCAACCAGAGGGGCTGGGGAGCATGAAATGAAGGATTAGTTCAGCGGGGTGAGCCCCAGCTTCTCTGGGGACCCTGGCTCTTCCTCCTGGCTGGCTAGATAGAGCTCCTGTGTGGGAGAAGCCTCACCTCTTCCCTTCCTCTTCTTCCTGTTTCTTCTGTTTTCTCCCTTTTTTCCCCCTCCCAGCTTCTCCTTCCTCCTTTTCCTTCCTTTATCCAAGCTTTTCAGCAAGTAACCTGGGGTTTGCTGAACCCGATGACTGAGCCCCCTGCCTCATCATCACCTTCAAAACACTTTTACGATTTGATTCTCACGATGACTTTCTGACAAAAATATTTTTGGGGAAATTAAAGCTCAAAACAGTTACACGATGGGCCAAGGTTACACTGCTACTAAGTAGAAGATTTGAGATTGCACCCTAAATTTGTTTGAAGTCAGGTTTCCTACACAGGATTTGGAATTGGCATCAAGAACACCAATCACGGCTCACTGGCAATGTTACAGGGTCAGATGTACGCCCCCGAGATGAAGGGAAGAGGTGTAATAGCGAGCTGGTCTGCCCCCTTCACCCCTCCCCAGCACTGATTCATTTAACAAATCCTGAATGATCATCATGTGTAGGCATCACCCTTTGTGCTGAGGATATAGAACCAAATGGCTCTCTACACGGAACTTACATTTTCGTGGGGGTGATAGTCGGTAAACAAGTAACAGACTACATATATGATACAATGGGCTCTGATGCTGGTGTCAGTGGTGATGGGAATGTATCGGGGAAACACTGGGAGTTGTGACCATTTTGGTTTTCATCACATCTTCATAAAGGTCTCTCTTTCTGGGCTTCAGTCTGAACTTGATTGTTGCCTGACTTTCTCAGTATAGGGTATACCATTAACCCACAAAAATCTCCTAAAATTCTCATGCCAAATTCCCTCTGAGCCCATTTTGGTTACTCAGAGACTCAAGAGGCCACTGTTGGAGGGCAATAGGTTGTCGCTGCCATCACACTCTGCCTTGTCTTGGAGAATTTCAGCCTCCCTGAATCTCCCAAATTGAGATTTTTTGTTTTGTTTTCTTCCATTCAGCTCCGTCTTCTTTGTCTTCCTAGAGCTGTGCTGTGTCACAGGCTCAGTTGCCTGTGTAATGGGCAGTAGCATCAGGGGACCTTACCATCTGGCTCAGACTGCCAGCTTTTAGTCTCAAGAACTTTCCAACGCCTAGGGCTCCTGTTGAATGTTAGGGGAGGATAAGTATCCATGCTCCCTTGTTTGGTATAGAAGATGGCCCGAGACAGTGAAAGAAGTGTGTGACAGCTGCCTCTGTTAACTTTAATCATATTTTATTCCATATCTTAGATGCCTTTTATCTCCATGTACAAACTTCTCCCCTCCTCTGAGTCCATAACAAATGGCATCTTCGCCATGGAGACAAACTTCTTTAATAACAACGATCTCCCCACCTTCTGAGGTCCCGTAGCAAAATCTGCCAGAGCCATATAGGTCTGGATTCATGCTCCTGCTTCCTCTATATACCAGCCATGCAACTCAAACCTTAAGTATTTGTCACAGTGATATCTGCCATCCCACACCCTCTTTGGCAGTATGACCTTGCCATTTTCCCATCATAAACTAGAGTCTAATTTCTAAATTAATCCATACTCGCCTTGTAGAGACTTAGAATAAGGCAGAAGGAACATTGGACAAGTCTGATGCTAAGTCAGCAGAACCCAGCTGCCCCCAGAGGCCTCAGCCACATGGAGAGGCCTCATGTAGGTGTCTCTGATAGACAGTCTCAGCTGCACCCAACCACGGCTCACCCCAGCTCAGAAATCTCTTGATGATTCCAGCCTCTAGCGATTTGAGTCTTCTCCATGGCCTGGACACCTTAGAGCAGAGGCAAGGTACCCCTGCTGTACCCTGTCCTAATGTCTGGCCCACAGAATCGTGAACAGAATAAAATGGCTTTATGTCCTGTGACTGGCGTGGTCTCTTAGGCAGCAACAGACAACTGCAACAGTGTTTCCATTTGTAAATCAGTGAGATGGGGTGAGACTGCCAATTGTAGAGTGCAGTCGAAAACACAAATGAAATAATATACAGGGAGTACTGTCAATGCTGACATTTAGAGGACATTTAATAAATATAATCCCCCCACTTCCCTTTTAACTATAGCATTTTCAAATGTCCATGTGTTTCATTAGAATGTCTGCTTCTCTTCAACAGGGGTTGAATCACATTCAAATTGTAAGCTCCCATATTACCCGTTATGTATGTATCGTGTGTTTAAAATTTTTAAGAAAAAATATTTGTCGACTTAACAGATGAATAAAGAAAAAGGAAGAACACTGGATCGGGAGTTAGAAATGACAGTTATCAGCTGTGTGGTCTTGATTAATCTCCCTCCCTCTGGGGATTATTTTCCTTACGTGTAAAATGAAAACACTTCGGTCAGTGGAGGAACACCTGGCAATTTCCCTCAAACTCTTACGGAACGGCTGTGGGGAAGAAGAGCAGATTTCCCGGACTCTCAAGAGCTTTATCAGGACCTTGGATAGAACACATAGGGGTGAGATATTAAAGAACTATGTAAGGGGTCAGAAATGCTCAAAGGTTGAGGATCTCTTGTGAGCCAGGGAATGCCTTGGCCCTAGAGATGTTAGTGTGGAAATAGAATGTTTTCTTAGGGCTCTGCTTGGAGGAAGGGAAGCACAGGACTGGGTGGCTTCTATCCCCTCTATTGCTATTTGTAATGCCACTGACTTCTTCCAGCTCCAAAGGTGCCCACATTTGCAAATGTTCTTTGGGCTTTCTGGTCTTTTCTGTAATTCCTAGGTTGGTGGGTCTGGGCCGGTGTAGGTGGGGATCTGGCTGGTACAGCAGCCTAGAGTCTGGGTCACCTGGGGATAGTCTGGCTTATTTATTTCAGTGATTCAGGGGAAGGGAGTAGGAGTGGAGAAGTCGGGGGAGGAATATTGATCAGGGACTGAATGTTAAGTGCACTTCCTGAGATGATTACAGGCCATGATTAATGGTCTGTAGGAGCTCACCGGGGGAGCCCTAAGTGTGGAGTACTGGAAAAAGCTCTGGGAAGTGTGGGTTCAGACACTGTTCTAGGGGGGCCACAGAGACCAGACATTAGGTTTGCTCTTCTTCATAGCAGCATCTACATTTATTTGGTGACAGTAGGCTAGGCTGCATTAATAGCCAATTTCCAAAGGTTTTAGAATTAATGCCACTAACATTTAATTCTCACTTACATAAAGTCCATCCCTCTTGTGAGGGCAGTAGCTCAGCTCTCCAGGCAGCTCTGGTTTTTGTGACTCTGTTTTCTCAACATGGGAAAAGGGAGCAAGAGATGTCAACAGGGGAAGGGGTTGCTGAAGGCACTTGCACCAGCAATTAAACGCTTTATGTCCCCAAACAACAGTATTCACATGGCTCCTCCTAACTATAAAAAAACCAGGAAAGGTGGTCCTTCCATAGATCCAGAAGGAGACAAGGACCACAGATGTGTGAGCACTAATAGTTCCTAATAAAGGAGAGAGAATGAGAACAAGAGGACACCTCAAAAGTATCTGAGGGACTGGTACCAAAGAAAAGAAAGTAATCTCACTGAATTTCAGTTTCCTCAAAGAAAGATGATCACACCTGCCACACGAAGGGTATTGTGAAGATGAAATGAGAAAACGCAGAGAATCTTAGCCCTAGTCCTCCTTCAATGACATTTAAAGGAATGGAATATTGTTTTTATAATTGGTAGTTGTACTACCAATTTATGAAGCCATAAAGTGCGTGAATTTATGGGGGTGTGAAAGACTATCTGATAGGGCTTTCTCTCCAGTGCAAGAATTTCCAGGAGAGTAGAAAATCCTAAACACAACTACCAGAAGCGGCTGGGAAGCTACAAACATGCATAGCCTGATTCAGAAGGACTGAGGCAGGGACCCCTGTCCCTGTTTTGGGGTTCTGAAAGCTTTTACACGAGGCTAAAAGAATGTACCTGATAAGAAATTGGCAGGATGACCAGACATTTTCAAAACACACAGGCCAATTGCAATAAATCTGATGCTACTTTTCGGAAACCGCATGCTAAAAATAGTCATGGTTTTCCTGGATGTGGCATTATTTTGATGTTGGTCTTTGTGACCTATCTGTTTTTTGCATCTCTGCTGTGTTCCAGTCTTTTTTTTTTTTTTTTTAAAGATTTTATTTATTTATTTGACAGAGAGAGACACCGTGAGAGAGGGAACACAGGCAGGGTAGTGGGAGAGGGAGAAGCAGGCTTCCTGCTCAGCAAAAAGCCCGATGCGGGGCTCCATCCCAGGACCCGGGGATCATGACCTGAGCTGAAGGCAGTCAACCAATGACTGAGCCACACAGGCACCCCCCTCCCTTTTTTTTTTTTTTTTAACCTTCTTGCACCATCTCTGTCTGCAGCATTCAGAGCTGTATCAGAAAAACTCATGCTGTCTTTCATTGATGCTTTAATTCTTGTATCCCTTTATTTATTATCTATTTATTCTTTTCTTTCTTTTCAAGAAGCCATCCAGTATTTTGGCTAGAAAACAAACATTTATCAAGCACCTGGTTTTCTCTGGGCACTGTTGGTGCCTTAAAGTGGCACTTTTTCTAAGGAAAAAGAATTATAGTAGGGGTAGAGAAAATAACTACATAATTAGATAAAAACACATGACGGGGGTACAGGGTTGAGAATCTCAACCAGCCTGAGAACGTGGGTGACAGAAAACTTCTTAGAGGAGATAGCAGTGGATATATTTTTAAAGATTTATCTCAATGGGGAAGATGAGAAGAGCATTCTAGGTACACATGATAAAGAAGACAAGTGCAGGAGAGCCTGGCACGTTTGCAGAACTGCAGGTATCCTAGGAGGCTCTTGTTGAATGAATGCTTAATGCATTGAGGCAACTGACCTAGCCCAGTGACTAGAAAGTATTTTATTTCAACCTCACAGATTTACTGTAAAAGTTAAATGTGCTCATTTAAACATAATGAGCCCATCAGAGTACCAGACACACAGTAGGTGCTAGAAAAATATCTCTTAACTCTCATTTCTTCACCATTGCATTGTTGGCCTTAATCCCAAGGTGCCTAGCAGAAAGTAGCTGTTCAATAGTTTCCTTAAATTTACACACACACACACACACACACACACATATACATATATATATATATTTTTTAATTTTTTCTCACCATAGTACATACCCTCCCCAATGTTCATCACCCAGCCACCCCATCCATATATTTTTAAAAGATTCAATCACCTATTTGAGAGACAGAGAGAGCATGAGGTGGGGGTACAGAGGGTGAAGCAGGCTCCCCTTTTAGCAAGGAGACTGAGGTGAGGTGAGGCAGGGCTTGATTCTAGGACCCCGAGATTATGACCTGAGCCCAAAGCAGATGCTTAACCAACTGAGCCATGCAGGTCTCCCCGACCCCACTTTCTTTTCTTTTCTTTCTTTTTTTTTTTTTTAGATTTTGATAGCTTTCTTAAATTTAATTCAACAGCTTGGCACCCAGTCTAAGTTTTAACTTCCTGGTTGGTTTTTTTTTTTTTTTCCTGCAGACACTGAGGGGCACGAACAGAGCAGCCTCTTCTCAAAGCCTCCTTACTCCTGCACCTTCGTCAGTGCAGTCTGTCTCTCTGCCTCCGTAGAAATCTCAGCTCACATAAATCCTGTAATTAGAGGCTCCCACCCCCTTCGCTGGAAATGCATCTGTTGCCCTAGATTTGCACCCATTTGATTGTGGAGAGATAATCACAGGGGCTGCTACAGTCTACAGCTTGGCAAAGACACAAAGAAACTGAATAAATTTTTGGTTTCAGGAGTAGGGATCTCCCTCTTACATCACACCCCTGCTTCCCATTTGCCTGTACACTTGAGTTTAAGGCACAAAATCTTGCTTCTTCATTTGTTTTTCAAAAGCTGTGTAAATCAGGCAAGCAGTAGAATTTTTTTTTTCTTTTGATTGATGAAGACTGTGCAGCTCAGAAAGATAAGACACTTGACTTCAGTCGTGGTTTTACTGCCTCCATTGGGGAAAATAAGAGAAAGTGTAAAAAAAAAAAAAGATTTTTCTTTTAAGATTATCTGCTTTCAGTGTGTGTGTGTAAACCTATATATTATTAATTCAAATGAACTTTTAAAATATTAGGAACATATACATATCGTAAGGCATCTATGAAACACAGGGAAGCATAAGGAAGAACCTGAAGTCACGTATTCTATCACCCTTTAGGGGTATTTTTGGTTGATATATAATGTCTGTATGCATCTGCATAAAACTTTCACAAAATCAGGATTATACTTCATGCCCATACAGTTCTTGTTTCACTGAACTTGATACCATAAGCATTTCTCCATGTAATTAAATATTCTTCAAAAACACAACTTGGAGTGATTCCAGTAATGGCTGGATGTGTATCACCGGATCATCTGCTATTCCATTTGAGGGGAAAAAAGGAAACAAAAACAACTGGGTAAAAAAGAAGCTCTGTGTTCTACCCCCAATTCTGCAACTTCACGAGCCTGTCCCTCACGCGTCTCCATTTGCCCCTCTGTAAAATGGGGGTGATAGTGCCCTTTTACCAATCACCCAGCCCCGTTTGGAGGCTCCCATGGAGTCACAGTGGTGGGTTTGCCCAGAATCGCAGAATTTCCTGGTGCTGCCTTGACTGTTGTGTTGGTGAAGGTTCCTGTTACTGTTCTCCATGGGTCCGTGCACAGGCCCCTCACGGGAAGTAGGTTTTTTTAATCATTTCTGCAGGCAGAGTGCTTGTATGGGCGGTACAGTTCACAGGAAGCAACTCTGCTCTGACTGTCCTCCTGTATTGTCTGTCTTGATGAAAAATGACCAGTTATTATTTCCTACCTTTGGGTCTGGGAGGCCTGAAAGAAATCAGTAGCCACATAAAATAGCTGCTGTTATTGTAACAGCCTTTTCATTGATGGATTTAAGCGTAAGGTGTTTGGTATCAATTGCTAGCATCTGTCCTGGGGAGGCCGCACTGTGGGGAAAGCAGTGATAATGGTGGGAACGGCATCACCAGGGGCTACTGCAGGCTGAGTGGTTTCCCTAAAGCTTGAAGAGAGAGAGTATATTTGGGCTATGGAGGTATCTTGCTTTGCAGGATAAATGTACACCCACAAAAGGTGTTTTCAGAGGCATAACCCTGTAAAGCAAGTACTGGTTCCTTACTGGAGTACTTTCTGATTTCAGAGGATTGAAATTGTCATTCCCAATTTGATATTCAGTTGGCTCCTTTTACTTATCTTCCAATATTTTTGGTCTTTCTTCTCTGCAATCAGCACTGAAATGGAAAAAGTGAAGCAATGTGCTTCACATTTTATATCTCAAGTGATTCTTGTAACATAATAAAACATTTAAATATTTATCTCCCCTTCCTCACTTTATTTCTGTCTTTCGTATTTCCTTCCTTTCCCTTTCATGCTTGAATTTTCCCCTCTACAACACTGTTGACCTTCAAAAGACAAAGAGTGTCTACCACAGGTATAAAGATGAGACATTAAGCCTTCTGAGAAACCAAAAGGTGATTATGACATAGTCTTTGCCATCAGAGAAACCCACTGAGGTGGAATGTGTAGGCACGTATATGTTCTCATAAGCAAGGGTCTTAGTCCAGAGTGGAGGTGAAGGTAATAGAGTAGAGGGGATATATTTAGAGAACAAACTAAAAGAAGATGACTAGATATGAAAAGTTGAGCAGAAGGAAGAGTCTGAGATGACTGAGAAGTAAGACTTAAAGTTATATTTGACCACTGATGGAAAGAGAGAGAGTGGTTTCCATTGTAAGAGAAAATCAATTCTGTCACCAGAGTAGAAATGGCTGGTCAAACATTAGAGCTCTGGTGCTCAGAACTGGAACAGAGGTAGGGATTTAGGAGTCACTGGCAGACAAATCAAACTGGAATTGTAGATTAGGTAGGTTCTCCATAGGTAGGACAGAGAAAGAAGTGTGTCCTGATTGTCTTTTCATGTTCTTGCCCCAAACACCACTGCAATCCCTCAGAATAGGCAGACCTGGATGGTTGTGCTCTCAGCTGAGGGAGGGAAGAACAAATCGGTAGGAAGTCAGGGAAGGTAGTGAGTAACCGACAGAGTATCAGAACCTCAATGTGTTACAATTTCAAGAGATCCCAGAACACCATAAGGTGAGTTCCCCTCATCTTAACGATGGAGAAACTTGAGCCCAGGGAAGCAAAGAGTCCGGTCCAAGGTCTCTATGTGACTGGGTCTATTGTTGATTCACATTCTTCAGGTTTTTGAACCTGAAAGACCCAGCTCTAAACCTTGGATCTGCTACTTACTGGCCATCCACACAGCTAACTTCCTTGAAGCTCAGTTTTCTGATCCATAAATTAACACCTTGCCAACTAATTGTGAGCATTATGATGAAATCAGGTATATGGTGTGTCCAATATGGTAGTGTTCAGTGCACAACCTCCAGTGGTACTCCCAAGTCAGCATTCTCTTTTGGAAATTCATGGGGACTACTGTAAAACACGTGCCCTCTGTTTAATAGCATACATCCTCCCTCCTGTGAACCCAGATGGATGCAGATACACTTTGGTTAGGTTGTTTGGGTGTTTGTCTCAAATGCTAACGATAGCTTACTTTGGCAGAAAAACAAACTCAGTCCAGTGGGGTTCTTGGAATATTAGTCCAATTTGTTTACAAGAGAATCTATCAGTCAACTGGACCTCCTGAGCATCTCACACAGAGAGCTCCAGAGGCACAGATGAGACAACCACTGCCCTCTCATGGGAGCCTGAGAACCATAACTACCTTCTCTGATCTAGAAGATGGCCCAACATCTTCTAATACTTATTACCCTCCCTACCCCCAACCTCACCAACCACATATTTTTAAAATATGCAGCTCAGAAACAGAGAATAACTTGTTCAGCATCACACAGCAAGTTGGTGATGAAGAAATCTAACTTCCTAGAACACAGTGCAAGTGATTTGTCCCTGAGTTAGAGGGACTTTGTGTGAAAAGAACTAACCAACCCAGCTGGTGGGTACGGCTGACCACCTTCTTGTCAAATTTTCTTATGATGGTGAGGAACACCTGGTGTCTTTCTCCACTCGTTTTACCAATGAGTGGGTCAGGGTGTGCAACAAAAATGGAGCCAGTCAAATAAATCAGATTATAGGAACTCAGGAATTCAGAGATTTGGGATATAGAATAAGGCAGGGAGAACTTCATCAGAAATTGAAATTGAGAGGGAAAAAAGTGAAGAGAAGGATGTTGAAACAAAGATGTGGGGCTTAAGACACATGTGACACAGAAAGATGGTGAGGAAGTAGAGCCAGACACTTAGATGACATAAGAGGAAAACATAATGAGAGTAGGAAGAACCAGCACAGATGATGTAGACAGAAGGGAAACCAAGAATGGGAAGGGGACTAAGAGATGCAAACCTTCAGAACAGAGAATGTAGTCAATACCATGTCAGTATGGTGACAGACTAGACTTACTGTGGTGACCATTTCATAATGTATATAAATGCTGAAGCATTATGTTATACACCTGAAACTAATATTGTATGCCAACTATACTTCAATAAAACATTAAAAAATAAAATATGCATTTTTTTTAAAAAAGGAGAGGCAAACAACTCGGGAAATGTGTGGTTCTTGCAGCTACCAACCGGCAGCTAGCAGCAGGGGGCATCAGAACTCCACGGATATTACAAGATAATTTAAAGAGGGAAAGAATATCAGAAGAAATTGTGTGTGAGAGAAATAAGACACAGAGAAAAAGGGTGAGACCTCCTTCTTGTAACTTGAAACTAGGAAGAACAGGGAATAGTTCTCCCTCTGGGAACCTGCATTCAATGGTATGGATAGCTCCCCAAGCATCTTCCTGTCCCACATAAACGCTGGAAGTGTGGACGTCGTTGTTTTAAATGATATCAAAGACTTATACAAAGAGTCCAAGGGACAGAGTCTGTGCTTGGCCATCTAGTGCACACGTTGGCAGAACTCACTCAGTTACGCATCGTGTATCTAAAGGCAACAATCTTACTCTAACATCTTCCCCCATTTTACCTCCCCAGATAAGGCACCGATGGAAAAGTGAGCCTTAGAAAATAAACAACAATGGACTGATGTTGGAACACCATTTTTTCGGTTTTGTCTTTCACTTGTCACCCCTGCTGAGTAGGTCTTATTCTCCCAGGCTCTACGCAGACCCCATTTCCTCTGAGGTCTCTCCATCAATCAATCTCTTACCAGAGAGAAAGGTGTGTGGGGGGTGGGGGGTGGGAAGCGTCCCGTTTCAGTTTTTGAGGTTTCTGATGGGCTCAGCTTGGCTCAGGTGTCCACCTGCCTTGGGCCAACCACATTCACCAGGACAGTGACATATTCTGATTGGCTCAGCCTGAGTGACATGCCCACTCCTGTGTAGGCAGAGATGTGGATGGATGAAAACATCGGGACATAAGGATCTGCTGGCAGAAGGAGCGGTTAGAGTCGTGATCCCTGAAGTCACAGCAAGTCAGGTCTACAAAGTACATCTTAAAGGAAGTCGACTGTTACTTTGAGCTCCGTTCCTCATCTGTCCAGTGGCATCAGTTACACCTGCCTTGACCCCCTCCAGGAGTTATGGTGGTCTGCATGGAACACGGAGCAAATCACACTTCCTACTAACAGTTATACAGATGAGCAGCAAGAAACAGATGGAATATGAGTGAGGAGTCCTGGATGTTAGTTTTGACTCAGACACAAATATAACCAGCAATAAAAATTTTGAGTAAGTTCCTTATCTTGCTGGATTTAAGTATCCTTAACTATAAAATATACATGTAATATATAGAGGTTTACTAGGTCAGCATATTTTTCAAGCTTTTTGTGGTCATTAGACCCCCTCCGAGTGTCTGAGGAAAGATAGATGCCTTTACTGTCCCCCTCAAAGTCAAGAAATTCATGAATCCTCTACAAGTCTCTCTATAGACCCCACAATGAGAACTTCTGGATTATATTGCCCTCGAGGTGATATCTGACTCCATTCAATGGGCTGAAAAGAGGGGCTGCATTCTTAGGGGAAAAGACAATTGTGAATCAAGCAGACATACATCTCTCCTTGGTTTAAATCCACTTCCTTGAAATATCACACGTTTCTTATTATCTCCTGCCTCTGGACTATTCCTTCTCTACTCTTCCTTACTCTCCCTCCATCACCTCATCACTCCTCCCTTACAGGTAGTCAAGTGTGGGTATGATTGAAGTTTCTTTTCCATCTGTGTTAGCAGCAGGAAGTATTGTTATCAGGGAAATGGATGGGACATGTATCATCTCTTATCTGCATCTCCAAGAACTTAAATAGTTTCTTACCTCCAACCAAAATAAATCAAAGGAGAGGAATTTTAATTGTAGTCACCAGGTGGTGAATTCAATACATCCACATGAGTTTCTGGGCTGACAGTGTTGTCAGAGGAGCTTGTCTCTCCAGGCAGGAGGATAATGGGACTGCAAGCCTGGAGATGGGGGAGGAGAGGGAAGAGAGGACTCTGGGGATTATAACAGTGGCTCCCTGGTGAGAAGGAAAAAGTCAAGCAAGGCCTGTTAAATATAAAGGCCAGAGAAACATTCCCTCATGTCAGGGTTTTCTCCACTCATGCTCCGTAGTAAACAGTTTCTCCAAGGGACTCACGGGATTGCTCACACCAGCATGACTCACACAGTCCATGATGGATCATAAATATCCATAATTTTCCCCTGATCAGTCAGTTTGGGGCCATGGATAGAGCTCTAATGTGGATTTCAGACAGATCTGCACATGTATCTACTCTCAATATTAATTGTTGGTGCTTTCAATTAATAAATATTGAGTATCTACTGCCTGCCAGACACTCGTTCTAGACAGTAGAGATATATCATCAAAAATAGAGATTAAGTGTCAAGTTAAACATATACTTAGCCTGTTATCTAGCAATCCCATTCCTACATGTTTAGCTAAGATAATATTTTCATAAAAGACTTGCACATGAATGCTCCTAGCTGCTTCATTCATAATAGCCCCCAAACCAGCAGCAAGCTAAATCTCCATCATTAGGTCAACAGATAAACACCCATATACTCATTTCAGTGGAATACTACTTAGTAATAAAAGAAACTATTGACACTCAGAAGAATATAAATGAATTGAAAGCATTGAAAGGCATTATGTTGAAAGAATTGAAAACATTATGTTAGTAGAAGTAGCCAGATACGAAAGGGTCCATACTATGTGATTCTATTTGAATGGGTTCCAGAAGAGGAAGACTAATCCATAGTTCTAGAAATCAAATCAGTTTGCTGCATAGGATGGGGAGGGGATCTTTTTTGGAGTAACAAATACTATCTGATTATAGTATTACTTGTCAAAACTCATCACACTCATCACGGTCGCCAAACTGTGGAAAGAACCAAGATGCCCTTCGACGGATGAATGGATAAGGAAGATGTGGTCCATATACACTATGGAGTATTATGCCTCCATCAGAAAGGACGAATACCCAACTTTTGTAGCAACATGGTCAGGACTGGAAGAGATTATGCTGAGTGAAATAAGTCAAGCAGAGAGAGTCAATTATCATATGGTTTCACTTATTTGTGGAGCATAACAAATAATATAGAGGACAAGGGTAGATGGAGAGGAGAAGGGAGTTGAGGGAAATTGGAAGGGGAGGTGAACCATGAGAGACTATGGACTCTGAAAAACAACCTGAGGGCTTTGAAGGGGCGGGGGGTGGGAGGGTGGGGGAACCAGGTGGTGGGTATTGGGGAGGGCACAGATTGCATGGAGCACTGGGTGTGGTGAAAAAACAATGAATACTGTTACGCTGAAAATAAATAAAAAATTTAATTAAAAAAAAAACTCATCACACTATACATTAAAACAAATACATTTAATTTCACATAAAGTATAATGTAATAAAGTGGGGGGGAAAGAGAGAGATTTATTGCGGGCCACATAAAGCTTTGTTCTGGTGTGGAAATTAAGTCAGCAAATTCAAAACGTACGTAATAGTGGCGCCTAGGTGGTTCAGTCGTTAAGCGTCTGCCTTCAGCTCAGGTCATGATTCCAGGGTCCTGGGATCGAGCCCTGCATCGGGCTCCCTGCTCATTGGGAAGCCTGCTTCTCCTTCTCACACTCCCCCTGCTTGTGTTCCCTCTCTTGCTTGCCTCTCTCTGTGTCAAATAAATAAACAAAAATCTTTTAAAAATAATAAATAAATAAATAAATAAATGTACTTAATAAAATAGCAGGGGGCAATAGGTGTTAGGATGGAAAAGGAGGCCTTAGCGAGTGGCAGGAGAGAGAGAGTTGTTTTTTATACGGTGTGAGCATAGACAGCCACTCTGTAAGCTGATACTCAAGAAGACCTGAAGTAAAAAAGTGAGCTGTGTAAAGAAAGGCATTCCAGACCAAGGGAAGAGCAAAGTCCTTGAGGTAGTGCCTCAAGGAGAGGCACAGAGGTGAGGCTTGAATGGCTGAGCAGAGTGGACAAAGTAGGGAATGGTGGGGCCTGACTCAGGTTTTTGAGGAAGAAAAAAAATCCAGACACACCAGGCCTTTGAGACCATTGCTTGGACTTTGGGTTTTGTTCTGTGATCAAAAACCATGAGGATGTTTTGACTTGAGGACTGATACAGGTTGACTAAGGTTTCAAAAGTTTATTGTGGAGAAGATAATAGATGTGGGTAGAGAAAACACACGGAAAGCTTTTATAATGATCTAGGGAAGATAGGACGGATTTAAATGGAAGTGATGGGACACAGTCAGATTCTGGGTGTATTTTGAAGGCAGAATGAATTTATAGAACGTAATATGGGGGATGAGAAAAAGAGTCATCAGGGATGTCTCCCATGTTGGCCCAAACAACTGGAAGGATGGAGTACCACTGTCTGGCATTCAGCAAGGCACTTAGTTTTTTCTAATTTTCATTTTTTTTTTAATCTCTGTAACAGAGGTGCTAAATTTTGCTTTATAGAGTTCCATTATGGGGTCATAGATACTGTAGGTGGGAGTGCCTAAGACAGGAGAAATTCAATATCTTAATATATATTTGCTTTTCATTAGTAAATTAGAAATAATCTCTTTTGTAGAGGACTTCCAACTATATTGTCTCAGTGATTACTATTCCCAGCTATCTGAGAACATCATTACACCCATTTTGCAGGACTGGCACTTGAAGAAGTAAAGTAATTTGCTCAATGTTCAATATTGTTGCAAAGTGCTAGAACCCAATCCAAGTCTCTTAATGTCATATAATATAAACCCTGGTGTCTTAACTCCAAACTGCCCTCTCCATATTTCTAGGGTCTTCTCTAGATGTTTAGTTCAGTATAAAGGTTTTATTTAGTTATTTGTGAGAGAGAGAGAGTGAGAGAAAGAGAGGGAGAGTGCACAAGCAGGGGTAGCGGCAGGCAGAGGGAGAAGCAGACTCCCTGCTGAGGAAGGCACCCAATATGGGACTTGATTCCAGGACTCTGGGATCATGAGCTGAGCCAAAGGCAGATGCTTAAGGGACTGAGCCACCCAGGTATCCTTATTTAGCTCAGTTTAAGTAAATATTCCCCAAATATCAACTTTCTCAAATAATAATACTAAGGAGAAGATAAATAAACTAGGTATCTCTCTGACTATTCTTCTTTGGAGGAAAATCATAGTCAAGTATCTCTTGACTAAAACAGTCGAATGCCTCACATTTTTTTTCTGGCATAATATCATTCAATATTAATAGCTTCCCTATAAAGTAGGTTTTATTATTCCTGTTTTATAAATGAGGCAAGGTTTTGAAAATTTATATAAAGTTCAGACATCTAGGTATCACAAAGTTCAGACATCTAGGTAGCTTGGTCTGACAAGAAGACTGTTGCGTATCACACAATATTGTTTCTATCCACCCTGATACCCTTTCGTAGTCCATTTGGGAGAGAGTCAGCGGGCTGTCCATGGCATTAGTAGGTGCAATGCCAGCCTGAAAGCGACAGAAGACACATGACGGAGAACCCAGTGGCCCTGAGCGTCTGAGTCCAAGTTCTCAGGTTTGGAGCTGACTGCAACCAGGTCAAGATTTGGAGAAACAGGATATCCAGTGAGTTCTGAGCCTCTAACACAGAGGCCAGGGAAGTTCCTGCAGCTGGCCCAAAGTGAGAAGTTGCTCAGCTCAGATTTGGAGCTTTGTGCTGCCTTTGTGATGACACCATTAGGCAAATGAGCTGGTCTGAGGGAGGCTGATAAGGCTCAGGGAGAGAATGTGCGAGTCTTTCCAGAGGGGGGTCCTTTGAAGCAGTCACAGAACAATAAAGCTGCTGGCCTGAGATAGGAAAGGCCTTGAAAAATAACCAAATGAGGGCCTCTTCCTTAATTCCTTGGAGCTGAATTTTATCAGGAAGGCCACTTGTGCTTACAGAAAGCTCTAATCGCTCACAGTGGGACACAGATTCTCAGTGAGACTGCAGTTGCTGATCAGGTCTAAATGTTCAGGGTTCTGTCTAAAGACATGTTTCTCACTGCGCAGCCTGCCTGTTCTGTTCTTGCAGCTTCTTTAGAGTTTACTAAGCATCTGGACCATCTGAAAATCATGGTTGTCAAAGACTATCCTTTTCTCCCAGAAGAATTAAGCTTTAAGTGATCCCTGGGGAGGACAACACCTGTCTCCATCATGCCAGCCTCAACAAGGATGCATCAAGGGCCCATGACTACCTGTCCATCCTCTCCCTCAAGAAGGATGGCTGGAAACATTGGTGTCAAGAGCATCAACTCATCAAAACTGTCTTCTGTCTCTGAGTTCTTCTCTTGGTCATTGGAAAGAACAATGGCTTTAGAACCAGAATACCCAAGTTCCAATTGGCTCTTTTAATCTAAACCTTGCATAAATAATGACTTTTTCTTGGATTCCATTTTCTTATTCCTGAAACAGAGATTATGGCTTTAGTTCACAGGGCTGTAGAAGGGTCAATTACAATACTAATTTTAAGGTGCCTCAAATTGTTTCTGGTACCAATATGACTGGTAACCCTAGTCATATTGGATTTCTTTTAATTCTCAGATTTTCCAGGCTCTCTTGGCATCCAAGACTTCCCTTACTTCTATACTGCTGCTTTCTACTTCTCACTGTCCACCACGTTTCTTCAGCTGACTCTCATTTATTCAACTTGTCCATGTAAGTTTATGCATCATTTCTTCTGGGAGATCTTGCTTGATCATTTCCTTAAATCTAGATGGGAGATCCCTCTCTACACTCTCACAGCAATCTGTTCTTCCCTGTTACAGAGATTATTAAAATCACAATTTTATTGGTCATTTCCTGCACTAGGTATTAATCCATGAGAGACAGGACCATATCTGTCATAGATCTGTGTCAAAGTTATGTGTTTTCCTAGTTTACAGAACTCTTCCATGCTTTGTCAACCTTTGACTCTCCTAATTAAATCGACATCCCTATGAGGTAAGCTGTATTAATCAGTTCATACAAATAAAGAATTAATATTTAAAGAGGTTAAGAAATTTACTCAAATGATACAAGCTATTAGTTAATGCCTATAATTTGATTCCAGTTATCAATTCCAGGTAAAAAGTAAGCATTCATTAAGTACTCTTTAACTGCCACAAAGATGTATTAAGGGTTTATACCACAACTATACTATTTGGATATTTTTTTTAATTTTTTTATTTTAAAGATTTTATTTATTTATTTGACAGAGAGAGAGATCACAAGTAAGCAGAGAGGCAGGCAGAGAGAGAGGGAGGAAGCAGGCTCCCCGTGAGCAGAGAGCCCGATGCGGGGCTCCATCCCAGGACCCTGAGATCATGACCTGAGCTGAAGGCAGTGGCTTAACCCACTGAGCCATCCAGGTGCCCTTTGGATATTTTTATAATACATATTTTACAAACACATCACCATGGTCTAAGAGAGGCTAAAGAACTCAAATAAAGACACACAAAGAGTATATAGTAAAGCCTAGATTCGACTTGGTTCTCTCAGATCCTGGAGTCCATATTCCTCATCAGCAACTTGTCTCATGTACTTTTGCAAAGGTTCAGTAAGTTCCTTCGCACCAAACAATTATTTCTTTACTCTACCCAAGGTTTTGCTGTTTAAATTTAAAGATGAACTCATTTGCTCTTATTCCATTCTCCATAGGTATATTTTTTCCCTGTTAGGTATTCCTATAAACAAAAGCTATGACTCTTGAATGTGGCTGCCAAAAAATTTGAAAGTTTTCCTAAGAATTCCATAAAGTAGGAACTTCCTGGGTAATGAGTGAAGCACAGAGAACGGACCTACCACCTATGTTTAAAAGTTAATTCTCAAGTTTTAATACAAGCTTATATTCAGAGAAGAGGTGACAAAGAAAAAAAAAAGAGTCCTTCTGCTCATTCACTGAGGACATTTTAGGGGAGTTCAGGATCATTAACTCAGGGAAAAGACTGGCTTTGTGTACGTGTGTGTATGTGCATGCACACACATTCTTACATAAGGCTTTGTGAGTTTTTGACAGAAGTTAGTCACGATGGCAGTCTTCAAATATCAGAGACTGATAAGTGGGAGATAGAAGGACAGAGGTCTTTTCTTAATATAAGAACATAGTTTATAAATCAGTTATGGCATATAAATAATAAAAGAGGCATATAAATAATCTTGTGTGAATAGTAGACATACCAAATGACCTAGGGTCTTCTTATGTACACACTTAGTGATTTTTCAGTTTCCTTTCAATTCTAAGAATCCATTACTATGTGAAATTAAGTTAGCAATTTCTAATGATACTATGGATAATGAGTTTTGAACAGTTGGGAAATAAATAAAATAAGAGCTATTATAAATAAATAAATAAATAAATAAATAAATAAATAAAAGCTATTCTTAAGAGCTTTGTGGACCTTTAAATATATTTTTTCTTTGACTAATCTTTTGGCAAGTTGGTTGGAGGGTGTCTAATGGCCTCCCTCATCTGTCTGGCAGCTCTTTGCAGTTGTTGACACAGCCACCTTGATTCTCTTCCATGAAACACCCACATGGCTAGTTCAGGCTTCCTCATATGGTGCTTGGGTTACAAGGGATTGTGAAAGGAAGCTGCAAGCCTTCTTGAGAGCTCCTTCAGAAACTGCACAACAGCTAGGCCCAAGCCTGTTGTAAGCTAGCTCACATTTAGAGGCTTAACATCTCACATGGGTAGAAAAAGTCCTAATGAGAGGATGAGAAATGCCACATTGCAAAGGTACAATGCACAAAGGGAAGGGAGGAATTTGTGACCATATTTTGTAACCAATCACACACTTCAGAAGGGTTATTTCTTTAACATCTTACCTAAACTCAAGCTGACCTTGTACCAATCAAAATAATTATCACTTATGCTATACTAAGGCACATTTTTCAAGTTTCCAGAGTTCTTTAATATTAACTTTCTCTTTCCTTGCTTCCCATAAGTAATATCTCCTACTAAATGACTGACTTAAGGCACATTGTTTCAGAATTTAAGCTTTTGATTCCTCATCCCAAAAATGGAAAATGTTTTTACTCTTGATATGTTTTAGGATTACTTAAAATCCAGTGGGATAATCTAAGAATGGTTAACAGTATGAGATTAACAATATTATGAGATTTTAATGGTTAAAAATATGAGATTTTAGTGACTTCTTGCATTAAGAAAGAAACCTCTAGCAGATCATACCTCCTGAATGCCAAATTCTCAAAAAAAAAAAATTATGAAATACATCAATGTAGGAGTCCTGGGTACAGTTTAGATTTTAAAATACTGGATTTTCCAGGATATTGTATTGGTTTGTTAGACGAAAGAATGGATAAATGACATTAAGATTGTCCACAAAATCTAGTTGGTTTAATTCCATGCTGTGGTAGAAAGAAAGCCTCCATTTAAGTCTGTGTCAACCAAAATCAAATGGGCTGAGAACATGGAGATATTGTGTAAATCTCAAAACATGTCTTTATGATTTGTCTACTCACCTGCCTTCTGTTCTGTATACCAAAATTCTTTAAAGAATTTTTAAATACAGTAGGGAACTAATTTCAGGAACAGCAAGGAGTAGCAGGGGAGAATTATCACTTATCATACCTCTCCTCTCTCTCCAACACCCTGTATATGATGGATCACTAAATCTTCTCAGTTATGGATGGGCATTCCTAGGCTTGTCACCACTTGCTCCAAGACTCAGCTAGTTGGCGTCAGATCACAGGGTCAAATTTGGATCTCCTAACAAGAAAGCCCTATATTAATGTACATCCTGAGAATACCACTTCTCAGAAAAATATAAAACTGCAAGATAGAAGAAATTCTTGTAGGAAAGAAATTCAAAAGATTTGAGCATATTGTGGTCACTGTGACCAGAAATAAATCAGACAAAACTTTGGGATCTATGGGAAGAACAAAGGGAGTACCTAGTGATAGAGGGTTGAAGCTGGGTTAAGAGCAGGAAAGATAATAATAAAAGGTCCTTTAATTCTTTATAGTGGCCCCTCATTAATAATCTCATGAGCACACTTATCTGCCACATTCTCTTCCTTCTCTCTGCATCTTAGGGAAACAGAGAGAAAGATAGTTTTGAACAGAGAGCTCCCCCAGTTCTATCGGCCATATACATAATTCACTTCTTAAAAGCTGCTGACAAACGGCAAGATTCGTTTCAGCGCCAGCCTACCATAAATTTATTTGCTTGTTAATGCAGCTTCCCCAGTTCATGTTTTTGCTAACCAGGAGCATCGAAATGTCAATCTGTCCTGAGGGGTGTATCAACCTCATGATCTGAACTCAGTAACAAGATTAGAGTATGAGCTGCTCAAAAGCGCACACTACCTCAAGAATCAAGGCATGCTGGAATCCTAATATCAAAGAGTCTTACAATAATAGAACAAGACTTGTAGAATCATAGACTAATATTCTCTCAGAAGTGGATGGAACCTTAGGGCTCATCCTGTCTTGTTTTGTTTTTGTCTTTCTGCCACTTCCCTCAGCTCTATAACCTTAGTTTCCTTTTATATGGTATTGATATTTAGGGATGGATGAATGGATGGAAAAAATCTGGCATTATCTTAATGGCATCCCATTGGAAGACAGAAAGAGAAGAAGAGATGGATAAAGTAGCATAATTCAATTTCACTGAGAGGCACTTGGTACTAAAAACAAAGTCATAAATAGGACATGACTCATCGTAATCACTGTAGCAGGTGGTTGTTTGTTTAAGGTTGTCTTTGTCTGTATTTCCTTATTTTGGCAGAAGGCCTTTGCTTTTCCTATTGAGAATCATCCCTCCTCAACACTCTGATAATATCTAAGAGGGTTGATCAAAACCCCTGGCCCCAGCCTGACAACTGGCTTATTTCATCTCCCCAGTCATAGTTCATGAATAAGCATGGGACCCCAGTTAATCAAATGAGAATGAACACTGGACTTTGCTAAAACATGTGAAAAAGAAGGACTATCTTTTCCCTTGAGTTGCTGATCTAATGAGATGCTAGCCTGATGTAGTAATAACCTTCTGGCCATCTTATAATAAAATCCTGATTGAGAATGATGTTACCAGGGAGAAAAAGCAAAACCAAGATGCTGAAAGACAAAAGCCTGGGGAGGCAGAGATAGGGATACTCCATAGTCCTCACCTCCCATAGTAAGGCAGGGCTCACTATGTGTGGCAAGGTCAGGTTAATGTTCTCTGAGTAGAAGTGATGTACCCTCTGAGGGTACAGATCTAAAAAGGAGGTAGTTAAGGTTCACCTGGGTGGCTCAGTTGGTTAAGGTCAGACTCTTGATCTTGGTTTAAGTCATGATCTCAGGGTGGTGAGATCAAACCCCATGTCGGGCTCCATGCTGGGAGTGGAGCCTGTTTGGGATTCTCTCTTTCCCACCACCTTGGCCCCTCCCTGTTTGCACATGCTCTCTCTAAAATACATAAATCCTAAAAAAAAAAAAAAAAAAGTAGCTGAAAGTTAAACATACAACTACCATGTGACCCAGTCATTCTAATCCCAGGTATTATCCATGAGAAATGAAGGCATATGTCCATACAAAGACTTGTACCCAAATATTCATAGCACCTTTATTCATAACAGCCCCAAACAAATCCAAATGTTTATCCATAAATAAATGACTTAAAAATATTGTAATGTGTTTTTACGATGGAATATTACCCAGCAATTTAAAACATTATTAATACATACAACAGCAATGAATCTCAAAATAATTATGTTGGGTTAAAGAAGGCAGATAAAAAATGCAAGAGGAATGATTCCATTTGTAAAAACTTCTAGAAAATGCAAAATGATGAATAGTAACAAGAAAAGTAGGTCAACAATTGCTTAAGGACAGAGGTAAAGGACAAGGATTGAGTTAGGAGGGATTATAGATGGGTATGATTAGGCTTTTGGGGGTTTGTTTTCTTGATTGTGGTGATGGTGACTGTGGTGATGCATGGTCAAAATGTATCAAGTTGTACAATTTATATATATGTAGTTTATTGTAAGTCGATTTGCTGCAGTAAAGCTGAGAAAAACAAGAGAAATAAAGCCCATATTGGCCTGAGTCCTCTAGCAGGGCAGAAGACCCCTCCCAGCAGTAATTAACCTATATTAGAAAGAAGTTTTGCTGCAATAATGCTGTATATAATAAATCATTCCAAAATTCAGTGCTTTAGGCATTGACCAGTTACTGTCACATTCACAGGTCTGTGTATTGATTGCAGCTTGGATGGGGTAGCCTAGACTTCAGCATCCCGGCTGAAGGTTGGGTTCATGTCTGTTCCATGTATATTTTACTCTTCTTAGAGCAGTAGCTGTATAGGCTAGGATGTCTGCTCTATGTGTCCCAGTCTGGGGCCAGACAGATTGATAATAGCTACCTAAGCCAAATTATTTTCATGGCGGGTCATATGGGTATGGGAGCCCAAGCCAAAATGGATAACCATATGTATGACCTCTGCTCATGTGACGTCTGCCAATGTTTCACTGGCCAAAGCAAGTCATGGTCAAGTCCAACTTCCCTGGGGTAGAAAACAGACTCGGTCACAACGGGAGAGGAAAAGAAGTCAAGATTTATTTAACAATAACTTACACGATCACATAGATGTACCGTACGCCAATAAACAAACCTTTGAATGTTAAGCCACTCACATACTTGGAGGTTCTTTAACACATGAACTTGTGCCCATGCTAAGAACTTCAGATGTGCACTTGGATCCAATGGTAACTGTAAGTTTCTGTTTTGACAGCCAACACATTTTATTTACTCAGCCCTGAGGTAGATTTCTCTCACATGAGCCAAAAGTATCCTTACTATTAAAAATCATGCAGAACAGGGGTGCCTGGGTTGCTCAGTGGGTTAAGGCCTCTGCCTTCGGCTCAGGTCATGATCCTGGAGTCCTAGGATTGAGCCCCACATCGGGCTCTCTGCTCAGCGGGGAGCATGCGTCCCTCTCTCTCTCTCTCTCTGCCTACTTGTGATCTCTGTCTGTCAAATAAATGGATAAAATCTTTTAAAAAAAATCATGCAGAACAATGACTAGCAAAGAGCATAGTTCAGTAAAACAAATCATATCTATCATTAGTTGAGCACTGACTGTGTGCCGGTAGCTTCACATTAATTATTTCACTTAAGCCTCAATCATATCCAGCAAGGTTGGTATTATATACTAGGCTTTTAATGAAAAACAAAACAAAACAAAACAAAAAAAGGGATTCATTGTCTCGTGAAAAAGACAGACTCAAGAAGCAGACCTAGGTCTGTCAAAACCAGGACTTACACTTTTTCCCAATTTCTCATGTTTTTGCTCATGAGAAAATCAACAAAACATGGCACCAAAGGCATTTACAATATTTCTCTGTCTCCAGACAAAGCTGAAATTCATTTCTTTCTGAGATCCAACATCTATTGCTTGTTTTAACTCCCTCCTACATCCTCCTTCAACTTCAATTGTTGTCAGTCTTTATCCTTAGTCCTAAAAAAATTCTTTCTCAGTCTGAACAATGTGGTGTTCATTGAGAAAGTAGTAGATGTGCTACTGGGTGGCATGACTTTGAATCCCTTATCTCCCATTTTGTGGTTGTGAGACCTCTAGAAAACCACTTAAACATTCTTCTTTTATGAAATGAGAAAAAAAAATCATTTCATGTTTACCTGATTTGACAGTTAAATATGATAAAGTAAAAGAAAATTATAAACCATTAAGTACTTTAAATATTGTATAGGATCTGTATTTTCTTTCTTTTTTTTTTAAGATTTTAAATTAATTTATTTGACAGACAGAGATCACAAGTAGGCAGAGACAGGCAGAGAGAGAGGAGGAAGCAGGCTCCCCGCTGAGCAGAGAGCCCGACGTGGGGCTCGATCCCAAGACCCTGAGACCATGACCTGAGCTGAAAGCAGAGGCTTAACCCACTGAGCCACCCAGGTGCCCCTAGGATCTGTATTTTTCATCATAATTAAAGTTACTAATGATTCAGAGCAACTAATCTCTATTGGTAGAATTTTAGCTGTTATAACAGGTGGTGCTCGGGTGGGGATTTACAACTAGAGGAGGATGTTCCTGCCAAATGACACTTAATTTAGACCACACAGACAGACACTGTATCTGCCTCCATATAAGACAGTCACCTTTGCTACATGTGGTAGACTCAATACCACTTCTGGCTGTAAGGTCTCTAATTACCCAGGGCTTTCTCCAGCAATCTCCAGCCCACTCCATGACCATCAAAAAATCCCCCAACATGGGCTGTGATACTTTTTCTCTTCTCTAAGAGGTCTTTATTAACTCCTCTGCCTCTGCTGGGTCCTGGAGGCAACGTAGGTGATTAATGGCTCTGAATTATGATCCAACCAGAAAGACTGTTGGTGGAAATTTATACTCAGAGCAGTAAGCTAGAATTCTTTCAACCCAGGTACTTGACATTCATTGCACAATTTAATTGTAAAGAGTAGTAGTTAATGAGAGCACAGGGGAAGAGGGTGAAATAGGAGCTGAGGTCTGGGCTGAAGGCCAGTGCTCTCAGCAGGGAAGTGACACCAGGGATGGGGGGTGGGGATGAAGCACAGAGTGGACAAATTGCAGCATTGGAATGGGATTTTCATCATCATCATATTTGTCAATAAGAAAGCAGGGGCGCCTGGGTGGCTCAGTGGGTTGAGCCTCTGCCTTTGGCTCAGGTCACGATCTTGGGGTCCTGGGATTGAGTCCCATGTCAGGCTCTCTGCTCAGTGGGGAGCCCGCTTCCCACCCCCCTGCCTGCCTCTCTGCTTACCTGTGATCTCTGTCAAATAAATAAATAAAATCTTAAAAAAAAAAGGGGGGGGAAGGCACAGAGACTAATAAGGTAATAGCAGCAAAAACAACAACTGCCTTTTTGTTTTAGTATTTTCTATGAACCAACCCCTAGGTAGGAAACCATACAAGCACCAAAGTTAATCTCAAAAGCAATATGGTAAAGTTAGGTTTTATCATCTTTATTTTACACATGAGAAATTTGGGACTCACAGAGATCAAGTGACTTGTCCAAGACCATGTAGCAAGGTCTTGGCTCTGAGATTATAAATCAGGGCTGTATGGACTTTGCAGTCTCTGCTCCTTCCAGTGCTTCTGTGACATGGCTTCTACTGTGACTCTTCATTGCTATCACCAACGTAGAGTTTACTATATGCCAGGCACTGTGTCTGTGTCTTATCACTACTGTGCTCATTTTATCAATGAGGAAATTCGCACTTAGTACGGGTAAGTAATGTGCCCCAAACCTCATCCTGAGCAAGTGGCAGGACTGGAGTTCAAGACCAGTTCTGCCTGACTCTTTGGATGATTATCTTAGCCACTGCTATACCCAGCTACAGCAGCCACTAAAAACCAACACTGCCACCATATCCAAACCCCATCTTTTAAGATATGCATGTCTATTGTTACACTACCTACAGATTGGGATGAAATAAATTGGGGGCAACAAGGCAGAATGTATAAAAGGACTTGCTGCCTCTGCTACCACAGCACCAACATAGTCCATCCAGTGGCGTGAATGAGACCCTATTTTGGTAGTTGACCATGAAATTTATCAAGTTCATGGAATCCACAAGGATCCTGAGTCCAAAGTTAAAGAGTCAACCACGTCCTATACTGGAAGAACCCTGCCGCTTAATGAAACTATGCTGTCTTCTAGTTGATTGAAAAATTGAATGAAACAGGCTGCCAAGACACATGCAAACCTCAGAGCCGAGCTAAGCTTCCCTGTATAAATAAATTGCAAAAATAAAGTATCTTTTTTACTTGCATATAAAAACAAGCAAATGAATGTCTTGCATAATTGCTACAAAGGGCCCCAACCAGCCATTTCCATTTGCAATTTCATATTTCAATAAAGTTTTATTTATTTTCATTTGCAAATGTATTTGCTGCTTGTGAAGAGAAGCCTCATCACTCTGACTGGTGCCAGATTGTTGGGAGGAACTTCCATGCCTGAAAATGGCCTTTTTGCTGAGCAGGAGACCTCTGAGCTTGTCTCCTTGCCTTCCCTTTCCCACCTGTCCCTGCCTATTATTGTATTTATAAATTTCTTCCTCTCCAATTACCCAATTGCCCTCTTTCCTGAAGGCTGGAAATGTGCAAGCATCTATCCGTTTAATAATGGAATACTATGTGCCAAGAGCTGTTCTAAATACTAGAGATACAGCAGTAACAAAACAGACACGAAAACTTACGTTCATGGAATGAGAGATCCAGACAAAAATGTGTGTTTGTTCAGGGTAGGTGTTTGAGGGGAGGCATAAACAGTGTTACAGCATTCCATGATTGTGGGCAAAGTATGTGTGTAGGTCCTAATAGGGAAAAAATCTTGTCCTACCTGACCTACCTGGACCTGAAATTGGGAGACGTATGTGGCTGGAATGGAGTGGGCAAGGGAAGAGTGGTGGGAAAGGAGTCTAAAAAGGAAGCAGGAGCCAGAGACTATGGGGGATCTTGCAAACTAGCAGGTATGTGAGAAATAGCATGTTGCAGTGGAAACAAACTAAAAACTAAAGATCCATGAAGCATTTCTTTGGCAGGGCAGAATGAATTCCTTTGGAAAGGTATTTGCACACCAATTGGATGTCTAAGTTCTTATCACTTACACTTCTTATTCTCCAGTGTCTGTAAATTGTGGTAGGAGTTGGTGGCAATTGATGTGACTGAGAATCCCTGAATGATCAAATCCAGTCTTGACCCAGCCAATGCCCATGGGAGCTCCAAGGAAAAGGTATTTCCCCAGAGAACAGAGAGGGAGGAAAGTGCACTCCTGATTTTCTTTATTCAAAACCCGGCGTTCCAGGATGGGCTAAGCTGGGACACAGAGGTGACTACTTTTGTCTGTGCCAAGGTTATCACTACTATGATGAGAAAAGTCAAGTCCAAGGAGAAAATCAAGAAACAATATATCATAGTTAAAATATATTCTTCTTAAGGCTGAGAGTTTAGCTGATCTAATTTGTCAGCATATGGAATTTTCTTGGTTCTGTCTACTTTCTGGGTGAGAGTTGGGCAATTTAAACTTTACCTTTTTATGGAAGAAAGATAGAAAAAAAATGGAAGAGGGAAGAAATAGGGTAGATAAGAGAAAGAAATCATTTGTTCCCCAGATCACCGAAAACAATGCTCATCCCAGGCCTCCAAGGATGAGGTTAATAACCAATAACCCCTTAGAAGCAGCTCTAGAGCCATCTCATATCTTGGTCTAACTTTCCCTTTGGAAATACTTGGGCCTTGTAGTTTTCATCAAATCAGAGGATGAAGGAAAACTCAAGAGGCAAATACTAGGATTCATGCTATTAAGGCAGATGAGAGCTTATACAAATCACTAGGAAAATTAAAGATAAGGGGCCTGATTTCTACCTAAGTTTGTAGATGAACCCATTACAAAAAAAGAACTTGTCCAGTTTTAGTACCACCAAAGAACAAGTACAATTTCTTTAAATTGTTAATTATTATTACTAGTTGAATATATCACTAAATGCTAAAATGGCATAAGGAAGACTTTCAACCAGCATTGGGGCCCCAGATTTATGGAATGCTGGAAAGAACATCAAGAGGCAATTTCATTGAGTCCCTGGCTCCATTTTGCAGGTGAATACATTTGTGACCATGTTAGAACAGAATTAGAACCCAGCTGTTTCAGATTCCCTGGCCAGGGTTGTCTCAACAGTACCATATCCCTCCTTCCAGGAAAGGCTAGGACATAAGGCATGAGGCATGGTGTTTGGAGTTTTTCCAAATGGTTGGAAGCTTGGCCCAAGCTACCTCAATATGGAGCTGCTTACCTGGTGATGAATGCTGTGTCCATGGCACTTAGCATCCAGTGCTTATGCAACAGGACCGTAATTTATGGCTGTTACATGTCTGGATCGGACAGAGGAAGAAGGCCAAATGCAAGGCCTGAAGACTTGGCTTTCCTTGGCTTTAGCTATTAGTAATTATCTCTCTTTTCTATAACCACCATTAGATTTCCCACTAACTCATTTCTACTCTCCACACATTGCTTTCCTCAATCTCTCTGTCTCTCTCTTCTCTGATTAACTTCCAAAGATCCCTGCTAACCAACCTACCTGGACCTCAAAGATAAGGGAATAGAAGGGAGGGTGACATTATTTAAGTAACTTTAATATACCAAGCACTGGGCTAAATACTTGTCTTTCCATTTAAGCTGCACAATAATGCTGTTAGGGGGAGTTTACCCTCATAGGCAAATGAGGAAATTTGCCCAGAGTTGAAGAAGTTGGTACGTAATAAGACTAGAATTCAAATTCAGCTCCATGTGACTCCCCAAAGTGTGCTCTTTCCATGTATCCTCATTTACACTACCACTCTTCTTCTGTCCAATAGATCTCCTTGCCCCTTGTCCTGGGTATACATGACAGCATATTTATGTAATAAACACTGAGATTCTATTATGTGCTAAAATTTAAAAAATCAAAAAATATGTGGAATGGAGTGTCTACTCTCAAGCAGCTCACAGTTAGTATACATATATATGTAGGCTTGGGGCTTTGGACAGATAAAGAATGTATTATTAAGTACATCTTAAGATAGAATGTTTGTTCATTTGTTCTTTCTTTCAGCAAATGTTTATTAAATAACTATTTTATGCTAGGCTTTATCCTGTGCCAGTGTCTATCAATCCTGGCTGCATTTTAGAATAACCTAATGCACTTAAGAGGGGCCTGACTGGCTCAGTCAGTTGAACGTCCCACTCTCGGTTTCAGCTCAGGTCGTGATCTCAGGGTCATGAGAGCGAGCCCCATGTTATTAGGATCCACACTCAGTGGGGAGTCTGCTTGAGATTCTCTCCCTCTCCCTCTGCCCATCCCTCCACTTATGTGGCCTCTCTAATAAATAAATTAATCTTTAAAAAAAATAAGAATAACCTAGAGGACTTAAGAAAAAAAATAAATGCCTGGATCATCTAACAAATGCAGTTTAATTGACATAGGATAGGACCTCAGGATCACTATATTTTAAAAACCTCCTGGGGTTTTTTACTATGTAGCCAGAGGTGAAAAACATTCTTCCAGACTCCAGAGATACAAGAGCAAGCAAAGGGGAGAAAAAGCACTCAAGGACTTCATAAGACATACATCTTTGCTGTTCAGGTGAAAAAAGTGGTAGATAACCCAGGAAAGAGGAAGATGAGGCTGGAATGGCCAGATTGCACAATAAATCATCTTGGGCCTTAAATTCAAAGGATTTGAAAGAGAGGGAGGACATAAAAACTGGGGTACCTTCACATTCTACATTTCTGCGATCTGGGCTGAGTTAGAGGGATTCACCGTCCTAAGTGAGAGTTTTATTCAGATTGACTGAGGCAAGGTTAGACTTACTTTTCTGAGACTAGGGGTCATTCATTTATTTCACATCAGTTCACCTTCAGGGGACTGGGTCAAAGAGGATGGGAAGGAGATTTGAGAATTTTCTCCATAATCTTATTAAGAAGCTGGCTTTCACACTAGATCAAACCAACACAGAGGACCAAGTGAGCATCTTTAAATGTCTTCCAGTTTTGCTCTCATTCATACCATGACTTTCATTGTGTTGATGCTAGTCAAGGCTTTGGAATCAGATAGATCTGGGTTTGAGCTGCAGTTTAGGTTTGACTAACTGGGTGACCTTGAGCAAATGATGTCATCTTTCAGTGCTTCAGCTTCCCCCTTTGTAACGTGGAGATTAAAATACTATCCACTTTCTGGAGTTCCCATCGAGGTCGAAGAAGACAATGTACCTACTTTTCTGGCTTAGAATAAGTGCCCCCTTAATACTAGCTGTCAGTCTTATTACCTCATTTTTTTGTTATTAGTGCATTACTTTGTATATAAGTAAATGTGTTCAAATAAGGAATGTGACTAGTGAATATGTGGGTGCAAGTAAATGGGATATATGCATTTAATATACTATAATAACACTATATGGGAAGCACTTTTCCACATTTTTATAAATATTAACTTCTCATAAACTCTGTGAGGGTACTATATATTTTTACATTTTATTATAGAAAAATTTTTAGAGAATGTTTGTAATTTATAATGAATGTCCACATACCTGTCTCTCATCCTCTGCAATTATCAACATTTGGCTAATCTTGTTTTATCTGTGGAATTTTATTTATTTTTCTGCAATGTTTTAAGACAAATTTTAAGACATCATGCCATTTTACCTATAAATACTTTAGTATCATTCTCTAATGGCAGAGAGTCTATCTCTATATCCATCTACCTATGGATATCTATCATCTATCTATCTATCTATCTATCACAATGCTATTATTACACTGAATGAAATCAACAAAAATTCCTTAATATCAAGGACTTGATCATATTAAAATTTTCTCAATTGCCTCAAAGATATCTTTTTTACAGTCTTTCTGTTTGAATCAGGCCAAAATCCACACAATGATTTGGCTCATATCTCTTAAGTTTCTCTTTTCCTGCAATAGTCTGAAAGAGTATAATTCTCACTTCATATAACAGATAAGGAAGTTAAGGTACAGAGAGGTCAAGTCAGGTGCTGAAGGCCACACCACTAGATGAATGGATATCACTACCTGTAACAGGAGAACACATTTTGGATATATAGAGAGTTTCTCAGAGGGAGATGCTCAATGTCCCCACCTTCAACCCCTTCTGCCTATCTCCAATGCCTGAAAGACTAGGTGGTATGAATTTTATCTTCAACCTGTCTCTAACTTCCTACAAACTATTATGGGGATTCTCTGGTCAAATATCTGGGTCCAGCTCCCTCCAAAAGGTGAGGGAGAAGGGGATCTAAAATCTGTCCTCAGATTTTTGTGGATGTAGTGGGGAGTGTGAAGTTTAGAAAAACAAATGCCGTTGGCTCTAGATCTTCTCATTCACTCATTTATTCATTCTAGGCATTTTTCCAGGCTCCCTGTGGACTTTGCACTAGGAGCTCTGGATACAAAAGGGGACCAGAAAGTTTCTGTCCTCAAAGCAATCCTAGTTTAGTGTGTATGATGGGGTTGAGGAAGGAGGGATTACAAAGGGACAGTTCTAGTTCAGTAAAAAGTACTGAGATAAAGGGGAAAAAGCGTGCTATCAAAACATCTGCTCTTATAAGGAGGTACTTCTAAAAGTGAGCCTCTACAAGTGAATGGTGATTAGAGAGGAAGAGAAATGGGAAAAGAAACATATAGGCAGAGGGGTAGAAGAAACTTGGGCTGATCCAGTTTCTTGAAGTGATGTGGTCTAGCTCGAGCACAAACGTGAGAAGGGAGAAATGTAGAGGTTTGTGGTTATAGAGGGTAGTAGGGGATGATAGGCACCAAAGGCCGTGTCAAAGAGCCTTTTGTTTTGAAGGCAATCTCTTGAAGGGATATATGGAAGAAGAGACATGGCCAGATTTGCACCTGAAATTTCCTCTGGATAATGATGGTTGTTGAAAGAGTTTGGAAACCAGGAGGCTAGGCGATAGCAGTGAGAGAGGTGAGGAGGAAATGAAAACCTTATCAATTAGAATATGGAGATGAAAGGGTAGCCTTGGAAGGGTCCCTGCATTCTAACTGGCTTCTCAGTTTCTTGGCTCCAGAAACTCTACCTTGCCTCTACCCCCAAAAGGTTATGGGGTTCTGAAGGAAACATGGTATAAGGAATGAAAGTAAAACAAGGGGGCAGATGATATGGATTTTTGCCCTGCCTTCACCACTTTCAAATGTGTCCTGTAGACATGTTGCTTTACCTTGCAGACTTGTTGTGTCCTTGACTATAGAGTGGGACCGTGACAGCTACATTCATTTCCTCAGAGTTCATGGGAGAGTTGAATCAGTCACACCGTAGTGAAGCAATCTGTAAACTTTAAAGATCTTTATAATTAGGCATTGTATTCTGGATTCTCTGAACTACTCTCAAACCACAAGTAATATCTGTATGGACAAATAGAGGGTTGGGGCTCCAGGAGATTCCATTTCTGGGAGAGGCTTTAAAATCCCTTCTATGAGCTTATAACGTGCTAGCAAATCCAATCTTGAACTATCCTCATAGGCCACATATTTGTCTTTCCCCAATTTTGCTGTCACATCAGTTTCTGATCGGAGTTACAATTTGAGTGGTGAAGCGACTTTGGAAGAGACATGAGTGCAGTCAGCAGAGGAGGGAGGAGGTTGAGGGAGAGAAAGGGAGCTGCTGTAACTCACCCTTGTTCTGGTTGGGAGTCTGAATATGAAAAGTAAGCAGAAACTCAATTAGTAACCCCTGAACTTGCCCCACGTTATCTCTGAGAACACACACCCTCTTCCATCCTATGCCTCCACAGGAGAGCAGGCTTCCTGTCATGCTAGGGCAAGGAAGGATGCAAACCCAGAGGAAACAGAGAATAAAGGAACTCATGGCTGTTTGCACATTCTCCAGCATCTCCAATTCTGGGCTTTCTGGAAGGATTAGGTGGTTTCTACCTCTGAGAGTTTAAAAGGGGGTAATTACTCCTATTACATTCAGAGTTTCTTTTCATTAGGTGCCTACTATGTGCTACTCAGTCATTCCTTTCAAAGTTTTATTAAGTGTTGGTATTACTGTCCCTATTTTACAAATAAGAAACTCAAGTTCAGAAAGGCAAAATAGCCACCCAGCTACCAAACAAAGTATCAAGGACAGCTCATGCCTTCCATTCATTCAATTCTCAAACTACTATGATTCTTTTCCCTGTGAGTTGCATTACTGTTCTTCCCTGTTTCCCTCCTTGCTGTGCCTCTCCCAGTCAGAGGATTAGGCCCTGTGTTCACTGAAGGCAGACTTAGCAATGTGGCAGGTGAGTGGGACTGACAGGTGTCACTGAGAAGCAGAAGCTTTAAGATTCTGTCTGCTCTGTCATATCATATCCCTTTTTTCTTTACCATTAGACGAACAAAGTCCCAGATCTAGGTGCCCAGTCAACCTGGGTCTCAAAGTAAAGACAATACAGTGGAGAGTCAGAGCCATATGCTGACATATTAGAAAAGAATCCTGAGATTTAGGGATGACTTGTTACACAGTGTAGCATGGCCTAAACCAACTAATGTACCATTTAAAGGAAATGAACACTGGTCAGCAGTTCAGTGTCCTACATTAATTTGTCATGGTCATTTCCTATTTCACAATCTGAATTGTGTGTTGATGGGATTCCAAACCCTCTCACAAGAATTGGAACGTAGCTAGATGGAGCCTACACAGGTTGCCATGTAATAATTATTTTGCTTGGTTATTGTAAGCTACTGCAGACAGCTTTCACTTTTTTCTACTTGTAGAAATAAAAGTTGTTTTGTTCTGAAAGAAAAAAATAAAAAAGAAAGAAAGGGTGGGGGGATGAAGTTAAGAGAGGTTAAGTAGGTGCCCAACTACTGAGTAGTAAAGCCAAAACTTGAGGTCAGCTGTGTCTTACTATAAATTGTGTGACCTTGACCCTGTATTACTCTTCCTCTGTAGTTTGGGTTCCATACAACTTTCTTATATTTTATAGTGACTGCTTTAAGACAACAACAGCTAATTTTAACACATTGAAGAGTAGCAAGTTCCTCAGGAAGGGAAGTGGGTGGGTTAGGGCAGTGATGTGTAATTTCAGTGAACATACAATTCATCTGGGAAATTTTGTTAAAATGAAAATACTATAATCTAGTATGTCAGGGGTAGGACCTGAGATTCTGCATTTCTTTCCTCTCTCCTCCCCCACCTTTTTTTTTTTTTTTTTAAAGATTTTATTTATTTGTCAGAGAGAGAGAGAGCACAAGCAGGGGGAGAGTTAGGCAGAGGGAGAACCAGTCTCCCTGCTGAGCAAGGAGCCTGATGCAGGACTTGATCCCAGGACCCTGGGATCATGACCTGAGCTGAAGGCAGAGGCTTAACCCACTGAGCCACCCAGGAGTCCCTGAGATTCTGCACTTCAAACAAGGTTCCAGATGAAGCTCCTGTTGCTGGTGCTTGGACCACTCTTTGAGCAGCGAGCTTAGGGGATGCCCGTTAGCTCTCCATGGTGATGACAGAAAGGTGAAATCAAGTAGTATTGCACGGCAGTTCAGAATATACAGAGAGCACTGGGACTAGGGTCAGGTGAGCAAGGCAGTAGGGACCTAAAATTTAAGAAGGTAAAACAGAGCAAGTGCTGATCTTGTGCGCCAAGAACCCCGAGAGTGAGAGCCTCCTAGTTTAATCTGCTATAATTTGTTTCTAGGTTGATTTTAACTCAGTTCGAAAACTGAGCTAAGATAGAGCCCAAGAGTGTCCTTGTATTTTAACTTCACATCAGTTCTAATGTCACTGACCACCATCAGGCTATTCCAAGGAAGATGTTCTTAACAACAGTACAAATACGTATTCTTTTCTAATCAGAAAAAAAAAAAAGTTCAAAATCATGCCATGCTTCAGTTAGCTTTACATTTGAAATAGATTATTATTAATTTTTGGTTTAGGTGTTTATTTCCAGAATTTCTAATTATGTTTATCTTTTGTTCTATCCTTTTATTATATCTTCAAGTTTTTCCAAGCTTGTCATTATGCAGTAGTGTCTATCAAATCAAGCCCACCATAAATATCCTATTTTCCAAACTGAGCTTTAGACTGTAAGTGACTTATTTCTTATCATCTGTAAATTGTATCTAAGTCTGAAAGCTTTAGTTAAAATACCCTACGTCACTTATAGTCTAAAGAGAAACCTTAAAGTCACCAACTTTGGGGCCAGTGTTGTCCAACGACCCCTAAGGCTTTCCAAGAAAGCAACAACCAATCCCCTTATCACAGAGACCAGCATCCCTCTTCCTTATTCCGTAGACTACATGAGAAGAGGAATATGGTAGTAAAAGTGATGGGGGTAATCAGAGTTATCTGAGTTATTGTTGGCCTTGTGAAAAATATTATTTTCTTGATACATAGTTTTTCCCTACCAAGGAAAAGGAAAACCTTAAGGGGGGAAGGCAAAGGAAATTCTCAGTATCCCCCAGACAGACAGTCAGACTGACTGAATGAATGACCGACTAAATAAATAAATAAATAAATATTTGGAAAGCCTACAAGAGAAGACTGGCCTATTCCTACCCCAATAGTTAAAGGACACAGAGCCTGTACGAACACCTGGTCATAAGAGATTTGGAGAGGGATTCATATCTGTGTCCTACTGGGCAGGACAATTCTTTCTTCAGCGAAAGTGTCCTCCGTACATCTATGCACACCCTAGCTTATGGCTCAGTTTGCCTCAGTGAACAGTCCCATCTGATCCTGAACGGTGTTTAACTTCTCTTAGCCATCATGCCCCTCTTGTTTTCTCTTCCCTCTCTTTCTTCCTTATCTTTGCTTAGGTTTTCTGCATTTAAACACTCCCTTTTATTATAACAGGGATCTCTGGAGGAAGGTGATATGTCTCCCCCATAATTAATGTGTTGAAACCCTAATCTCTAGTAAGATGATATTTCGAGGTGGGACCTTCGGGAGATAATTAGGGTTAGATTATGTCATTGAAGGCAGGGCACTCACGTTAGCATTACTGTCCTTATAAAAAGGAGAGGCGATCCTGTGCCTTCCTTAATGCACTTGATGTTATGAGCACTGGGTATTATATAAGACTGATGAATCACTGACCTCTGCCTTTGAAACTAATAATACATTATACGTTCAAAAAAAAAAAAAAAAGAAAAAGAAGTAAGAGGAGACACAGGATCTTCCTGTGTGTACACACCAAGGAAAGGTCACATGAAGACATAACTAGAAAGGGGTCCCTCACTGAGAACCCAACTGTGCTGGCTCCCTGATCTCTTGATTTCAGCTTTCCAATCTCCATAACTTTGAGAAATAAATATTTGTTGTGGAAGCCACCCAGGTCATGGTAATTTATTAATGCAGCCCAAACTGGCTGAGACAGAAGGGGAGGTTGATATGTGGTTTCTGTCCCCTATTTTGAATGGCAGGTCTCTCCCATAATATTGGGTTGTGCTTCTATCATTTGATGTTTATCTACACATAGTTGTTTACTCTTTACATAAGAGACAGAATGATCAGAAGGAAGAGAATGGGCTTAAAAATTTTACAGAACTGGTTTAAATCCTGGCTCTGTCACTTACATAATCTCGGGAAAATTTGAGTTTCCCTTTTCTGGATATGTTGATAATAATAGCATTAATAATGGTAACAACACAAAGTCAATAACAATGCTAGCACTGGTTTTGTCATGAATAGATATTAGACATTTTTAAAACCTACTTTGGTCATTAATTCACTTAATGAGTATATATTAAGTACCCACTATGTGCCTGGCATTGGGATGGGCAGTAAAGATCCTGCAATGAGCTAGAGAAATACTGTCTGTACCCTCATAGAGCTGTTGGTCTGGTGTAGGCATTGGTGAACTTACTACACAGCCTCTGACCTAAATCCTGCCCTTGACCTTTTTTATAGTCTTTGAGCAAAGATGGTGTTAACAATTTTTAAAAAAGTGAATGTGACAAAGATTTGTATGTAGCTCACAAAGCTAATATTTACTACCTGGCTTTTTTGCAAGAGTTTACCTGTCCCTGGTCTAATGGAACATGTAGATATAGAAAGCCTTCAATAAATGTTTTTCACATACCAATTCTTAGTCTGAAGTTCCCTGCATGGGTTTCTGATTAATTTCTTATTCCTTCAATTCCCCAAAGGCTTAATGTTGTCCTTGTAATAAAAATCAAATTTTTCAGATGGTTATAGGCTTTACATGGATGACCCACGTACCTCTTTAGCCTCTCTTAATTACACCCTTTTGTACTCCTGCCACACTCGATTTCTATCTGTTCAGCAAATATTGCACACATGCCTCAGCCCAGAGTACTATTACTCTTCACTCCCCCTGGTCAGCTAGCTTGCTTCCTACTTTTCCTCAAAATTCAACTCTAACGTCACCTTTTTTTTTTTTTTAAATATTTTATGTATTTATTTGACACAGAGAGAAGACACACACAGCGAGAGAGGGAGCACAAACAGGGTGAGTGGGAGAGGGAGAAGCAGGCTTCCCGCTGAGTAGAGAGCCAGAGGCTCAATCCCAGGACCCCGGGATCATGACCTGAGCCAAAGGCTGCTGCTGCTTAATGTCTGAGCCACCCAAGCGCCCCTAGGTCACTTCCTTTTGAGCAAATTTCCGTGACTGCTCCTTGCTAGTTCAGTACCCTCCCCCACCTTTTTATTTGTTCTTGTGGCTCCTGATACTTAAGGTAATTTTATATTGTCACTTGTGATCATTGTTGGCTCCACAAGTTAGTTTTGTGACGGCAGGGGATATAGGTCTTTTGTTTATTATTTTATCTCCAGGATCTGGCATCCTTGCCTACTACTCAGTAAGTGGTACATAAATGAAAGAATGAATGAATGAGTCAATGTCATGGTTGTTGAAAAGAAATAGATCAGAAAGCATATACGATTCTTGCAATATGGGAGTGCTTTCCTCTCCCAGGCAAATATGCCCCCAAATGGAATTTCTGTGGCTCCATTTAAATAACCCCTCATTCTCTTTGTATAATTAATGGAGGCCCAGTGAGCTGTTTATGCTGATACATCATCTGCACCACACAGCAAATGCATTTGTTACAGAGCTATCTGGGCCAAAGCTAATGAAACATTTGCAAATGTCCTGATTTACAAAGAGAAAATTGGTTCACCTGAATGACAAGGTTTGTATGTGAAGGAATGTTCTTCTTTGCAATTTTCTAGCTGTGTTCTGAGAAGTCTAAATTTCCTAAGGAAATACACATCAGCAGTCCCCTCAAGAAGGCAAAGACCCAGAGGTCAGCTTGGAGGAGGATGAAGTTTCTGAGATCAACATTACTTCAATGGGATCCTCATGTGAGCTTCACGATGCCTGAGAAATTGCACAGTATTGTATGTTTGCATAATATTCTAGGGAAAATATTAAAGATCAGGTTCTCACTGGAGTCTGTATCACCCCAATAGTTGAAAGCTAGAAATCTAAGGAAATCCAGGATTTTCCCATCTTTGCATTTTTTTTTCTTTTTAATTAAGTAGGCTCCACACCCAACATGGGACTTAAACTCACAACACTTAGATCAAGGGTCGCATGCTCTACCCACTAAGTCAGCAAGATACTCCTGAATTTGTTAACTTTTAAAAAGAAGATATGAGGGGCACCTGGGTAGCTCAGTGGGCAGGGAGCCCGTTTGCCCCACTCTCTCTCTCTGCCTGCCTCTCTGCCTACTTGTGATCTCTGTCAAATAAATAAATAAATAAATAAATCTCAAAAAAGAAGAAGAAGAAGAAGAAGAGGAAGAAGAAGATGATGATGATGATAATGATGATATGGAATAAGGAACAGAGATGTGTTTAAGTCCTAAAGGGACTTTTCATATTTCTACTCCCAACCTTCCTAATCCACTATCTAAATGAGATTCAGACCAAGTTGGTGAGCTGCCTTGCCTGGGGCTTTATGACACTTGAGACATAAACTCAGGACAAATATTCTGCCAGCCTGGTGTCCCTTCCTACACAACCTCCTGTCCACTAATAAGATAATCATTTCTTTGTTTCATCTGTTTCCTCATTCACTCAGTTTATCATTCACGTATTGTTTCTCACTGTCCCACACTATCATTTCTTCAACATGAAATTTCACAACTATTTACCAGTTGTGACCAGATCATTCCTAAGAAGAAGTCTGGCTTCCATAAATGACTGACCAGCAAGGCTGATGAATTAGAAAATGAAACACAATAGTGGAATCCATTTATCTTTTCCATCCCAAATGGATCTCTCAAGTAGCTCGTCAAGGAATAAAAAAATCATATGAATCCATAAGAACCAAAAGAATTGAAGAAGAAGAGATTCGGCACTCCATGAGAGACTTCAACAAGTTTCAGAAATTGAAGATGGAAGAGTCAACAAAGAACAGAACCTACAAAATAAGTGCCTGCAGAGGGAGACAGTGATGAAAAACAAACCAATTAGTTCTACGAAGTCAATAGATAAAGGCGACAGATATCACAGAGGATGGGGAAGATTGGGAGGCTGATTGAATGTCTGTGTACAAAGGAGCTGAACATCACTCCATGCCCCGAGATTTCATCAATCAGCAGTTGTGAACACAGACCAAGGACAGGAGATTGGAGGGAAGCTGAGTGATTCTAGAAAAAGGAATTTCAAATACGGTTTTTGTGATCAATCAATAAAATTAGTGACCCCCACCCCTTCAATCTGATCTAAAGCCCAATGATAAACCTCTCCCATGTATACAAAGCTTCTATATGTTTTATGTGTCTAGAAGAATAACAGGCAGTAAAGGATCAACTGACAGTTCAGAGAAGCTTCTAAAACAAGGGAGAAAATCTGAAACAAACAGGAAGGGGGAGAGCTGGGAGAAAACATACAAGGCAGGGAGGAGAGTAAAACTTCAGGACCAAAACTTATTATTAATATAAACTGCATGTTGTATCTATAAAAAGGAAAACAGTATAATAAAAATAATAGTGGATAACAAGTCTTATAAATTATAGACATATATATCCAATAAAAGAGTTATAAGATGAAGTTGAAAAAATATTTGGATAACAGAAAAAGACAAAAAATAAAGTGTCTAGGCCTGCCCTACAAAAAGACACTGTCAAGAAAATGTAAAAAACAACAACAACAACACAGTGAGAGAAAATATTTACAAAACACTTAACTCTTAAAAACTGTTATCCAAAGTATACAAAGAACTCTTATAACTCATCAATAAGTAAACAATGAAGCTGATGAAAAAATGATTCAAAGACCTTAACACAAACTTTACCAAAGAAGATAGAGAAATGGCAAATAAGTTTATAAAAAGATGCTCCACATCATATGTCACTGGGGAAATGCAAATTAAAACAACAAGAAGATACTACTACACAGCTATTAGAAGGGCCCAATCCAGACCACTGGCAACACCAAACGCTGATGGGCATTTGGAGCAACAGAAACTCTCATTTATTTCTGGCTGAAATGCAAAATGGTAACAGCCACATCGAAAGACAATTTGGCTGTTTTTCAAAACAAAGCACATTCTTACCATCATACAAACCAACAACCACATCGCTTGGTGTTTACCCAAAGGTGTTGAAAACTTATGTCCATGCAAAACCTGCACACAGATGTTTATAGCGGCTTTATTCACAATGACCAAAAACTGAGTAGATATCCTTCAGTTGGTGAATGGATAAATAGACTTTCATGTTCTAGTTTGCTCCCACCCAAGGCTCCTGTAGGCAGTTTCTGCCAAACCCAGTGTTTGTAGAGTTTGGTAGCCAACAGAACCCAGTGGTCAGCAGTACATCAAACCTCCCCCAGGATCCTCTTATGTGGTTTTGTGATGTGTTCTCCTCCAACCCCCTACCATGGAGGGCTCCTCCTGGCGCTCCAGAGGACAGACTGAAATGAGTCCTGCTGGTGAAGCACTTCAGTGAATTTCCCTATCATCCACTGAGCTATGGAACATCCCCTCCAATAAGACGTACAGCTCCCCCTGGGGCTATAGGAGGGACTCTTCCTTGGCCTGCTGTCATATCACTAGGGATAGTGGGCCCTACTTGTATCTGCTATCCCTATATTTTTTAGAGTTGTCTTTACCCTTTTCTGGTCAGTTCCGCATTTTTTTTTCCAGGTTTATTTATTTGACAGAGAGAGAGCGCAGGAGAGCACAAGCAGAGGGAGCAGAGGGGTGGGGGGAGAATATACCCTGCTGAGCAGGGAGCCTGATGGCATTCGATAGCAGGACCCTGAGATCATGACCTGAACAGAAGGCAGACACTTAAACAACTGAACCCTGTAGGAGGCCCGAATTCCCCATTACTATAATACTATGCTGTAATTAATAATTTTTATATTAAACTTTTTCTGTTAAAAGTACTATGTGATTTCGGTCTCTTAACTGGGCCTAATGGTTATGGTAGGAGATAAAAGATAAGAGCATTAAAGAAACAATTTAGAAAGAATGATATACAGATAATAGAAATTCTACTTTTTTAAAAGAAAATTCCTTAAATTAAAAGATAAAATTTTGAAAGTTCCCAGTAAGTGACCAGATTAAAAAAAAAAAAACCTCCAATAAACCGCATAATCATAAACTCTCATAACTTGAACATTATCAGTAGCAAATAGAAGATTCTAAAATCTTCCACTATGAGTGGGAAAGATCATCTATAAAAAGCAAAAAGAATTAGAATGCATCAATGTAACAGTGATGTTAAGTTTATAGAATGTTATGAAAGTAAAGATAGGTGATTACTAACTCTAGTAAAAATATACCCCAAAAATATGCAAGAAAGGAAAAACAAATTTCATGTTCATGTATATAAATATGATAATATTAACACAGATTTTTTTTCAAATTAAAATTATTATAATTATGTTTGCTTATGGAAAGACATAAGTACAGGAAAAATAATGTGTAAAGCTGAAAACCCAAACAACATTACTGAGAATATAACCTTTAGAAATATAGTGCTCCATACTAGAAAGGAACATCAATGTTGATTCTGAGGAATGAAGTTTCTTTCAAGCAACAAAAACAAAGAATCAGGGATGATACTGCTGAGATTTATTACAAAACTTTCTGGTCATTTTCTTCAAAACCTGGGCATGTATACATTTCGATTAAACTGTAAAATAAGAAGCCAAAAATAAAACTTCCATTGGGGAGATAAATGAGATAAAGAATGGAAGAAATCAGTGAAGTATTGAGCAGATAATTATCATTCAGTGAGTGGTAGTTTTGGTATAATAATTGTTGCAGAAATACGTTTAGGAAAAAGTCTGTGATTTACCATTAAATTTGGACTGTAACTTTAAGGTGTTAAAGAACAGATAAAACTTGGCTCAATGCAGATGAGCATACCCATTCTTGAGATAACACAAACTTCTTGTATTCAATTTTAGATAGTTACCATGTGGACAGTTCAAAGGGGTCAATGAACAGTACTTTAAATGATGACTTAGAAATGGTTTTGGCTGGAAAAAAAATATTTTTAAGAGTGTTTCTTTTTTATATGCATGCCTTGCAACTACCAAACAAACCAGCAAATATTCCACCTTACATCCACATAACAACACAGGTAATGGTGTTGAAATTTTTAAAAAATGCATTAAAAAAAAAAACACTGTAAAAGACTATGTCAGTTTATATGGCTGGGGTCTAAATTAACAAGATTCTGATATTCTGATTGATAAAAGATTCAAACAATATTTGGAAGAATGAATCAATAATAAGCTTTTCAACTAGCTTACTTCCAGGACTGAGGTCAGTTGAAAGTACTTTGACATCATTTTCTATCAGGTAATTGGCTTCTTTACAACAGAGGTCGAGCATGGGCTGACCATGCACTACAAGGATGCCCAGGAATTCAGAGATTGCAATGCCCAGAACAAGTGACTCACTACACCTTTAAAATACATTGCTGCAACTAGTGTCATCCTCTTACATTTCAAAGACAGCATCATACCTAAGTCAATCTGATACAGTGTGATCAAGTTGCATCAGCCAGTTTCAATTTAAGGCTGACAGGTTACATTTTAGCAATGAAAGAAAGCCTCATTACCAAGTGGCATTTGCATAGGAACCTCCCCAGGAGACTCTGATCAGCACCCCCAAATATACTTCTTGATCAAATTTTCTGAGTAAGAGTGATAGATATAGTACACACAGACAGAGAGAGAGAAAGAGAGAGAGAGATTAAACCCATATATAGCTCAGCACTGTTGAAGGATGGAATGAACTCTATCCCCACCTTCCTGGACAGAGAACAGTAGGATGTTATGATAGGCTTCATATGGCCAGTTAAGTTTAGGACTGAACACTTAAATATGTGGTCTGGTAATGAGGCCTTAGGATAAATGTGGTGAGAATTCAGCCCTAAATATCAGAAAATTTAATTTCTCTCTCAACTTTACCCACAATTCACTTGACCAACCCCAGCCACATCCCCTTTTTCTGATTTTAGTTTTCTCATCAGGTGGAATCATAAAACAACAGCAAACTATCTTACAATATTGTTCCAAGACTCCCACAAGATGACATACACAAAATGGTTTTGAAATGGTATAAAATTCTGTTTAGACTTAGAGTAATAGAATGCTGTATGAAAAAGTCTACATAAAAAAATTTAAATTCTGAGCAAAAATTAGAGTTTATTGTCTCAGGTAACTGGGAAATCCAAAGGTATAAATGACCCCAGGGAGTACTAGGTACTTTAAAATTATCCAGAATCTGTTTTTCCTTTACTCTATTACCTGTGTCACCCTATGGTTTGACTTCTTTTTTCTTATACCTTAAAGAGTTTTTCCACGCAATGGGTAGAGGAAAGGTGGCAAATACATCAAATTTTGGCTTACATTGTCAATAGTCATGTATAGGAAAGAGAGATCTTTTATCAGCTTCTGCTAATAAATTCTAGGGAACAATTCTAATTGGATCACACCCATATCGGAGTCAATTACTATGGCCAAGGAGAGGAGTTTGTAGATCTGGTCACATGAATGCCATGAACTGCACAGAATGATCAATATTCAGCTCTTCAAAGTAAGGGAGTGTTGTTACCAAAGGGGCAAAGAAACTCTGGGATATTGACAAAGACAAATATCAAATGTCTATCATCTCTGTGCTTCCAAAAGCTCAGTATACATGTCTCTATCACAGTGCTGATTATATTAGAATGGAATTGTTTCTTTACTCTTCCAGAATGCATGCATGTGTCTGATGCATTTGTGTAGTACCAGTGTGTATCATAGGTAACATAGATCCATTGCTCAATAAACACAAACTGAAGGAATGAAATGTGAATTTCTTAAACTGTGGAGGACTCTGCTCTCCAGTTTTTACGTACATGGAAGATCCACTCTCAAACTCTCCCAGGCTCAAGAGTGCTACTTAGGAACTTTTTCTCTATCTAATCTATCAAATATTTACTTGGCACCAATTATGAGCAATGCTGTATGCAAAGTCCTTCAGACAATCCAGAAGAGTGGATTCAGAATTAATTCTTGCCTTCTTAAATGATAAATGAGAAGCTCTACCTAAAGAACCTTACAGCCAGATTGCCAAACCATGGCATCTGATGCAAAATGGATAATCTTTAGAACCATGTATCAAATGCTTAAATAATCCATTCATGGGATGTATGATATTGCGGGTTAGAGAAAAGGTAAATGGACACCATGAGGAAACACTGGAGAAGCTAGATTACCAGAAGGGAATGCAGTGCTCTGGTGAATGCAAGCAAGTAGAAACTATCACTGAGCCAGACATGATGCACCTTACAACCACTGTCTTATAGCTCTCATAGTACTGGGAGGTGGGCTTTTTTTTTTTTTAAATACAGATTTTATTTATATATTTGTATGAGAGAAAGAGAGAGGACACAAGCAGCAGGAGTGGCAGGCAGAGGGAGATGCAAGCTCCCTGCTGAGCAAAGAGCCAGATGTAGGACTCCATCCTAGGGCACTGTGATCATGATGGGTGGAAGGCAGACGCTTAACCCACTGAGCCACCCAGGTGTCCTGGGAGGTGGGCATTTTTATCTTTACTTGGCAAGGTACAAAACTGAGGTTCAAAAAGATTAATAAATTAGTAAGACAATGCAAGCAATGAATGCAAGATTTATAAGCATTCATTGGCATTTTCAATGTCCATGTCATTTCCCCTATGGTGTAATTAATCTTACAGACATCACATCAGTCAGAGTATCTGCATACAGATGACCAATCAGGAAGGATAATAGACAGATCAGTTATTGATACATTGACTCAGATCATTTTAAAGGTGTTAAAAGGTATAAGGAGTGATCATAGGTGATAGAATATAAACATGAATGGGAAATGAAGATACGTGAATATATAATTGCATTCGATTGATCGATATGTTCATATATATTCCTATAGGGATGCTACCAACTCCATTTTGTGAAAAGTCAATTTGGCCAGATATACTGTGCCTTGGTGTGAGGATAATTTGACAATTATGGGGAAGCCATGATCTGCTCCTACCTCTTCTATCACTTCTCTGGCCCCATGTCCTTGCCTGTTTTCATTGTCAGTTATGTCATCTGTGAAATGAGAATCAGAAATATCACCTAGCCTACTCTCACCGGGTAGTTGAAAATTCTACAAGATAATTGTTGGGGAAGCACCTTGGCCACTGTATCCTGCTCTGGTGTCCCCTCTGGGTTTGACCTGGTTAGTTCTGCAAATCCTTTTTTGAAAAGAAAGTCAGCCTTCTTTCAGGTCAGGAGATGGATTATTTTTTTGAGAGGATGTGTGTGCTTGGCTGCTGCCTGCCCATCACTGGATGCATGTTTTATCAGGTTCCACATCGCTTCTACTTTGCAGCTCAGCTCATATCATCAAAAACCACTCTTGTGCCCTCCATGTCAGCATATGGTCGTTCCTCTGTTGTATCGCTCACGCCATCTCCAAAGCTGAGCTCAGTAACAGACCCTTTTTTGATGCCAGATGATCTGAAAGCAGGATGAAAAGTCAGGAGAATGTTTTCCCACTCAAGATCAATATGCCTTTAACCTTCCTTTCCTCTATCCTTGGGGAAACGTCTCTTCTCACCTTACTGGCAGCTACTGCCTTCCCACACTCCTGTCTTTCATTCTCCCATCCCCCCAAGCCCTTTCCCTGCTGCCTAGTTAGAATTCAGCATGTCTTCCTTCTGGAGCGCCTGTGTTAATATCCATCATAAGGGGTTCTACTGGATGGCTTTTCCCAAATACAGAATTCCCTATTGCTATGGACTAAAGAAGCCAAGGAATTACTCTCTTTGAGCCAGAAGACACAGGTTTGAATCTTGCTCCGTTATAATAAGCACCATGATATCAGAGAACAGATTTCACCTATCTGAGCCTTGATTTCCTTTTCTGCAAATTGAGAATCCTCCTTCAAGCATGGAGGACTTGTGATGGATGGGCTCTAGATGTCTGTGTTTGAAAATTTTAGTGTCAAGTGGTTTGATTTTAATTTAAAAAGACATATGGGGTACTTTTTCAATGCTGAAAAGTACTTTAATTTTTAAAATACTATCCTAATAATGTATTCTTACTGATAGCTGGGGAAAGTATATATTAGGAATGTCTCCAGATTATAGATGAAAAATCAAAGGCAAAAAGGTTAAAAAAAACTTGCCCCAAATTACATATTTACTAAGTTATGGCACCAGATTTTGAACCCAGACACTTGGGTTCTAGAAACTTGTGATTTTAATCACTGTGTAAGGTTACCCAAGCAATTCAGTGATCCATTGACAGGACAGTGGACCCATGTTAGGTTTTCGATGTATATCATGGGTGCTTGCTCAATACTAAAAAACAATATCTAGGATAAGCTAGGTAATGAGATGGTAATAAATGAACACCAATAGAACTTTACTTTTCACTCCTGCAGAGGGCAGTGAGTGTCTAGATAAACTCTCCAGGGCAGCAGTGATCATTTGATGACCCAGGGAAGAAGAACCTGATGCTGATGGACATTACTAACATTGATCACCCCCACCATGGAGTATTTTCCATCAGTTAAAAATAGTGAAACAGATAAACACATTACAATAACAAAGACTACTAAAGACTATTAAAGCGCCAAAAATGATAAGATGCCTAAGAATAAACCTAACCAAATGGGGGAAAGACTGGTACTCTGGAAACTATAAAACACCGATGAAAGAAATTAAAGATTACACGAAGACATGAAGACATTCCATGCTCATGGATTGGAAGAACAAATGTTGTTAAAATTTCTATACTATCCAAAGAAATCCACATATCCAATGCAATGCCTATCAAAATACCAACAACACTTTTCACAGAATTACAAGCAAACCTAACATCTGTATGGAACCACAAAAGACCCTGAATAGCCAAAGCAATCTTAAAAAAGAAAAGCAAAAGTGGAGGCATCACAATTCCAGACTTCAAGTTATATTACAAAGCCGTAGTAATTAAAACAGTATGACACTTGGGGGGCACCTGGGTGGCTCAGTGGGTTAGAGCCTCTGCCTTCAGCTTGGGTCATGATCCCAGGGTCGTGGGATCGAGCCCCGCGTCGGGCTCCCTGCTCAGCACGGAGCCTGCTTCCCTTCCTCTCTCTCTCTGCCTGCCTCTCTGCCTACTTGTGATCTCTGTCTGTCAAATAAGTAAATAAAATCTTTAAAAAAAAAACAAACAAACAGTATGACACTTGCCCCCAAATAGACACAAAGATCAGTGGAACAGAGTAGAAAACCCAGAAATAAACCCACATTTACATGGTCAATTAATCTTTGACAGAGCAGGAAAGAGCCTGAATGGGTGCTGATATTCCCCTCCCATCACTGGAAGAGAGTGTGTGTGTGTGTGTGTGTGTGTGTGTGTGTGTTTCTAAAAGACAGGAATACTCTACTTTTGTTACCTATTAAAGAGTTCCAAGATCCCTTGGGGAAGTTAAGACGTACCTTACTACTACATCTGCTAGACTCCGTGTTCCTTCAATACAGGGAACTTTGTCTTTTTTTTATACCTCAGAGCTTTGCACAGTGTCTGACACAAAGTAAAATTTTAATAAATATATGTGAAATTAGTAATCAGATAATGAACACGTATAATAGTCTTTTCAGTTAAAATGGAGAATGAGTATCATCATTTAAAAAAAAATCTAACAACTTATAGTTAATAACAACTCAAGTCTTATGTTAAACCCATTCTATCCTAGTCCAATTTATCTTAGCACCAATGGCTGGAAAATATTAGACCATCGTACAGATAACAGAGATAACAACCATCATTCCTGATAAAGAGTACAAGATTCAAGAGTCAGAGAAGAGGAGATAGCAAGCTGGGGGGAAGAGATCTTGGCCCCTGCCCTCTGCCAAGAAGGTTGTTGTCTGCAAAACTTCTGTGTAGCCTGGCAGTGGGAGCTGCAACCCCCCAGACTATCCCTCCTCTCTCTCTGTCTCATAGATGCCTCTGCTCCCTCATTGCCTGAGAAGTTCTAAAAACTGAGATATAGCTGCTGATTCACGATCTCCTTGTCACTCTGCTGAGAGAGCCCTCTTTGTATCATTAGAATTTAGAATATATGAGTTCAAGTCCTAACACTGCCCTTCCTGCTTTTGTCAATGCTGGAGAATTATTTGCCATGTCTGTATTTCATTTTTCCACTCTCCAAAAATGGGTATAATGACAGGTATCCTAGCAAACAAGCAGACGGATGCAAAATCATTCAACATATTACATGTCAATAAAATGTAGGCTATTAAAAACAGTATTTATCAAGCATACCCCAGGATCCTCATAGCTTGTCAGAGCCTGGAAAATTTTAATTCTTGGCTTAAAGGAGTCAGTCAACAGCTAATTTGGAGACCCAAAAGGGCAATAGTTGCTGAATAGTGAGCTGAAACTAACATTTTCCCCTCAAACTGTGACTCAAGCCAACACTTTTTAATGAGCTTAATAGCTTCTGATTAGCTGGCTTTCTCTCTGTTTTCCCCTTCCCATTTTCTGGGTTTAAACAACTTCCTTTGCCAATTAAAACCTAAATCCCTGAAAATCTGAACTGAGCATGCCAGGCATAATTCTGATGGTCATAAACAACCTCAGGATTTAGCTAACACCTCCTATGTCTGAGCTAAGTGTTCATCCTCTTTGTGATTCCAGGCAGTCCCTAGACACTTATTTCCTCAGCCCTCCATTCTCTCATCTCTGATCTCCTTGACATGCAATTAGGAGGTCAGCAAAGACCACAGAGTATGCAGAGAACCCACAACTATGCAAACAGGTAGATGTGCTGTTCTCTCTATTTAGTCCATCTTTTCAGGAAATCTCTCTTCAGACCTTAGTTTTCTCATCATAAAATAAGAGGATGATGGTTATTGGCCTGCCAATCAGGAACCTATTAAGGAAGAATGAGTAGTTTTTTCCAGGACATTAGAAAATGCTTCATAGATATACCATTTCAGTTGGAATTTGAAAGATAAGAAAGAAGTGACCATTGGAGAAGGTGGGAAAGAGTTTGCAAGTTTCTGATATTTGCTTTTGGAGGTAAATCAGATGTCACCACTAGGAGAACATCAACAGAAGAAACAGCAGAAGTCAAGGCATGAGAAGATAAAAATCTATGGCAGTTTCAGGGAAGAGAGAGAACTCTGATATGGTTGGATGTTCTAGTGATTTGGGAGAGAAACTGGAGTCTGAGAAACTGTGATTAAGACAAACTATGAGAAGGGAGTTGAGGGAAATTGGAAGGGGAGGTGAACCATGAGAGACTATGGACTCTGAAAAACAACCTGAGGGTTTTGAAGGGGTAGGGGGTGGGAGGTTGGGGGAACCAGGTGGTGGGTATTAAGGAGGGCACAGGGTGCACCTGGGTGGCTCAGTGGGTTGAGCCTCTGCCTTCGGCTCGGGTCATGATCTCAGGGTCCTGGGATCGAGCCCCACATCGGGCTCTCTGGGGAGCCTGCTTTCCTCTCTCTCTCTGCCTGCCTCTCTGCCTACTTGTGATCTCTGTCTGTCAAGTGAATAAATAAAATCTTAAAAAAAAAAAAAAAGGAGGGCACAGATTGCATGGAGCACTGGGTGTGGTGAAAAAACAATGAATACTGTTATGCTGAAAATAAATTAAAAAAAAAAAAAGACAAACTATGAAGGGTCTAGAAAGCTTGACTAGGGGTATGGAATTTATACTACCCCGGAGAGCTCTTTTTTAAAGAGTTTTTAAAAATGTAACTCTCTTAAAGAGTTTAACTCTCTTTTTAACTTCTTTCTAAAGATTATAAGTATAATTATAACTAGTCTCAAGAAAATTACTTCACCAGTTGTGTGAAATATGGAACATAAAAGTACCCCCAAACTATATTAAGGCACAAGGTTTTCTCATATACAAATCCATACCTACACACACACACACACACACACACACACACACAAAATACTATCATACATTATAATTATACAACAAATATTTGCTGAAAAAAGAATGAATTAAGGTTAGTAAATTTTAGTTTCCACCAAGCTAATTAAGATTTTTATTGATTATTTTCTCTTTTGATTATTTAATTATAGGACTTCCCAGAACATCTAATCTCAAAAAGAGAGAGAATAGAGAAAACAGATGAGTTTTCATAATTTTATTTGTCATGGAATTTCTCTTCATCATCCCATGGGGACCAGTGTTCCATGGAAAACCCATGGGAAATGTTGGATTAAAAAGAGAGATTGTAGGCAATGAGCTCTTACAAGAAGCAATTTAGATAACTCAGGAGAGCACACGTGGTGCCTGAACTAGTGTCAGATGGGTGGGAGAAGAGGGAAAGCTTAGGGAATACCCTAGGAAGGTAGTATGGAGAAGACTAAATGTTTCACTGGGTGTCAGCAGAGAAGGAGATGGAAGAATCAGAATGATACCTGGCTTTTAATTTTAGAAAAACTGTACTCTTGTCCTGTTTTATAATTTAATAAAGTAATTTATTTATGAAAATCTACTAGAATTGAATGAAGCCTTCCCTTTTTTTATTGCTTTCAAGAAGTACCTGAAAGTAAGAAAAGGGAGGATGCCGTGAAATTGGCACTCATCCGAATGGCATCGATACAGACAGAGAATAAATAGATGATAGGTAGATATTTAGATAGATGATAGATAGATATGGCATAGATACATGTGTGTATATGCATGCACATATACATATCTTATTTTTTATTTTTTTATTTTTTAAAAAAGATTTTGTTTATTTATTTGACAGAGAGAGAGAGATCACAAGTAGACAGAGAGGCAGGCAGAGAGAGAGGGGGGGAAGCAGGCTCCCCGCCAAGTAGGAAGCCCGATGCGGGGCTCGATCCTAGAACCCTAAGATCATGACCTGAGCTGAAGGCAGAGGCTTAACCCACTGAGCCACCCAGGCACCCCCACATATATATCTTAATATTTATTTTTCTTTTTTAAAAGATTTAATTAATTAATTAATTTATTTGAGAGAGAGAGAGCGAGCAGAGGTGAGTGAGAAGGAGATGCAGCTGAGCACTGGAACCCCCCCCAAGAGTTGATCCCAGAACCCTGAAATCATGACCTGAGCTGAAGGCAGATGCTTAACCAACTGGGCCAGCCAGGTATCCCTATCCTAATATTTCTTAAAATACGTACTAAATGCTTAAGGCTGTTATGGCATATTTTTTTTAATAATTAATAAAGACATTTTTAAAACCCCAAATGTCAGGGAGCCTAGGTGTCTCCGTTGGTTAAGTGTCTGACTCTTGATTCTGGCTCAGGTCATGATTTCAGGGTCATGAGATGGAGCCCCACATCTGGCTGTGCTCTGGGTGTGGAGTTTTCTCTCCCTTTCTCTCTGTCCTCATCCTCCCTCACTAGTGCGCATGTAATCTCTCTTGACAAACAAACAAATAAAACACAATAAAAAACCCCAAATGTCAAAGAATAGAAAATTAAACATTGGAGTATATCAATACAGTAGAATATTGTGAAGCCATTAAAAATCATGTCTTACAAGAAAATTCAAAACATATAGAAGAAAAATCCTCCCATGGTATAACTTAAGTGTTAAAAAAAAACAAAAGAGAAGGGAGGTTTTAAAGCAGACTATACTAACAAGAATTTTAACAAGGAAAATACAATTGCATCATATGCACAGAAAACAACCATAGTGGGGGTGCGTGGGTAGGTCAGCCAGTTAAGTGTTCCACTCTTGATTTCAGCTCTAGTCATGATGTCAGGGTCGTGAGACTGAGCCCTAGGTCGAACCCTGCATCAGGCTCCACACTGAGTATGGAGTCCACTTGAGATTCTCTCTCCTTCTCTTTCTGCCTCTCCCCCAACACTTGGGTGTGCTCTGTCTCTTAAAAAAAAAAAAAATTGAGAAACATAACAATATTTTTACAGTATTTTTATTCAGATATGGATTTAATTATAACTTTTAGCTTTGTCCATATACATTGAATTTTCCAGATGCCTATGTGGTATTTGTTGATAAGTACCCCCACCCATTAATAATGGGGATATAATTGAGGAGATAATCCATGCTAAGATGTCCAAAGATAAGCTTTGAGATTAGTTAAGAAATAATGACAAAACACAGCATCAGGTATAGTCCCTCAGCGCACACACACACAGACACACCCACAGAGTCAGCCTCTTGTCTGGGTCCAAGCCTTGATGATTGGAGGGGCTTTGCCAGACACTGGATTTAATGTTTTAATAACATATTTTGTGAACAAAGGGATTCTAGGTCCAAGCAGAGATGTTTGGAGGCCCTGTCTATGGAGAGGAGAAGGAGGCCATTGTCTCAGCTCCACACAGAGTATGAAAGACCTGGAAACACTGGCTAATAACATCGTAGCCTGGCACTGATGCCTTTCAAGGGGTCTGTCCGTGATGGCAGCTTCACGGATAACAGGCATTGACAAGCAGGAGAAGACAGGAGGCCTCTTTGTGGTGATGGTAGCTGCCAGCCTGGTTTGAGCAGAGACATCGACGTCATCACTGTTGTCCTCCCAGTCTGGTAAAGACCCTAATTTGTGAGCTATGTATCTGGAGAAGAAATGAAGCCAAATGGGAACTCCTGACTCTTCCGCACCCCCACAGAGGCCTGCATTGCTGTACCCTCAGTTTGGCGCTTTTTCTACCATCTGCGCTTTTGCACTTGGCCATCAGACCAACTTAGGGGAGTTTTCAGTTATTAATTCCTTTTTCTCCTTACCACCGCCACTTTTACCATTCTGAGAGAGAAGACTAATTTATTTACTTATTTTTTTTTCCCCTTATTTAGCTTTGGATGGGACTTGGGGTTTGGGAGATAGAAGGGAAAGAAATGGGATTAAAATGTAGGTCAGCTGGTAAGTTATTTACAAATGCCTGGAATGACAGAACACAGGGATACTCAGCCGAGTCCTTGGAGAGGGCCTAACAGAGACATGTAAGGAAGGACACTCGCTTTCTGTGTGAGAGTCACCTCCTTTGGGGTCAAAGCCACTTTCCCGAGTTGCTGAAGCGAATCTTTATTTTTTCCTAAAACTCAACAGACAGCGTCTTCAGAACCTAATTTGATTTTGATTGATTTTTGAAACTTGAAACACTTCTAAACTAATTTTCAGTATATTACTCTTGTCAACGCTTAAAGATTTTGTCAGGAGGAATTTGCTGAACAGACACAGTAATTTTGTTTCTCATTCTGGCATATCACCCCTAAAGAGGAAAACCCGGGGAGGGGGCGGCTCTGTTCCTCTGGCTACTGCTATTAGAATATACATCACAATCACTTGGCTGCTATTTGGGGGACTTTCTCAAGCAGTTCATGCTGCAACCCACAGGAGCTGGACGTCTTGAAATAAGAATCACAGAATCAACTCCTCTTGGGTCAGACTTGGGATGTAAAGGGAGGATGTGAGGCTCAGAGGGGGAAGGGATTCATCCAAGGTCATACGACAATTTAGTGGCAGACCAGGGACTGGCAAACGTGTTCACACTTTTTGGCTGGTTTTCTCCCCAGTCCATCCAGAAGCATGGAAACCAAGTCAGCTCTGCCATAGTCCTGGCCCAAGATGGGATTTACTAAATAAATACACCAGTGACACTTCAGAGGTAGAAGGGGCGTCAACTTGCAGTCAAAACACCAATCGATAGGCAGTAAAAGCCACTCTGAAAGCCGGCACAAAGCTGCTCCTTACAAAGCACAGGGGCTGTGTTAACAGTGTCTCCCCCTTTGTCTCGCCAGTCAGCAGATCCATCGGGGGCCGTTGGAAATAGCAGTGACATTACAAGATAATAACCTCTGCTCATGCCGGCATTATGCCAGGAGGGCTGTCAAAGAGTGGTTTTCTTTTATTACTTTTTGCCACCCAGGGTCTGTGGCACAGGGACAGATGGACGGGCTCATCTTCACAAATAAGCAACGGGGACAAACTGCGTTGTCTCAAACTGGTGATCTTTGCTCAAGGCAGGGCCTTCAAAACAAGCACCTGCAGGGGCCTGGGTAAAAACATGGGCAGATGCAAAGCACAGAATTATTCAGGAGGGGAGGGAATTGATAGAAGGATGGCCTATTGTGTGGACAAATAGACTCAAGGACTTTCATCTGTTGCCAAAGTACCTGGATGCGGTGGGGGTTCACGAAATGGGAAGAGAAATGTCATTACAAGCTGCGGAGAGGCTGAGGAGTCTCCAGCTCTGTTGGAGCAGTGAATGTGCTGCCCGGGGTCACAGTGGCCTTTAGACGCAAACTAAGAGGTCAAATTCATATGCACTTATTTATATGCATCTGTTTATTAATACGTCCCCAATACTCCTCTACATATGTAATACGGTGACTGTGGGTGACACTATACTATGTGGTATTTTGAATTTTGGATAAATAGAAACTTAAAACGGAATGGAGCCGTTGATATTTTAAGAAAAAAATAGGGGTTTTTTGTTTGTTTGTTTGCTTGCTTGTTTTAAGACTAATTGATAGGTACCTAGGAACATAGTGAGGTCCAGCTACTGTATGATTACGATCACTAGGGCCCTAGAACCAGACTGTTCCTTTCCGGTTGTGGCGAGGCTCTCCCTGGATGAACTGGCTATCTCCACTCTCAGAGAGTCCTGGGAAGAGGTGGAGACAGGAACAGAAGGACTCAGGAGGTGGGTTGGCTGGGGGGAGGTAGGTGGTGGTGATGGTCTTTCTTTGGATCTAGGAGCCCAAGCTGCAGAGAAAACTGGATTTCTTCCCATGGCAGGGATGGCCATGAAGAAGATCACTAGGGACAAGTCAGAATATCAGGACCATAGTGTAGGTCCAGGCCTGGGCTATAACTGCAAATTAATCTCTGTGGTTACTTCTTCCTATATGCATTGTTCTTTAGACAGACCTCCAATTACAACATAGCCTTATCTCTACTACTACAGAAAATTAAGGAAAGTCCAGGCCTCATTAAGGGGCTTTCAAGGAAAAGCAGCCTGGAATTTGGGGACCTGTCTCTTCCCCTGAGGGCAGAGTGATGGTAGCAGAAGGGTCACCAACAAAAGGTAGTTGTGTCTAGGGGAAGGTTAAGTTCTCTGGGACAAAGAAACAATGTTGTGGCAGGTACGGTGGCTAGGGGAAAAGGATACCTGGGAGGTATTCCTTAGCACTCTTCAGGTGGCAACCCAGGGTATCTTCAGAAGCACCCATGAGTTGTTTTGAGGGGTGTACTTTGGGAGCAAGAAAGCAGGTGGATGCCTAGTCCAGTGTCACTAGCAATAGAGAAAGATATAAATGTTCATAAATCCAAAACCCCAGGGCACTTCCTAGTCTCTCCAGGAATGTGAGGCATCTACCAACAAAAAGGTGCTTCCCGAAAAATGTAAAGATGCAAAACCTCACAGGAAGGTAGAAAACTCTCTGTGGTAGCAGCTCTGGGAAATGGAAGATCTCTTAGGTTGGATTCATTGCAGATGACACCTGGAAGATATGGGAAATGAGCTAAGCATTTTTTTTTTAATTCTAAAGATTTTTATTTGTTTATTTGACAGAGATCACAAGTAAGCAGAGAGGCAGGCAGAGCGGGGGGGCGGGGGGGGGGAAGCAGGCTCCCTGCTGAGCAGAGAGCCCAATGCACAGCTTGATCCCAGGACCCTGAGATGATGACCTGGGCCGAAGGCAGACGCTTAATCCACTGAGCCACCCAGGTGCCCCTGAGCTAAGCATTCTAATATAGAATTTAGTTCTACATGATCTTAGAGGCAGTGGCTCCCAAAGTATTGTCCTGGGACCTGCAACATCAAAGTCACCTAGGAACTTGTTAGAAATGTAAATTCTTGGGTCTTACCCCCTCTGTCCTTCTGGATCAGGAACTCTGGGGGTCGGGTCCAGCACTCTGTGTTTGAGGAAGCCCCCTCCTAGAAGATTCTTGATGGCTATTCAAGTTTGAGGGCAATTGAAGTAGAAAATGTCATATAAAGCAAGGTAACAGAAATTGGGCCAAAGATGTGTTTGCCAGCCATTCTGCTACAGCTGTGTGTCAAACAATTGAGACTTAGTGATTACCAGATTTTAATACCAATAATAGACATTACTTTCATATCATTGCATGACTCACAAAATATTCGACTATTGAATTTTGTCATTATGTCATTTGCAAAAGTATTACATGTTACTTTTATTCGACAAATGAAGCAACTGAGTATCAAAGAGGTACTATTGTTCAAAATCACAAGACCAGCAAGCAGAGAGGAAATAGAAGTCCTTGACTTCTGATGGTTACTCTTTCAGTATTTAGGAATCTACTAAATTTCCAGGATTTCACTAGCATGTAGCTAGCACTTTGCATGCATGTCATCTGCAAAGATGAACAGTGATTTTTAGAACCCTCTATTGAGGCTTCTGAGCATGCTTCTGGAGTCACAGGAAAGAGTGCTGTGATAGATTAGTGATGTCTACTGTGAGCGCCAAATGGTTAGCAGCATCTATGTAATATATAGGAATATCTCCCCTTACAAGGTGACCTTGGTCTTGTTTCATTCCATTCTTTGGTTAGGACCTGGAAGTAAAACCTACAGAGGAGTAGGATCTGGTTAGGAGGGTTTAATAGGGTTGGGCTGATGAAGAGAGAATGATTATTCTCATTTGCCTTTGTATTGTCTCATTTGCCATTATGGTTCCTGCTAATTCCAACCAGCCTTCTCCAAATTGGAAAGAAACTATCAAAAAGGCTCACAGTCTGACTTCATCTCAAATATATACCACTGCCTTAGAAACCCAGGCCTCTAAAATGCTGGATATGTTCTTAATGACACACTTTCTTATGTCAACTTCATGGAAAGATTTGTATATAAAAGTTCTGCCAGACTTCTTGAATAAACCTGATACTATCCTGTTAGGAATAAATGGAAACTGTCCATTTTGCTAGCTTTGTCCTACTAACCTTCTCCTCAAAAGGAAAAAAAAAAAAAATCATGAAGAAAACAAGCAAACAAACAAAGACAGACAATACTATAAACCAAACCAGAAATTCCTAAAGCGTCAAGTGTTTGGGAACATCTGATGCTATTGTTGGGTATGAGTCACTTGCAAACTCAGGCTTGGTTTTTAATTGCTCCCAGTTGTCACTTTGCTCTGAACAAACAGACCAAACCTTTGTCCAAATCATATGTGATAGAGCAACATTTTCATTTCCTATAATGCCAGCAATGAGCATTAGCTTTCCCTCTGGCTCCTGCTAATTTCCAGGGATTTTACTGCAATTTGGAGAAAGGCCTCTCCCCACGGAGGCCATGGTTTCCAGCCCCTGTTGGCATCCTGGCACTGCTCTGCAGTTCTCCCCCTACCCTTTGCTAATATCATATCTGCAATCATTACTCCATTTTGCTGTGATTTTAATTAGAGGACATGTGGTATCTTTTAATATTCTTCTGCACATCGAGGCTCCTGAGCACTTGTTACCAACCAATGCCTCAATATAATTTAGAAGCTGTGGCTTCATAAGCAAGTCCTCCAATCTTTTGATATTAAATTTTCAAATTAATCTCTGCTGTATGCATCACTGGTGATTATCTTGGCCTAAATTATGCATCCTTCTTAAAGTTAGAAAACAACAGCCCTTCCCATCTGACAGTGGATCTATGCAGATACCCTTATCTCTAAGGAGACATTTATTTTTAACCCTCTATGGTTTATAAACAGGGATCTCTGTGACTCCAGCTGTGTTTGCTAGTATCCCACTCATGACAAAAATTAATCCTGTGAGTCCCTTCCTAACCCCTCTTATGGCTTCCCATTGTCTCCAGGAAAAACCCAAGCTCATTTATCCTTCAAAAGACAAATATCACGTGAGAGTGATATGATTATAACTATATTAATAGAAAAAATATATAGGGTTAACTTCATTGCATTCCTTGTTATGCCTCAAAGTGAGTGTGTACGAAATGGTAGAATGAACATGGACTCTGGAATTGGAGGGAATCCTGATTTATATCCAGTATTCAGTATTTATTACTTATCCCATTTTTAGCAAATTACTCCCTTTTCCCACACCTAAAGGTTTTACTGAGAGAACTCACAAGATTGCTATGCCAGCACCTATGAGGTTCTCAAAAGGCAAACTTCCTTTCCTTCTAACTTCTCTCCCTTCCCTCGAAATTTGCCTTCAGAGGCAATCCTCAAGGCTGAAGGGTTTTAAATATGGATAATCGAGCAAACATAAATAGAGATTCTTGGAGTCTTTGTAGTTTTGTTTTCAGAGTTAGGGCTGAAAGGAATGAATGTCCTTCGTGGACAGTAAGCATAAAGAAAGAGATTAAATTAGATACCTTATCTAATACCCCCAGATGTGGCTCTGTGTGCTCTACCAATTGGGGATAGTATCTCTACTCTTGGTTTGAGCCCTTTGGCTCCAGGCTGAAAAGTAGACTGCACAACGTGGTTATAATCCTCTTAGCAGTTGTTCTGAGGTGTCCATGTGAAGCCACTGTCCCATCAAATGATCTGACAGTCTTCCAGCAAAACAGAATAAGAGAATCTGATGCTTTTCAATAACTGAAGCTCTATATGATAACACAATAGTTGAACAGTGGGTGGAAATCTGGATCAATCAAACCTCTAGACAATTATGGCCTATCCTTGAGCTTGGACCAAAGTATAACTGAAAGGGAGGACTCAGCATTTAAACCAAAATAGTTCCCAGTCCCTTTGTTTACAATCATGGAAACAGGCAAAATTTCTTCTCGCTGGATTAAACAACTCTAGGGTGTATACTTACCTGTTTCGTTGTTAAACAATGTTAAGAATAAAGAAAATAATTTAAAATAAAAATAATTTAACTGCTTGCTCTAGGAAATATCTGCACCTGGTAGATAAGACAGTGAACCAAATAAACAGCTCATTTTTCAAGATAGATACCCTACTTATCAGGAATTACTTCAAGACCCTCTCTTCGCTGCACACATCAATCTAAAAGTGTTTTGTTACAATCTCTGTCCAATTCCGATGAGTTTCTATCTTGCAAGACCTACCCTTAATTCATCCATCCTAGGCCCCCAAACCTTATATATTTCTATTTTGAGACACTGTTGAGTCTCTGTGTCCTTTCCTGCACAAAATCTAATAAGCTTAGTTTTTCTTGATCAATAGACTTTTCTGGTAGTCTTTTGGGGAATTAACAGTTGACTCCATGAAGTACTTTATTACAAGACTAATTGTATTTCATGTTTAAAAATGTGTTTTCCACTCTTTCATCTTTTCATTCATTTCCCCAAGAAATATTGTTGGGTGCCAGGAACTGTCCTAGATACTGAAAACAGATCTCCCTGCCTTCGTAGAATATACATCCTAGGAAGGAGAAAGATACTTTTTTTTTTTTTTTAAATGAGGAGAACAATTATGTCACTACTCTTGTGGTAAGGGTGGTAAAGAAAAGCTACAAAGGGCCAAGAAAGCTTGTCAAAGGGCAACCTATTTTAGCTTTGCACGGAGGTGTGTACTGAAAAACGTGGACAACATCCCCGAGCAAGTAACATTCCAAGTAAAGGAGTCGTCCAAGTGGAAAGGTGTCACTGACAGAAGAAAGAGCATGTCTAATGCTTCGGCATTGTTTAGGGCTTGCTTTGGTGTGAAAAGGAACAAGAGTGAGGGCCAATCCCATGTAACCACAGAGAGCAAAAGGGAGTTTCACTGGAGGTACACAAGGTGGGCATTAATCAGACTTGCAGACAGAGGAAGTATTTACACTTGTGCATTAGTTGGTGCAGGCTGTTCAACTGGTTTCAGCAAGTCTCTTTCTTAAGACATACAGCATATCACACTCAACATGTGATGATTTTGTCCATGTTAGCACTTCCTTTTGTTCTCTTTTGTAGCCATCTCTTCTCTCCTCTACACTCTCTCTACACTTCTCTACACTTCTCTAGCCATCTCTTCTCTTCTCTACACTTTCACCTCCCCCCCTTATTTTACCAAACTTTCCACACCCCCATGTTTGTTCTGTTTTCTTTGCTATACTTTATTTAGGACAGGGCCAATACCACCAATATTCCACCTTACTGGGAGCTTTTTGGGGACTGGAGGAATTCTTGCCCTTCCTGGTTTTAGTCCCTTGAAGACAGACTTTGAAAGAATACAGGCAATGGACTCTTTGGACTCTTTTTTGGGGACTGGAGGAATTCTTGCCCTTCCTGGTTTTAGTCCCTTGAAGACAGACTTTGAAAGAATACAGGCAATGGACTACAGCTTAAATAACCAAATGCATTACTGACTCTTTCCAGAATAAGGTCCCCACTGTTGCCAGCATTAATGAAGGAACTTTTCCTAGTTCACAGAGTTAACGAGCCTCTGGCCTTGCTCACTCTATTCCTGGAGCAGTTTACTCCCTGGGGAAGTGTGACTTCCTCAACTCCATCTCAAGTTTGGAGGTGATTCCTGTTCAGGAACATAAAGAGTGCGGATGGTTGTTTGTAGAAAGACTGTAGCAGTTTGGAATTTATTAGACGTCTGTGCCATTCGGCAATGACATTAATGTTCTTCATGCCACACCTCAATGTTTTCTGTTACAAAGTTTAAGGCAGGATTTTAAAACTTTATTTTAAAATACTGAACCTTGGGTGCCTGGGTGGCTCAGTCGGTTAAGTGTCTGCCTTTGGCTTATGTCATGATTCCAGGGTCCTGGGACCGAGTCCTACATCGGGCTCCTTGCTCAGTGGGGAGCCTGCTTCTCCCTATGCCTGCTGCTTCCCCTGGTTGTGTGCACTTTCTCTCTCTCTCTCTGAAAAATAACTAAATAAAATCTTTGAAAAAAAAATACCGAACCTTTATGTGCAACCAGTTCATATTCAGAAGCCCCATGTATAAAACAGAAAAAAAGCAAACCCTCTCTGCTGAAAGCAGGGCAAGGACTAACAGCCAACACAGCGGATTGCCCCCTCAGTGTTGCTAACTCCTCAGAATCACCAAAGGACCCCAGATTGAAACAACCCTGCCAACTTTGTGTTGGGGCAACATGGTCAACTACAAAAGCTCAAAACCTTCCCACGATAAAAGCTTAGACATTCTCAACAAAATGATGCAAACTTTCTTCTAAGTGCATGGCCTAGCTTGCCACAACAAAGGGAAATATGCCACTGCCATGAATAAAAATGGAGCTGTAAATGAGAGTAGATATGCATGAGCTAACACACAGCTTGGAATGAGAGTAGCCCCTACACTCGGGACTAGGGAGTTAGCACATATTCAGAGACAGGAGTCATGACCTTGGGCTCAACAGTGGTAAAAATGAGAATTGGATTCTAAGATCCAATTGGTTCTAAGATTAAAGTGGGACTCCCTTATGGAAAGAAGAAGGTATATAAAACCACCCTTTAGCATGGTCTAGATTCAAGAAAACATGACCATCTGTTGTTAGTCTCTCAGTGGAAAAAAATCCTTTAAGAATCTATGAAATTAAAATCATAACCCTGTTTCACTTTAAGGTGTAGGGTTTGAATATAAATATATCTTTATGGTTTGTTAAGTCATGGGCTTTGCTATTAACATACTAATGATCCCTGGTCTGTGGGCCAACTTTAGGCACCTGGAAAATTCCAACACAGTTCTTCTCTAGAGAGATATGTCCTCAACTCAGGCTTCATAGCAGCCTAAAACCTCAAATCATAAAATGCAAGAAGAAATGATCCAGCATGAGCAAGAGCTAACATATGCAAAAAACAGCTGATACAGATCTGCTCCCACTTCAGTTAATAGAACCATATGATATAAACTATAAAAGAAGCATATTTTAAAAAATAAGAACCTAAAATGGAATGAAAAAAAAAGTGATTAAAATACAATGATAGAAAATAAATATCAATATACTCATTTGATATCAAATTCTTATCACCTGGTAGAACAGCAGTTTAAACACAGCCAAAGAGAGAATTGATGAACAGGACCCTGACTCCTTACCTTTAAACTGTAAACCAAGCTGAGTTATGCTATCGCACGTTCTCCCACATGCTTGAACATAACCTGGGCCAAGGAGACCTAGATCAGAGGGAACGCTACTTCCTGTGCACTTTCTTATAAAACCCCTCTAAGCCATCCAATTAGCACCACAGCCTTCATATGCTTTGTGAAGAAGAGCAGCTCTATAACTGCATCCTCAGAAACTAATGCACACCTACTAACAGACTCTGAAATGCTAAGATCTGTTTTGGAGCAGATCAGGCACTGTATTTTGGTCTCACATTTCTGACTTTGGAAGATAATATCTCCTTGTTGCTGGACTGATCTGCAACCTCTTTAGTGGACAGAATATGCATTAAAATCTACATGGACACACTTGATGGTCAGTAAAATCTGCCATTCTACAATAACAATCTAACTCATTCAATAACGACTAAATGCTGTCATATTTCATGCATTTCTGAAATCTAGGTCTCTTAAATCAAAAGAAGAGCAACTATTCTTTAATCTTAGGCAGGATTTTAATCTTGGCAATCCATTTAATCCATTTAATCTTAGCAATCACCCTCATAATTAGGTATTTTTCCCCATTTTACAGATAAAGAAAGTGAAGCCTATCAAAACAAAAATATCCCAGTCTTCAACACCAAAGCTCATGTATTCAATCGTTACATTATGCTACATACTTTTCCTTGAATTCTCCATCATGATTAATGTTTAATCATGCTTAATGTTGAAATTCCAAGGAGTTAAAACACCAGTTGACAAAGAATTTGAATGTTTGTTGCTTTATTTTATTTTTACCCAATCCAGGAGTAAACAACAGAAACTAAAAGGACAATTCAAACCTACCACTTCCTACTAGGGTTAGCTGCTCTGTTTAAAGCAGAGCTGCTAGAAACTCTCGATTCAGATTTGACCCGAGGTTCAACTTATGGCAAAAATGCATCTTTCCCCAGGCTCTTCTGAGACCTCCTCGGCTACACAGTATAGTGGTTATGTTTAAGGACGTGAAGAGTTCATTGCTGAGAAAGAAACAGTGGGGCAAGAAGAATGTAGCCACCGTGAAAAACAACTTCCTTGTTGGGGTAAATACAGAAGTAAGGGACAGAAAGGAAATAGCATTGTAGGTCATTACTGGGAGGGCCACTGGGTCCACAGAGGGCTCCACTGAGGAAGTAATAATGAGGAATGACTTGAAGGACTGTATCTCTCCCTTTGTTTTCTTCCACAGCAAACCTTTTTCTGGGTCTCTTTTTATTGTATCTAAATCAAGGAGCAAAAGGAGGAAGAGTGAACTACGCAGGCATTTACAATTCTATAGTCTTCCAGGTCTTTCTTTCTGCTGAATTTCTACTGCTATTAATAATTTCATCATGATAATTGCTACATACTGATTGAACTCCTGTTTTCTGAGCCCCTTGCACATGCATCCTACAGACTAGAGACTTTAGACGCGTTAGTGTCTGTGAACATACCAGTTCTGCACAACAACTGTCACTGTTTCGCTTTTATAGATGAGGAAAGTGAAGTCAAAAGAGGTTAACGTGTAAGTGGAAGGATGAGGATTGAAAATCAGGTCCTTCTTTCTATGACCCATGCTCTTAACCATGAGGATATAGCCCTATGCACATCAATGGATGTCAAGCAACTTTAACAGAACGGGTGATATGGTAAACAGTTTTGAGGCATGCCAGATTAATACAATTAATATAATTAAGCTGTTTCATATGAAAATATGCATGAGAGATTTCCCAAAGGAGGGCATTTCCCAAATGTATTTGACTACAGGATCTTTTTTTACAGCACTTGTCCTAAGACAACTATACTGTGGAAAGCATATTGCGAAATGCTTTTATAGATTGACATTTCATTGGAATAATCTCTACTTAATTATTATTGCCAAAACATAGGTACTCATCATGGGCAAAATCAGATAATTGGCCCCTTTATAGAATATTATTCTGTCCAGATTTCTGCCTGCATATGCTGTGTCACGGAACATCTGGAAGAAATCCATCTTCACATCACTCCATGTTGTATGGGGAATGTTAATGGCACTCATACTTTCTTCTCCAAGAAATTTCATGAGTCTCACTTTTTTCCCCCCTCAAACACCATAGGGCTATTTCTATTCAATCAGAGACATTTAACACAGCCACTCACCTGGTATCTTTCAGAGTCCTTTCCTTAAACTCAAGTTTCAAACCTGAAGTGTGTGAAAAATTTATCAAAAACAAAACAAATAAACAAAAACACACCAACCCCCCCCACCAAACAACCCAAAGAAGCAAAACAAGATTTAACTTAATAATTTTCCTCAAAATGAGGAAAAAAAGTTACCAAGTTCTCACAAGTGGCCAACCATTTCTAAAGCTATTTCCTTGAACTGGACCAAACATACAGTTGATATTCACGATCCAATTCTGTCTGCATTCCCCTCAATCTATCAGCAATTACCATCATGGACATAATCAATAATGAAATGGGAGAAATCTTGATTGAATGCAGAAAAATGGAGTTGTTTTCTGACAGATGTATAGAAGAGGATCAAAGTATTACAAGAAAGTGAGGGTCCTGTCTTTAATATTGGATCTAGCAAACAGCCTATGGGATTTTCCTAATCTGTAACAGTCTATGTTTGCAAAACAGAAGAAGGTAAAGAGGGATAAATCTATTCACCCTGTCCTTTGCATCTTCAGCACTCTTACAGAAAACACAGTGACTCCTAGACTCCAGGAAACATAAAACTCATAAGCAAAGTGACCCTGAATATCATCCAATAAAATGATTTTAAACACTGTCTTTCACAGAGCCTTAGGAAAGATGCAAAGGATCCTCTGGAGAAAAAGCCTCCAGGCCCCCATCTTTCACTTCCATGTCCCTACTGTGGAAAAAAATTGAAATGTCATTAAGGCGTGACTTCTAGTTAACATGGTATTTGGAGTTCACACCACTAACTCCGGGATCTGTATCTACACATGAAATGGCAAAAAACAAGTTTTTATTGAGTGAGCACAGAGGCATATTCAAACTAGACACTGAGAGAAATACAAGACAGGCTGAGAGGGGGTGGGACTTGATCAAAGGAAACAGAAGCTCCAGACTGGTTGGTAGCTATGGATAGCACTAGCAGACACAGGGGCAGCACTGTGGGTGTTTCATATCCCCGAATGTGAATGTCAAGCACACATGGGAAGGAGGAAATTGCTAGGGATTGGGGGGTGACCAGGATCTGTGAGCCACCATTGTTTTAGGCCTTCTGAATAAGCAGTTATGATCAGGGGGACCATTCTGAGGTGGGAGACAGGCAGAACCTAAGTAGCCAATAATTCTGGGAGAAAGCAGGGGGGGAAACCTCTTCTCCTAATGCTACATCCAATCCACTTCTCAACAGTAATTGAAACAGCAAAGACATCATCATAAGCTTCCACTCTTAGGAGAGTGGAAGATTGTGTGGCCTTGAAGGCACCGTCAACTGGTAACAAGCCGGTCAGCTGGAGTTACAAGATATGTGAGCACTAGCGCTACGGAAGAGAAACAACAGAAAGAGAAGAACAGAGCTGACAGGATCAGGAAAGAAATTTATAATGAGCATGATGAGCATTGCCAGTGAAAAAGGAAGGTGGAGCTTCTAGGAAGCCCACCCACAGGCTTGGATAAAAGAGGGAGCAGGGGATCTTAGGAATGAAATGGAAATAGTTACCTAATGGGGGTCATGATAGGAACAGCAAAAGAGATGGACTGAGCAGAACAGACAGAGTCAAACAGAAACTGGTGATCTGGAAGACCAAGTGATAAAAATCTCCCAGAATGTATCTCTGCCACATGAGATACACACCCACGTCCCCTTCGAATAAGGATTCGAAGTCCAGCTACATGGGGCAGGTTTACCTGAAAGTCTTCAGCTGTCAGTTTTATAAGTGGCTGCTGTGGCTTTTGAGTCAGAGTCATGCTATTCTCAGGGCAGCTCCCAGCCAATGACATAGCAAGGGTGAGAATATGGGGCTCCTCTAATAAACAGTCTTTGTTCTGGTGTTCCCTTTTGGGATGGCAGGGACTGTCAGGTTAGTATGCCACTCCCTTGTGATATCACAGGTATTTATTCTTTTTAAAGTGTTTCTACCCTTTTTAAAATTATTTTATTTATTTATTTATTTATTTATGAGAGTGAGCGAGAGTCAGCAAGTGAGCATGTGAGCAGGGCAGGGAAGGGCAGAGGGAAAGGGGGAGAGAGAGAATCTTTAGCAGGTTCTCTGTGCCAGGCACAGAGCCCCACGTGGGGGTTGATATCACAATCTTCAAATCATGACCTGAGCTGAAATCAACAGCTGGACATTTAACTGACAAAGTCACCCAGGTGCCCCATAAAGCGTCTGCACTCCTAAAACCAAAACCAAAGCTGTCACAATATCAGAAAGGTATAAATATGTGGTAAGTATAAAAGAGAAGCTAAGAAACATAGAGCATGGACACACAGGTGTGGAAGGCGGACCATGTGACTATGACAAAATGAATTTAAAATAAGAATTCTGTATTCAGGGGGTGGGAGATGGGGAGATGTATGAACTAGGTGAAAGGATTAAGAGGTACAAACTTCCAGTTACAAAATATATAAGTCACGGGCACCTTGGTGACTCAGTTGGTTGAGCCACTGCCTTTGGCTCAGGTCAGGATCCTAGAGTCCGGGGATCAAGTCCCTCATTGACCTCCCAGCTCTGCAGGGAGTCTGCTTCTCCCTCTGATCTTTTCCCCCTCATACTCTCTCTTACTCTCTCTCAAATACATAAATAAAATCCTTAAAAAAATATAAGTCATGGGAATGAAAATTACAGCATAGGGAATATAGTCAACAATATTGTAAAAAATTTGTATGGTAACTACACTTATTGTTGTGACCACTTTGTAATGTATATAATTGTCAAATCACTATGTTGTTCACCTGACACTAATATAATATTGTATGTCAAGTACACTTCAATGGAAAAAAGTAATTCTATGTCCAACTAAGTTATAATTTAAATATGAGAGAGAATAATGATATTTACAGATGGGCAACTACTTAGGAAATCATCAGCAAAAATATTTCAAAGTAATGATTAAATATTCTTAAAGAATAATGACTACAGAAGGAAGTAATGCTAGGTAATAAGTACTTATGAATAAAGAAAATAATAACATACTGGGGTCCAGATTAGACATGGCAAATATACTTATAGACATAGTTTCTATAACAATCTGGAATTAAAATGCCACCAACCAGGTGATAAAACTCAGAGACAAGAGCATAACTAAATTTTGTGTCTTGATGGATAGAAGCTATAAATACTGATTAAACTCAGATTTTGCTAGGAAGAAAGTTTAGGCACTATTTAGAGAAACCACTAAAATAATAGAAACAGCATCAATTTAACAGAAACAAGGAGGGAATTTTTTTTTTAAGACAACAGTAGACAAAGGAAATAAATTAACTTAAAAAGCCAGTAATATGCTACTTACAAGAAATATTTCTTTCAAGACAAAAAGGAAAAACATATATACCAGGACTTATAAACCAATACTAATATCAGATAAACTAAATTTAGGGCTAACAAGGGGAAAAAAGAGAATATTTCATATTAATAAACCTAACAGTATACCAAGAAGGTGAAACATTAATGAACTTTGTCTCTACCCAACATGGATAAAGGTCAAACGGAGTTTCAGAAAATTCCAAATAATTGTGCATTACACTGAGTATGTTCTCTGTCATGGACAAAAATTATTGTTATAAAAAGTGATTCTGTTTTGGGGCACCCAGGTGGCTCAGTCGTTGGGCATCTGCCTTCGGCTCGGGTCATGGTCCCAGCATCCTGGGATCCAGCCCCATATCGGGCTCCCTGCTTGGTGGGAAGCCTGCACCTCCCTCTCCCACACCCCCTGCGTGTGTTCCCTCTCTTGCTGTGTTTCTCTCTGTCAAATAAATAAATAAAATCTTTTTTTTTTTTTTTAAAGTGATTCTGTTTTTTAAGAACTATGAAAACCAATGATTTGAATCCATGTTATAGGTGAGGGCCACTGAGAACTGTAGACACTAAAGTGGTTTGGACAAGGCCATGTGATGTAATAACAGAACCGAGGTACGCGAACCCAAACAAGACAGGAAAAAATCCGGCTGCTGAAATTACTATCAACAAAATCAAACTGGAGAAATTTTTTTTTTTTTTTTTTGAAGTAAGCTCTAAGCCCAACATTGGCTTGAACTCATTACCCTGATCAATAGTCGCATGCTCCATTGACTAAGTCAGCCAGGCTCCCCTGGAGAAAAATATATTTAATATAAATTGTATAAGGGTAAAATAAAGTGAAATTAAATGAGAAGATCCTGATTCAGTTGTCAGTGCTGTGTTTTTCTAATGTGGAATTAAATCCTTTGATTTCAAAATGAGTGTCAAGAAGGCTGGAAGAAGACTGAACCTTGAGGAAAAAAAGCCACCATATCTGTGGGATAATCCTGGATAATGGAAAAGGGCTATGAAGCTAGAGTGTTTATGGTTAAGTCGAAGGATCATTTTGCCAGTCTGGAATGCTATGAAAGCTGGTATTTTTCCTTGTTAGGCTTCATGTTAAGTCACACCAGTAAATGCTCATTCTTACTTTTTTCCTTCATGGGTACTTTTTCCCACATAAGGCTCAAAGTGAGAAAACAGTGGGGTCAGGGTGATCGACAGTGTCATATGTTCTAAAAAGCAAAATAAATAAAGGATAAAAAAACAATTGCCTTTACCACCAGAGAACCATTGCTATCTTGGAGAGAGAAATCAACATCAGAGAAGAGGGGCATAAACCATGCCTTGGGGAGTTAGAGGAACTAACTGGGGAGGACATACAGGCAGATTGCTAGATTAATTTTGTTGGAAAAGTTAGGCCAAAGAATGGATAATGGAATAAGATGGTAACTTAGGTTATAATGAGATCAAATAAATTCTTCTGAAAATTATAAAATGACATATGTAACTTTGAAGGATGAGGGAGAAGATAGGATAGACTGGTTTAATTTGGAAGCATCTGGAGATGGAAGGAACCAGTGAAGGTGTAGACTGTCTTAATGACTGTGGGAGACATAAAAGAGAACCATGTTGCGAGAACCAATAGCAGTGTGGCCATGGGGATTGCTGACAAAGGTCGAGATATTGTCTGCAGGGTTAAGATAGTAGACTAACTACAAACACCCAATATCGATAGGATCAATACCATCACTGTGGTCACCACTGATACTATCTTTGAGGATAATGGACAGACATGGCAGCCTGTAAATTGCTGCTGCTGACCTACACTAATTGGGAGGGGACATGACATATGTGAACACACATACACACTAAGGTGCAGAGAGAGAGGTATTTTGACTTTCTGAAAGTGGAAGACATGAAAAGTGCTCTCCAACACCTCCTTTCTGTCTTGGGAAAAAATAGCAAAAAAAAAGACATACGGTTTGTGATGACATACTGGGTTTCATTTCTGAAAACAGCTGCCCCGAAACCTCTATGTATGGGGTGAGGATAAGCCAAAGGCAGGCAGGTGGAGAATAGGGGCTGTGTGGAACTCTGGGAGAAGGAATGCTTTAATGAAATTATACCGCATGAGTATAAGAATTCTAGTAGTCTAGTCTTGTTACTTCCACTAGTTATGGCAAGTCACTTATCTATACTTTAGTTTCCTCACTTGAATTAGAAGAGACTAGTCTGAGTCATGTTCCAAGTCCTTTGAAGCTCATTTTGCTTCCTGCATAACTACTTAATTCATTGTGTAGCTTTGGATTCATTTGAACCTATCATATAGCTATTTTGGACTTCAGGTCTCACACACACAAACAAGCACACACTTTATTTTGGTTCCATTCAGCATCAATATCCTATAAGGATATCACCATTAGTCATTTAATGAGTGAATTTTATGCCCAGCATTTTGCTAAGCACTTTACCTATGTTTTTAGTTTCTTTTTCATTCTGACAACAGCCCTGGGAGGACTTTGGAGATAAATATTACTATACCTCTTTTTAAATATGAAAAACTAAAGCTTGGGGCAATCTTCTGTGTAGGGAAGATCTGGAATTCAAAACTGGGTCTGCCTGGTTCCAAATCCATCTTTCAAATCACTTGCTATGTTAGTCCATCAGGTCATAAAATGAGATGAAATGTAATTGCTATTGTAGACTTATGTTTCAGCACTAACTGAAGACAACACAGTGACCCAGACCTTTTCTTTACTCAGTTGTAAAAGTCTCGCTGGTAGTGTATCAGTCAAGGCAAATATAAAAATGGAAACCCTCACAGAAATGTTTATCTGATAATCCAGTTTGAAGTATGTTTTCCAGACACATTTAATAGATAAACACATCTCTTCCTCTAAAACAAATTTATTTATTGAAATATAAAATACAGTCATTGGACTAAATGAAAATTGTACCAGATAGGCTCAAATTTCAATGGATATACACCATCAGCAATTTAATGGAAAATTGCTTCTAAAATTATATCTTCAGATAGGACCCTCAGAAGGGGTCCCAGAAGGTACCCCATTAATAATGCTCCTTGAGGCCACATAAATTCATTTAGGATCTTTTGCTTTATGCAATTAGATGTAGTGGAAAGCATCCAGCCTCTTAAAGATAGACTTAGTTAAGAAAAATAGAGTGGGTTTTTAAAATAATGACTCTAAACAGATACTCCCACAACTAAAGGAAGATGTATCTCCAGTGAGACAATTTGACTCAAATTATTAAAATCATGTTAGGAATAGTGCTAATAAAAATTAAATAGCAATTTACTACTTATTAATGCATCCAATTCCATACACTCTTGTAATCTTTAGAGCAACTCCGAAAGGTGGATGAAACATCTTTGTCCTTTCTTTTGTAGCAAGGAGGAAATCAAATCTCGGAGATAGTGATTGATCTGGTCAAGGGTAGGGCTAGTACATATGATAGCTTGACTTGAACTTTTGCAATTATTAGAGGAAAGGAAATGAGATTTTTTAAAATATTTATTGTGGATCAGGGCCTGGGTCAGATTTTTACATGTTATTTCATCCAATGTTTCAAATTATATTACTAATGGGCTTCAGTCATGAGGACAAAGAGAGAGAGCAAGTGAGTGCTGAAAGGAAAATGAGAGAGAGTTGTCCAAGGTCACACATTTATCTTCTAACAAATATTTATTGAATTGCCATCAAGTATTCTTGGGTCACTGGAAATAGATGAACAAGATGGACAAGTGTGAGTAAATGTAAGGGTCAGAATTTACACCCTGTTCATATGAACATAAACTTTTTTCCCTCATGGGTGCACAGAAATTACCGTTATCTTCCTTTTGCTTTTCTTACTTAAAAGCACAGCATACCATATGAAAGACCACAAATGGATATTTGCATTTCTGCAGCCAGAGAGAAGACCAATGTCTAAATCCTAAATGATGGCAAAACAGTGGAAATTGAACTCACTTGCAGGAATCAGGAGAAAGAATTTGAGCTGAGTGCCTTGTTTGTTGTCCCTGCGTTGATGTCTTCCTTATCTTCGGTGGGGGCAGACTTGTGCCTTCTTCCCTTTGGATTAGGCACTCAAACATAGCACCTGCTTCCTTTTCTGTTCAAGTGATAGACAAATGCAAGAAGGATGAAGTAAGAAAACCATTCTCAAGAAAGAGCTAAGCAGAAAGCAATGGTGGTTAGGCTCTGCGCCAGTCTCCTTGAACCTCCTTGATCATGATGTGTCTTTTCCGGTCACAGCCCTCAGAATCTTAAGGTATCATTAGTAACAGAATTCAAGAAACTTCAGGGGGAAAAAAAAAAAGTGTCTTGTATATTTCTGCCTCATTGACTCCCCATCTCATTTCCAATCTCATCTGAAAACATATCTTTTTCTCTCCTGACCGCATCTGCTAATTGCCCTCTCCCACAGCTATTATTTAACTGAAATGTATGTGATCACTTTAACAAGAGTATTTAACTTCATGGGGTTGTTGAGATGCTGTTTTTAATAGTTTTAGGTTGAAATATAAGTGGCAGAGGTTCTTAATCAGGAAGGGTCCTTATGAAAGCCCCATCAGTCTCTTATCTAGGAGTGTTCCCTAGTCTTTTAAACCCCTGCCCCCAAGATAAGTTGAGCTTTATATTTATAGCTTATATTATGAAAATAAAATAACTTTATTTTGGTTTCCAAATATGCATTTGTAATATGAAAGCTTTCCAAATTATACAGTTTTCCTACCCTCCTCCCCACCTGGTTTCAAATCTTGGTTTTCACCACTTTGTAACACTATGAACCTTGATATACTATTTAAATATCTGCAGTCTCAATTTTCTCATCTCAAAATAGGAATTATACACTTATTTTGAGGGTTGTCCCAGAAGTAAGTAGAATTCTGTCTAGAAAACTCCTTTTATAATGAAAGAGTTCATGTTAGCTCTTATGAAGTGGAGGAGCATAGGTGATTTTCAGCAAACTTAAAACCTGAGCAGTTATTACCATACAATGCAAATTCCATGAGCAATGAATCATTGTCTGCTTAATGCTATATCCCTTGCACCTATAATTATGCCAGGTACATAATGAACAATCAAACTATCTGTGAATGAATACCTTTCACCATTGCATGCTTCCTTACCACTTACGAAGTTCTTGCAAATCTATGATCTCATATGATCCCTTCAACAGTGTTGCACACAAATATGACAAAACATTCTAAATGGACAAGCAGATGAGGGTCAGTTCACTATAATCCTATTGCCTTGGAATACTGCCTAGATGGATCACCCTTAATGCCATCCTTCTTCTCACCACCCACAAACAATGAGTGACCACATCTTAATTCTGCCTTGCAGTTTTTTCTTAAAGTATCACTGTTGCCATTGACACAAGTCAAAAGGCTAGTATGTACTGGAATGGCTACAGCAAGCTCTGTTGTCTGATAACCTTCCAGATGCCACTGCACTCCCTCACTTGCTCATTCTGCAAATATTTATGGGGAATCTACACTGAGAAAGGCATTCTGTTATGTCCCCAGAAAAAGTGGTAAACCAGTTATGACCCTTGCACTTATGTATCTTCTTTTATGCTAGTGGCTTATTAGGTGACCCCCTTGCTATTATCTACTGACCAACCCCTTGACGTGGCATTACAGTCCTTTACTCGGTTACCTCTTCAACCTCACTGCTTTAACAATCTATTAGGCTTTCTGCCATGCATCTTGACACATAAACCTCAACGCCACACTCAGACTTTTGTTTTTTAATTCCAAGAACATACCCTGGTTTTCCGTGCTCCTGAGCTTAGTGTTTTCTCTATCTGGAATGTTCTGCTCAAACCATTCTTGTCACTTCTCAATCAGAAGTAACTGCAATGGAAACAGCTACGCCATGAGTGATCTCTCTCCAAGAGGCATAGCGCTAAGTACTGTATGTGGGTGTGTGTATATATAACCACACACATAATTACCCCTTGTGGAATTCTTAAAAGACCATTCTACTTATGAGAAAATGAAAATGGAAAATGGGAAGTTAATTAACTTACCCAAGGTCACATAGATAGCCAATGGCAGAGTATCATTCCAAACCGGGTTTGACTTTAAAGCCCATGTTCTTAACTGCTCTGCTTTATGACAAGTGAGCTTCTAATCATCCTTCAAGACCTAGTCCAAGGGCATTTAATCTCTGAAATCCTTTCTGTCTTGTCTGGGCAAAGAGAACAGCCCTGTCCCTTACATTTACATTACACATATCTCTGTGGTGGTACCTTTTGCATTTACCTTATATAAACATTTGCACTCATCTGTTTAGAAATCTATCTCTGGTCCTTTTAAGTCACTGGTGTAGACTTATTCATCCACACATTCCCTGAGTTTAACACGTATCTACGTATCTAGTCAATTACAGGTGCTCAGTATGTGGACGATGAGTGAATGATGGGGTGAGCAGCAGTTCCTGTTAAGAGCAGTATCGATATGAGAGAAATAAGAGAGGTAGGAGGCAGTAGATGGAGAAGGCTTGAAGGCTCTGCCCACCAGGTCATCATGCACGAGTTTGACCTGATTTGAGAGAAAGCCCAATCAAACATTGCTTGAAATAGTGGAGACAAAACACAAAAACAAAAACAAAATTCGGCTTGCTGCAATTTACATTTTTCATCTAGTGGTTTTGGCGTTGCAATGACACTCAGAGCTACAGGCCAGGCCTAGGTTCACCTCCGCTTAATTGGAAAGTACATAGGCTTATTTGGAGAATGCTCTAGGGAGCAGCTGGCCAACAGACCTATGCCATCAACTTGAAATATAGCCATATGACAATTTAAAAAAAAATAATAAAAACTCACTGTTTTCTAGCAGCATGCCTTCCATTTTTCTTGGCTGAGTTTGGTATCATTTTAGTTTAAAACAAAGAATGAAGACAACATGCACCAATTTGATCTAGGCACTGTTAGAAGTGATGTGGAAAATATGTAGCCCATCAGCAGTAAGACTGATTACACTAGCGGCCCCAATTCTTTGCACCTCAAATCTATACCCTTTGCCCCTTTGCTTTGCAGTGCTGTGACTCTGAACCAAGCTACATGACTGGGCAGGTGATCTTGGTTTGCCCTGGACTGTCTTGGTTTTAGTATTGAAGATCTCACACATCACTCAGTCAGAAATACCAGGAGGGCTGATCACCCTCTTGGCCAATGGGACGAGACACAAGCAGAGAGTAAGAAAGAACTTGTTAAGTGGGCTTGTCTTCTCTTTTGTGCTTCCTTCATCACTAAGATAAAAAGCCCAGAACAGCCTTCAGGAGAATGAGAAACACATGGAGATAGGGAATACCAAATCATTTAGGTGTCCCAACTGGGACAGCCTACATCCGCCACTAACCTAAGGACTCACAGGCCCTGTGAATAACACAAAAATATGTTAGAGATGAATCCAGGCTACGGAGACACTTAAATATGCAAATATAAGCAGAATAATAAGTAGCACATGATTTTTGCCTTTGCATACCTGAAAAATATCATTAGAAGAGAGAGCAGATTCATTTTTTTTTTTTATGCTAGCTGGGTGTAATTATGACCAATGTGTAGACTCTATAAGAAGACAAATGTAGACGAACTTAGATTTCTTCATGAGGAAGAATTTTTTAACAACCACAGCTATTCAAAGCTGTCCAGAGTTGGCTTCTGGACAGCAACAATGAGCTGTCCCTTGGTTGGGATGATGATGCTGAGGCTGGAAAGAGGGGTGACAAAGCTGCTGTAAAGTGTCCAACTCAAGTGATATTTATTGAAGGGTTCAAATGTGCTGAACATTAACTCAAGCTCTGGGCTCAGTGCACATGTCTCATGCCCCTAAAGTTGGTCCTGCTGGGGGTAAGCTACTCCAGAGAGAGGAATTAGTGTATACAAAAGGATGGAGACATGCAGAGGCTTGATGTTTTTGGAGTCTTGTTAGATTATGGCATATGGATATAATGTATAATTGGGTTTGTAGATGGAGATGGAGAAGGGAAACAAAGCAGAATTAATAGCATGGTGGGTTTATACTATGTTCATCTAGCTACATAAATACTCATTTTCCAAGGATACCTTTCCCTGGATAATTCAGGGTACTTTGGGCCACAAGAGTCATTTCATACAACATCTGAAAGAAGGAAGTGAAGCAGTAACCACATCTTGTTTGGACTTGGATGGTCTATGCAGGGTACCAGGTGCTGCTGTGGATCAATCACAGTGTTGTGGATCTCCCAGTCTACCATGAGGCATGAGTCAGTGGTAGGCTTGCAGCTCCTCCAACTCCCATCTGATCTCCTTAAGCTTTTCCAGCTTCCCATGATGAAGGCTACCAGCTTCTCCTGCTGGCCACCCGAATACTCCATTAAATTTGAAGGTTTGGAAGCACTGAGAGTGCAATAGAGGTTCCATTTCATCCTTGTGGGTTCCAGTTTGTCTTTGCAGGGTCCACTCTATCCTTATTCTCCCTCTGGTCAGTTCTATTTTTTCTCTATGACTGAATGCCATGCAGACAGCCCTTCAGGCCTCACGACCAATACCAAAGGAACCACCTTACAGACTGTACAACCAGCATCCAGAACTATATAAGGTCAAATTCCTATAATAAATCCCTAATTCCAAGTCACTCTTAGCGGTTCAGCTTCCCCAATCAATCTCTGATTGGTACTGATAGATCCTAGAAGATAAATTGCATATGACCTTTAAGGAAGGAGCCAGCACTGGATTAAAAGCATGGTTTATAGAGTCAGACATAACTTGAGTTTGTAAACCTGCTTCCTTACTGCCACTCAGGAGTCGTTTATCCTTAGCTTGTGTTACAGGGAAGCCTCCAGGATGGCCCCCATGACCTTCACCTCCTCTGCCCTGTATAGTCCCCTCCCATATTATATCAGGGTTGGTGAGTATGATCAACAGAATACTGCACAAGTGATGGTGTGTCACTTCTGAGTCAAGGTCATAAAAAATACTGCAGTTTCTGCCTCTCCCTCTCTTGGTTTATTTGCTTGAAGAAAATCAGCTGCCATGTTGCAAGGATACCCAGTTATTAACAACCATGTGACTAAATTTCCAAGTCGATTCTCCAGCACCAGGTGAGCCTTCAAATGACTTCACTCTGCCGTTGTACTTGTACATTGTACTTTAGTCCTTTCTGTACACTCATTAGACTCAGAGCCTGAACCACCCACTGAAGCTGCTTTCGGATTCTTTACCGTCAGAAACTGTGTGAGGTAATATTATTGTTTTTAGTTTCTAAATTGGTGGTGATTTGGTATGTAGGGTTAAATAACCAATAACTGATACCATAAATAACAAATTAATTTCCTAAAAAGTAAAATGAGGGTAACTATTATACCCACCTTGTTGGGTTGTTGTCAAGATTAAGGGCACAACTGCATATAAGGCATTGACTGCTGTGTTGGGCATGTGGTAAATGCATAAATGAATGCTTTTCCTGCTGCTCCTGCTGTTAGTGTTACTGTTGCTTTTGCCATTTCTTCCAAACTTGGCATTCTAAGATCCCTTCACTTCAGGCTACAGTGGTGTGTATAAGCTTCAGTGTGGAGGTGGTGTTAGTGTTGGATCTGAAAATCTACCCTCATAAATTTATGGTGCCTGCCACTTGAAAATCACTGGGTGTGTGGCAGAGTGGGGGCATGGAGAAGAACAGCTCTATACCTGGAGTGTGCTAAGTTTGGTCTTCCTGGTACAGGGAGGGCATACCCTTAACCCAAAGGAAGAGTCTTAACTTGGATTCGGACAGCAACTGACAATATCAGCTCATGTAGGTCCACCAGTGGCCCAAGGGCTAGAGAATATTAAAGGCTGGGAATTAAAATCTGATGCCTGTCTGCTTGGGAAATTAACTCAGTTGGTGATAGAAAGTTGTTGGAAAGTTGCAAGAAGCATGGGCACCTTCCCATGACTTGATGGTGCAAACAAACTGAATGGCATTTAACATATCTAATTGTTAATGAAATGGAGTATTAATTGTGGAGTGTTAATTCCTTCCCTTCAGCAGTAGTTGCTTGCTTTGACTGGAAGTATTTGCATCAGAATAATAAAACAGTGGGGCTTAAAGAGGTTTTTTTAGATGGATGCAGACTTCTTACTTTTACAAATGGGGTAATAGGATGGGGAAGATTACAGATATATACATAAAAATACTGCTGAATCCCTATGTTATTCTTTTCTGAAAGGGTCCTGGGCTGGGAGCTAACTTGCATTGAATAAATTACTTATTTTCTCTAAGCCTCAGTTTTCTCATCTGTAAGATAGGACTAGCATGCATTTTGTCATAGGTATTGTGGGGAATCGAAAAATGCTTGGCCCATAGGATATGCCATATAAAATGCAGTTTTAACATTCTTTATTTTATATGCAGATTCTCAGTGTTATGGTCTGTATACCAAGCAGAAAAAGAATATGTGGATATTATTGAGACTGTTTACCCAAATTATGAGCTTTACTTAGAAAGAGTTGCTTAATTTTTTTCAATGAATCAAGTCAAATTGCAAGATATCAAAAATGATGATCTTCTACAACAAGCATCACCTTCCAGTTCTGCAATCCCTGAGGGTAAGCCACCATGATTACTTTCTCCAGGTTAGTTTAACAGAATAAAAGAGAGTTCCAGAGGCTCCTTAGGAGGAGAAGGGTATCCACCAACAGGATTAAAGGCCACCTTTACCATAATTAATAACATGAGCCAGAATGTTGTTCTATGTACTCGATCCTCAACAATATGAGAATTAATCTTTTTTGGTTTTCTGAGTCCTACCATGCTTACCTTACTCTTTGCCTTTGTTGTGAAGTCTTCTTCCCCAAGAACTGGGGGATCTTCATCCTATCAACGTTGCCCCATTCATATTCTTTTTCTTTGGGAAATAACTAAAACTTAGGCCTAGTCAGATTGTTATGTCCAGGGAGTGTCTACTATGAAGGAACAGGAAATATCATAGAAAGGAGGAAGAACATGAAATTAGGTAGGTGATGTTCCAGAAGGGTAAGAGAGAAGAGCTGAAAGCTGGATCATGGGCAAAATTTAAGCCACTAGAAGTATTAGCGAAAAATCTAGATCTGGGGCAAAGAAACCAAATCCTGGAACCGGGAAGCAAGCAAGCAAGAAATTATAAGATAGGTCTTGGGAATGTGGTCAATTAATGGAATGGTGCAAAGCAGGACCCACTATGACTGTCTTATATCCATTGTGTTTAGCTTCTCATCTGGGAAAAAGGATTCAAACTGACTTGGTTGAAGACTCAATAAATATGAATATTTACATGGTATATGGGATATTTACATGATCTCAATTTATTCACCAGGTTATTTGGAATAGGCATTACTTTCCATGATCCAGCTGAGAAAATGAAATCTCAAATTACTTGATTCCTCACAGTTCCATAATCAGTGAACACAGAAGCTAGGGCTTACCTGCAGAAGTACAAAGTCTGGATTCTCTCCACTATCAAGATTAGGCTTAGAGTACCATAGCATTACAGATAGGAACCAAGTAGCGCTAGTTAAATCCCCTTGTGAAGTGGTAGTGGAGTTGACTAAAATGAGAACCAGGATGGTCAGCTTACAGCAGGTTAACAAGCCTATCTGTAGATGGAAAATGGCAGCATTACCCTTCTTTGGCTACTCCTCTAACATTGTGACAGACAGACTCTCCACCATTACTCTAAGTCTTGAGCAATCATATTTGAAACGAAGGCGCAGAGTTCATGCAGTGTTTTTATCTCTTGGGAAAGAATGGACTACATTCATTTGAATTGAATTCAGTACATTTCTATTTACAAATTCTCCCCTCGAAGGCAGGGAAGAGATAAAGGGTATTTAGAAAGATTTTAAACTAAAATTGAATCAAGACAGTTTAACTTCATTTTCAGTGGGCAAGTGATGAAAGGATACTTGAATAATTTTAAAAGACCTGGGTTTAAATCCTGGTTCTGCTTTATAACCAGTGAGGTGGTTTGGGGCCCTGTCTCATTTCTTTGTACTTATTCTCTTCTTTAAAAGGTAGAACAGGGGCACCTGGGTGGCACAGTCAGTTGAGCATCTGACTCTTGTTTTCTACAGAGGTCATGATCTCAAGGTTGTGAGATTGAGCCTCGTGTCAGGATCTACACTCAGCGCAGAATCTGCTTGTGATTCTCTCCCTCCTCCCCGCTTCCTGCTCATGCTCTTTCTCTAAAATAAATAAATCAATAAATCATTAAAAGGTGAAACATAACTGCTCTGATTAATATCATATGGTTGCTGTGAAGTAATAGAATGAGGAATGTGTGAAATAATTTTGTAATCTCACTGTGCCCATGTTGAGGTTGGCACATTTCCTTAATATGAAAGGCCAAGGTCCCCATTTGCCTAGAACTAGAGGATGCCCAGGGAAATGGAAATCAGTATTTACACTCTGTATCTAGAGACAAAAGGACACAGTGCTGCCCTGTGGTAATAGTGAACTGAAAGTCAAGGTGTCTGGGCTACTTCTCACCTCTTCCAGTTATTAACAATGTGACCTGGGCAATTATTCCTTTACCTCTCTGAGGCTTATTTTCCTCATTTGTTAAATGGAGAAGATAATCTAAACATGACTGGTGTTCAACCTTACCTACAAATAAGACTCTCCTTGGGTTCTTCTAAAAGACTGATGTCCAGGAGGCGCCCAAGATTAATTAACCCAGGATCACTGAGATATGACACAGGCATCATTATTTTTGAAATGTCCCAGGTGATTCCAAAACACAACCGTGTTTGAGAATCACTGATCATCTTAATTGTTTTCAGGTCAGGGCCCTTCAATGTCTAATATTCTAGTGTTTTGAGAGAACTTCTGGTTACTTCCTGATTGGTCCATCTCCAACTCCTTAGTAGAGTTAGGTAACGTCATTGAGAATTGCACATACCAACTATATTAGTTTCCCAGGGCTGCCATAATAAAGTGCCACAAACAGGGTGGTTTAAACAGAAGTGTATTGTCTTACTGATCTGGCGGCTTGAAGTCTGAGGTTAAGGTGTCAGAGGGTTGGCTCCTTCTGAAGGCTATGAGGGAGAATTTGCTCCCTGCCTTTCCCTTGGTTCTGGTAGCTTCCTGGCAATCTGACATCCCTTGGCTTATAGAAGCATCATCCCAGTCTCTGTCTTCATCTTCCTACGCATTCTCCCTGTGTGTATGTCTTTGCCCCAATTTCCCCTTTTTTATAAGGATGCCAATAAGATTAAGGGCCCACTTTGCTCCAGCATGACCACATCTTAACCAATAATGTCTGCAGTGACTATTTGTAAATATGCTCACAAGCTTAGGTACTGAGGTTTGAAAATCAGCATGTGGAGTTTAGGGGGATGCAATCCAATTCATAAAACCAGTACCTGGATTTCAGTAATTGGGAAGGACATGGATTATGGCAGGTGACGTCTTGAAACTTCCATATCTGGTTCGGAAGGAGCACCCATTCTCATGCTCAACACAGCACACTCTTATACTCTCCCTGAGCTCCAACCCCACCCCTTCCCAGGTTCTCAGAATTCTATGCCCCGACTGTCCCTTCATGTCTGTTCCAGTGATCCATTGCCAAAGAGGGAGACCCTGGCCCCTTTATTTGCCAGTTTAGGGATTTTCGTTTAAGCATCACAACCCCCTGCCAACCACCTCTAGTTATTAAAATGCAGCTCAGGACGTCTCACTCTGGCTGTTACATTATCATTCCTCGTTAGAGACTCCTCCAGGGCCTGAGACATCCCTGCACTGACTTTATAATTACAAAGTCAATTTCTAAACAGACATTTGCAAATAAGTCAATTTAAATACTGAGATTTGCAAACAATAATTAAGCAGTAGCTTCTTTTTAAATATCTCTATATATAATTAATGCCTGTGGGCTTTTCATTTTACCTTGCAACTGGGTAGTTTGCAATTGTTTGTTGAGCTAAAGGGTTCTCTGAAAGCAAATCAAAACACTGGGGAGATCTGGGAAGCAACTGAAAAAAGGGTTTTCCTCTTCCTCCTTCATCCCTGCTTTACCTGATTGACTGCGCTTTTCATCAGTTGGGATTATGACAGGGGAGGGGGGCTGGAGAAGAATCATCTTCTACAGCAAAAACAGCAATGACAATACAGGAATTCTGGTCTGGTAATAGGCTGGCTAACATGGCTTCTTAAGAAATGCAACTGGGGAGTCACCATGCTGGAAGCCTCAGCTTTTGTTGATTTCAGCACCAACTAAACAAAGAGAGCTCTCAGTGGCTCAGCTTTGACAGTGCTGCTCCCTGGTTTAAAAAATCTACAGGGGGGCACCTGGGTGGCTCAGTTGGTAAAGCATCCAACTCTTGATTTTGGCTTAGGTCATGATCTCAGGGTCAGGAGATTGAGCCCTATGCTGGGCTCTGTGCTCAGAGTGTCCCTCTGTTCCTCCCCACCTCTTGTGTGTGGCCTCTAGAATAAATAAAGAAATAAAATCTTTTTAAAAAGTCTACAGTGAATCCCTGTTACCTGCAGGGTAAGGCTCTGATTCTGCTGTTCATGGTCCTTCACAATCTGGCCTTATTCTCTCTTTTGACAAGTTGTTTTTTTGTTGTTATTGTTTTTTGTTTTTGTTTTTGTTTTCAACCTACTATATGCTAAAGAAAATATTAACAAAGGCAACAAAGGCATGCTGGTAAACAAGACAGTCTATTTCAAAATCTAATAGGGATAGAAACCCTGAAAAAGTAAATTTATGGATGATGAATGTTACAAAAGAGGAGGTAGGAATAAATTCAGGTTGGTCTGGAAACTGTCCTCCCAGATAGTTGGGTAATTCAAAAATTCTTGTGTCTGTGTTCCCAAGATCTCCTCCAATAAGGAGGTTCTCTCCCAAATTCTCAACCCAACTAAATACCTCAACTTCAAAATATGGTTCAGAAGTCACAGACTCTTTAAAACGTCTTTAGTCCCACTACCACTGCCTTATAAGACTAGATTGCCTTCTAATCTGTACTTCTAAAACATTTTGTTCAACTCTAGTTTAACTTATACCATGCATATATTTATACATGCATATAATAATGCAACCGTATAAATGAATATTATATATGCAACTCTCTAGTTCAACAGTATTTATTCTAATGCATGTTAACAGTAAAAGCTTTGTTTTCAAGTTAGTGTATATATATCTCAGCAAGATGTCAGCAAACAGTAAACACAAATAGCTTTTTATAATCACCATCAATTTTACCAATATCATAAGCATTTTTCAGTGGAAGTACTGTGGCAGAAGTTGAGATGTTTTGCCTTCAGAATGTCCTCAAGCACAGTCATAATTCTCCTGTCTATTGGCAACCCATTCACTTTATGGGACAAGAGATTCTGTATTGCTTTCCCTCAGGAAGAGCAGGGCTGACTGAGGTCAGCATTCCCCAGAAGAGAGGTGGAGACTCAACATTCCTGGGTTCATAAGGGGTCAGAGTCATTGATTGCTCTTTTCAAGGCGCTGGTATTCTCAGCTTAAAATATAGCAAAGGGAACCCCACTGATCCCTAGGACTCTGTTTCACTCTATTGCTGAGATAAATGTCTCTTTTCCCATGTCCATTCTTATTAGAAGGCAGGTATAATTCAGTCCCAGGATCTGGGCTATAGAAAAGTCCACCACTCTACAAGTACAAAGTCAGCCTGGGGAAATTAAGCATATGACCAGCTGAGGGACCTCTACTTCCTCCTTGAGTCATCTTATTTTATTTTTTTTATCTCACAACAGTCAGTGCCGGCAGTAAGTGACCTTCAGTGGGCTACAAATCTCCCAATTTGGATACCTTACAGATTATGAGTGACCCCGACAATCCTTTAAAATAAGGATTTCCTTTGGTGATGTATTTTAGAAGCTTTGGTATTAATTTCTTATGGTCTTTTCTTAGGAGACCCATCACCTCTGGAAGGGCATTAAATGTTGATGGGAAAGGGTTATACAGACTATAGATACACAGTTCCCTATCTCAATACTACTGTAGGAGTGAATCATCAGTGATCTTTCCTAATTCTGATCTTCACATCCATTCATTTCAGCTGCTGACTCATGTTCCAGATGCAACTATCTGGGATAATCAGATATTGGTTCTGATTAAGATTACTGAAGTTCATTTTTTTAAAAATCTGGGTAAATAAATGAACAAAAACCTACTAATCTTGATTCCTACTGTATCTGATTAACTAAGAATCTTTTCAGGTACTGGCTTGGGTACTTTTTATATTTCCTAACGTGCTTCAGTTCAGAATCACTGGTCCAGACTGCCATTTGTTGAAAGCCATCTTAATTCTGACTCAATTGCCTGTGCATGTAGAATAACCCAAAGTGGGGATCCAGTGCAGACAGAAACAGACAGACGGACTAAAGATCTAACTTTGGTGATCCCCTGTATTTATCAGCCATCAAGAGACTCAAAGAAGTATTAAGGTGATGAGAGACGAGCATGAGCAGCATTCCAGTTTCTCACCACATTTTGGCAGCTTTGAGTCAGCCCTCCGACACCTGAGTGGGGGCACACACCAGTAGGAATCCTACTGGTGTATTTTTCCGGTCCTTCCCCCTTCAGCCTTCTCTACCCTCTTAGTTACTTTTCTCTGTCTTCCTTTTTGGTTTCCTTTCACTGCTTCCGTAGAGCCCAAGAGCACCAGAATGAGGATATAAAGGGTGGGTGGATCATGGTGTTTGTGGTCCTTGTACGACATTGGAAGAGTCACTTCATTTCTTGGGCCTCCTTTTCCCTCTATTTAGTTGGTTGGATCCAATCTCCCTTTCAATACTAATTATATTCTGGTCTTTAATACATATATACATATATATACATATACATGTATACATATATATACATGTATATATACATATATATACATATATACATGTATATATATGTATATATGTATTTAATTTTCTATTCTTCTTCCCTCTCCTTTACCATCTTGCTCTGTATAAATTTTTGAAAGTTGGATTTTGATTAAATGGAGTATAATCATTTCAGTTCCTTTTGTACCTACTTTTGGTCCAACTATTCTAAGGTTCACAACTAAGCAGAAGGCTGTGGTACAGCTAAAGTCAACACTCACAGTCTTCTGGCTCACTCCTTTTATTGGGATTCCAGGTACTTCACCTTCCCCATTAAGTGTGGGTGTCCATTTTCTCACCCCTTCAAATCTCTCTTGCCCTTCCTCATATAGTCAGGTCTCTCTTACACCATGGACATCTTTCTTGATCATTCAAAACCTCCTTGAATTCTTTTCTTTGGCCAACTACACCATTTTCATCTGAACCTTAACATGTAACATTTAAATACAGTTTTATATCCCTTTGTTTGGTGTTGTTTGGTGTAGTATGTCTGAGCCTCTGAACATTATTTATAAGATGCTGGAGGATAGACACTTCATTCTTTTCTTATGTTTTCACTCCTCAGGGTGTCAAGCTCAAAATAAAGCATGCAATGTGCACTTAAGATAGAATTTGAAAATATTACAAGTTTTTCAACTTAAAAATAATCTCTTTCAATTCTCACAATTTATACACAAAGAAACTCTTAGAGAAGAAAAATGACTCCAAGAGGGTTAATGGATGAACTTGAGTAAAAGCTAGATCTCCTCAATCCATTTCATTTTTTATATCATTTGCTGTTTATTTTTCCAGTACCTAAGCATGCCCCGGATCCTCAAAAACATTGGTCACTGAACCCATTGTACTTCCACTTCTGTACAGTTTCACAGAGATATATTTCATCCAAATACACTCCTGATGTCCTTCTCTAAGTCAATTTTAATGTGCTAATTAGTCCTCATAGATGTCTCCTTTGTGAAGGAGGCAATGACGGTTTCAGAGAAGGAGGTTTCAGCTTGGAACCTGAAGCTCTGCCTTCAGTTCTCTGTTTGTGCCTTAGGAGCTCTATGAGCATAGGCTTACTACTTCACTCCTCTACACTTACACTTCCTCATTCATAAAAGCAAGCAAAAAAAATATGTAATGCTTGGTTTGGTGTTTGGATGAGGTGTGCCCTTTCTTAACTGTGATGAGCTACTGAATATCAAATATAGGTTTTTCTACGATTATTGATAAACAATAATAAAGTATAAAAATATTAGCACCAGTAAGGGCAGCAGCACCCTCATTTTGCTTCTTGAGACTTTACTTGGTGGGCAAGAAGCCATCATCAATACTGGCGACAATTACATACACCTCCTCTCTTCTCCTTATGTGTGTGTAAGACCCATAACTTAAAACACTTGCTGCTATTCAGCACAAAAACAAATAGCAATGCAACTCTGGCTGTGATGTATTTCAACAGCATAACTTAGACTTGCCACCATTCTGTTAAATTATGAATATCTATCACCTGATGGAGTCAATGCTTTTATTTGGAACAGGGAAGGAGGGAGGCAGAGAAAAAAAAACACAAGAAGATGCAGTTGCTATAGCGATTAACAATGGGTATCCTTCGAAAAGGGTTTAGGGATGCTGATGCAGCTAAAACAAATGTTTGTGTTTGGCCACGGTGGAGACGGTGACGGATTATGGAGCCTTGGCCTTGAGCCTTGATGTAATCCAATTCTAAATAAATCATAAATCTAAGTGCAGACTGGTAAGGCAGAAAGAATACCAATTCAGGCCAAGGAGTAGCAAGCAGGCAGTGGTGGCCAGGATTGATTATGGGGTGTGAAGCAGGAAGCATTGACAGGAGGAGGACCGTGACCAGCCTGCAGGGATGTACTTCTTTCTCTTTAAGCCTTAGCCAGCCTCCAACTGAGCTGCCAGACCTCAGTAGTGCGAATGAGAGATCACTGCTGAATTAGCCACAAGGCCAGGCATTCTGCTGCCTCCTAAATTTTCTTGGATGAAGGGATTTTTCATCATGAAAGGTGCTGAATTGCTAATGTTTGGGCTACTTTCTTGAGTCCCTCACTGGGAAGGACTCAGAAGTTAGCTGAGAGTTTCTCATGGACCTAAAGCTTGCTGGAGCATGAGAAGATGCTATAGTTAGAGCACTTGGATATGGAATAATCATATACTTGTGTGAGAGGGTAACAGGAACAAAGAAAATTATTAATGCAGAATGCTGATGTTCTTCCTCATTTTCTGTTTTTTGAAGAGAAATAGTCTATGGAGTGTGAAATGGAGAATGAAAATGTTGGTTTTATGCACACTGGAGTGGACATGGCTGCTCTTGGGAGAAAAGGAAGACTCTAGATGGCTGTGAACAGGGATTAAGAACCATATGAACTATTGTGGGCTGGGGAAGTAAGAAAGAAGAATTTTAGCAAGTTTGTACAGAGAAGGAGGTATTTAACAATCGTTGGAAAAGTTAATTAAGTTTCAAGAAATTTTGTTGTATTTTAAAAACAGACCTCCCGTTTAAAGAACTGGACTATAAATAAGATGTTAACTTCTTTATAAATTTCTTGGATGTCAGACCAGAGTTCCTTACAAATGCAATGTATTGAACTAAAATGGAGTAGCTAAACATTAGCTGAGTTCATTCTGGAAGATACGTCTGGGGTTTGGTATAAAAACTATAATATTCAGATTCAGCTCATTTAAAATCACCATCCTTCAACGGAGCCCAGAGGGTATTTTCTTCATGGCTGCCAAATTAATGGACTTTCGACACACAGAATAGATGTTGATACAACATGAACAACAGTGGTCCTAGGAATGCCTCCTCATTGCCAGAGAGATACCATGGACTCCACTTTGAGGTCAGAATTATGGTATTTAGGCAATATAATTGGGCAAATAGAAGTAAATGTTCACTGAACTTAGTAAGTCTAAGGAAGATTATTGTGTAGCAGTGGATACAAAGACACGATTAGACGTGCAAGAGATTACTGGGGTAGAAATGCCTATGTGGGATCAAAGGGAACAAGCAGAAGGCAGGGAGAACCTTCAGACTGAGATGCAGGACTGACTCCAGGGAAGGACGACAGGAAGGAAGGAAGACTGGGTAAGAACATTCTCAAACTGCATTTGTTTAAAAAGGCTTCAAGATGGGTCAAAATCACTTATTAGAGGAATGCTGCATCCCACAGGAATGAGCTGGCGTTTGTCCTTCAGTCATTGGCTAGAAGCAACCCATAGGAAGTACGGTCTCAGGGGTGACAGATCCAGTGGGTTAATAACTGGGAGTCATCTGTCAACTATGTGCCCCATAGCAGGAGCCATGCATTTCCATGGCTACCATCGTGATTTTAGACTGGATGCATTTATTGTGTTAACCTGGCTCTAATGGAGATTCAAATTTTAAAGAATTGTAGACCTTTCTCAAAAGGGATGGGTGGTCAGTGATAGGCATAATGGGCCAGTTCAAGGCTTTGTTCTAGACCAAATTTTTAATACAAAATCCCTGAGAATTAAGCTCCAGCTCTGTGGTATTCCAGCAATCTCACTTTGGAACTAATATTACAGGCTACAGTGTGATAGCCTTTTATGTGAATTTGGGTTCTGCAAATTAGAAATACCACCATATAAAATATCAATGTCTCACTTTGTACATAATATTTAACACTATGTGACTCATTCAAATTAAAAACAATTCATCAAGAATTTCATAATTTCAAAGTGGGCTCTGTGAGTTATAAACTGTGTCTTTGATAGGGTCACGAAGGCTGTTAAAGAGAAAGGCTTGACATCCCGTGTCAGGATCAGTCTTTAATTATGTAATGTTTTTACAGTGATGATCCTTATACGAAAAAATGCATGAATCTTCTCTTACTCCAAGCAACATGATGATGTGCAAAGATAACTATAATGGCAACATAAGAAGAAAAAGCAAACAAATGGAACACTGAGTTGTGGGTAAAACTTGCAGAGAACCAAGAGGTGGAGGAAAGAGGAGAAATACTGGCAATTAAGTAAGTCTACAGGGTCCAGGATTAGGATTTATTTATGCACTCAGTGCAATCTATTTTGGCATGGGCTGCTTCACTGAATCTCCTAGAAAAAGCAAAAAGAGGCTACAGTGTTTGTGTCTAGTTGATAGCTGCACATGGTCAGGAAAGGGACTCATGAGTTGCATACTCATCCAGACTGGAGGGACTTCTGCAGCTGATAATTGGGCAGCAGGTGGTAGAAGGTGGCTTGGAGGATCATAAACTCCTAGATCAGGTCAGTACAGTATCAATTTATAGCCAAGAGTTACAAAACTATTTCAGATTTCACCACCTATACGAAGTGTCTGAATTCTTGTTGTTAGTAAAGCTAATTAGAGGAAGGGAGAAAAAAGAAAAAAATAAGGGTGAGCCTGATATCTCTCTTGGAACAAATCAAATAACAGAACTCAGACTGAAACTCCAGATGATACATAAGAATCTGGAGATTCTACAGACTCTTGAATTTGGATACCCCAAAATGTGACCCAGGTAAACAGAGACGAGTAGTTTGAATTCCATCAGCTGATGCTTCAGAGATAGCCAGAGACGGCATCCCCTACATCACTTCCACTATGAGAAAGTGGGCTCCAAAAGAAAATGTTCCCTGTAGACTCACAAATGGAAGGGGAAATATCGGAGGAAAACCAAAGATTAAAAGAAACATCAAATAACTTTGGGGCAAAAACTAGATAAACTTTTCACCTTCCTTCCTTCTCAGGAGAAATACAACTAAGATTTGGAGGTTACTGAATCTGAAAACCTACATGGCTGATCCTCTGGACTTGTCTAAGTCACTCACCCCTAGGTTTGTTAGACATAACTTTAATGGATACGGTCCATGTTCAGCCCTTGGAAGATCCCACTGGACTCTGTGAAACAAAAGAAAAGGAGATAGGGGTTAAAAAAAAAAAAGGAGATAGGGGTTTAGGCTGTGGAGGAGAAGGACCTATGGGTGGTGCAAATAGGCATGTTCCCTTCTTTGAGGAGCTTCTTAAACATTTCGTTGAAGGTTTATTATAAAATGTGAGTATTCAGAGGCTCCTTTCTTGCCTTCTAAGAAAGTGATGTTCAGGCTTAATGGGTAAAATGAAGAATTGGAGGGTAAAGGAGAGAACACTTGTTTTAAATAAGAAAGGGCAGAGAAGGTTTTTTGTTGTTGTTCCTTTGTTTTTTGTTTTAAGATAAAGTGATAGATCAACAGGGGTTAGAATTTGAAGCCCTTGAGGCTTTTGACAAGAGGGAACATTTAGGGGCAGTGGCTACTCGTTTTACATATAAGAAAAATATATTGAGAAAAATTAAGGAGTTTCTTTTTCTCTGAGTATTATGCTTGGCATCTATTTTTTAGAAACTTTATTAAAGATTTAAATAGCCTTTTCAATTTTCAAATATTTGTTCATACAAAATTAGAGTTTCTTCTAAATGTGACATTGTGCTGAGGCAAGCCCTAGAATAGCCTAGCTTTATCTTGGTTATGCTGGCATAGTATATAGTTGAGCATCTATCTTTTTCCAATAAGAATTATATTAAAGTATAAATTATCCAAGTTCCATTCTTAACTGGAAGTGTTCACTCTAAATCAAGAGAAAGTCTAAATATTAGAGAAGCAAGCCAGCTGTATAAAGACTCAGAAACAGAATTGGAATGGAAATTGCAGGGGTTACCAGGGATTTAAAATTAGAGCCTCAGGATTGGAAAAGGCATTGTAAAAGCATTAAGTTCAACCTCCTAGCCAGTCAGATTTGCCTCTGCAATGAGCATGACAGATGGCCACCTAACCTTTGCTGGAACCCTTCCAGTAATGGAGAGATCTCCACCAGGGCAGCCAATTCTGTGTTTGGACAATTCTTATCATTATAATGTTTCTTGTATTTAACCCAAATTTGTTCACTGTGACTCACAATTATTGGTCTTCCTTTTACCCTCTGGGTAGTGTAGAACCTGGCTGAGAAAAGAGACTCCACCATTTACTAACTATTGACCTAGGGCAAATCTGTAATATGAATAAGAGTTTCTGCATTTATACAACAGACAGGATAATTCCTAAATCATAGGTTTAAGGATTAATAGGATAATATGTAGAATGGATTCAATAAAGTGTCTTATACATAGTATGATCCCAAAAAATGTTTCAAAAAACTGTATCAATGTTACTTATGCAAATATTAGTAGAAAGTCATGATCAATGCCAAAGGATTCCAGGTTATAGCTTTCCTGTCAAAATGTACTTTTCTGCTGAGGATTTTGGAGGGGAGGGGGGTGGGGGTTGGGTGAGCCTGGTAGTGGGTATTAAGGAGGGCATGTATTGCATGGAGCACTGGGTGTGGTACATGAACGATGAATTTTGGAACACACGCACACACACAAATAAAATTAAATTAAAAAAAGAAAAAGAAAAGGCTAATCCAGCGGCCCTTTTTGTCTCACTGTGACCTGGATTCTACTTCTGCCCTTGGTTCTGAGTATTTGCCATTTCCAGCACACATGTTCCATTTAGGCACATCAAATAGTAATTTGGCCTTTGGCAGTAGCAAATTTTATTGTTAACATGTGAAGAATAAAAAAAATTCTTCCCTCATTCAAAAAAAAAAAAAAAAAAAGGTACTTTCCTGGCCTTGAGTTGCTTTCAGTAATGAGTCTCCATCTTGGGAAGAGTGAGATCGTATGGGTCTATGGCCTTGATAATGCAATCTGGCTTTGATCACTTAAAGCTACCAAGCTTCCTGTCTTTGTTTTGTATGTTCTTAAATTCTGCACTTGATCTCTGTGCATCCGACTCAAGCCTGGTAAGTGGACAATCCTTTCTGGCCCCACCCTGAATCTGGTGGAGCATGAACATTCACATTTCCTCAGTGAGACGGGCTGACACATTTCACTTGACACATATTAAGAATTCTGTATATTCTTCATGTTCTCCACAGATACATCCTCAAATGGGTACATACTTAAATATAAGGGCAAAAACTCCCGGGGGGGTGCTAGAGCTCAGATGTCTCTGGGAAAAGAGTTAGACGTCATCTCAATGCCCACATATTTATTTCCATTAAAGAGCTGTGCAAAGTCATTTTGTTTGGGGGCGCCTGGGTGGCTTAGTTGTTAAGCATCTGCCTTCAGCTCAGGCCATGATCCCAGGGTTCTGGGATCGAGCCCTGCATTGAGCTCCCTGCTTGGCAAGAAGACTGTTTCTCCCTCTCCTATTCCCCCTGCTTGTGTTCCCTCTCTCATTGTGTTTCTCTCTGTCAAATATATAAATAAAATCTTAAAAAAGAGAGAAAAAAGTCATTTTGCTTGGAAGCTGTGATAGACAAAGCCCAGATCCTCTTTCAATGCAAGAAAGGAGAGTAGCCATGTTGTAGTAAAAGCTGTCTTCCTACAACACCTTCCAACTATCATCTTCAGAGTCGACTTCAACTGCAGAGTGCCACTTCATTGAAGCCATGCCCTTCTGAGGTCAGTTCACATGTGACTGACTCAGTAAGGGGTAAAAAGACCTGACCATTTCAGACCAATATTGGAACTCTCATGGGCAATGCTCGCTTTAGAGCTTTCTACCGTGTTGATAGAGGCTTTGCTGGTCCTATACTGCGCTCGGCTTCTTCCTATACCCAGTTCTGTTTCTACTCTCTTTCTTTCACAGGTGTTAGTTCCTAAGAAAGATCATGCTGCCCAAAACTCTCTCATCATCTCTATCTGGAGAAGTAGTGACAAGGGCTATATGAATAAGGAAGGATTTGTTGTTTTTGGTTTTGTTTCCTCCCTGAGAAAACAAGTCATGATCCCAGGGTCCTGGGATCAAGCCCTACATCAGGCTCCCTGCTAAATGGGGAGTCTGCTTCTTCTTCTCCCTCTGCCTCTCTCCCTTGTTGTTCTCTCTCTCTCTCTCTCTCTCTCTAATAAATAAAACCTTTAAAAAAGGAAACTTGTACCTGACTTAACCGAGGGTTAGAATAATACAAAAACAAAGTTCAAAAGAAGACATATATGGGACTCAGAAAATGAAACTGAAGATCTATGAACTGCCAATCATTAAATAGAGATTCTCTGATGTGATATACAGTTAAAAGGGTTATGATGTCATAGTATGGTCTTATTGCAAACATTAGGAACCAATCTCTTCTCTAGAATCAGAAATCATTACTAAGCACTACAGTAATTGCAGAGACACTGAAGAAGATAGTGTGTAGGTTCTGCAAAGCCTGATTAAGTAAGCTTCAAGGACACATAAATAAATGCATTGTGATCTGTTCTCTGCAAAAGGTCTGATATATTTAGATTTTCATTAACATGGGCTGAAACACAAAATGTCTTCAGTTATCCAGGAAATGTAATTAACTACTTCCTAAGATTCCTACTTAACCAATGCTATTTCCCCAATATATGGTTAATTGAACTGTCAGCCTTTACTGTGGTCTGGGGTCCAAGGACAATTTGGCCCAGTAACACCACGGATATTCAAATTCAAGGTCAGTTTTTTTTTTCCTAATAAAATAATAAAATATTTCCTAATAAAATAGCTCTCTATTTTGCACTCTAATACTCTATATGAAATACACTTTGAGTCAATAGCCACATGTAAAACACTTTGAGTCAATAGCCACATGTAAAAAATATATTTAAAATATAAAATATATATAATATATATAAAATAAATATATAAAATATATAAAAATAATATATATTATGCATATATATAAAATATATAAATATATAAAATATGTTAAAATATATTTAAAAATTAAGATGCTGAAATAATTAAATATTTGTTGAAAAAATATGAAAGGATTTTGCAGTTAGAAATATCTAAGGGGCTCCTGGATGGCTCAGTTGATCAAGCATCTGACTCTTTATTTCCACTCTGGTCCTGATCTCAGGGTTGTGGGATCGAGCCCCTGGGGCTCTGCACTTGGCCTGGAGTCTGCTTCTACCTCCCCCTCTGCTGCTCGCCCAGCACCACTTTCTTTCTCTCTCTCAAATAAACAAACAAAATCTTACAGAAAATATCTAAACTGGAATCTCTCCTCTTTCAGGTAATAACTATGGGAAAGTTAGTTCTTAGTTTCTGTCAAATGGAACTGATATTAATTACTTCATAGTATTGTTGAGAGATACCAGAAGTAATGATGTTTGGATAGCATCAGACATATAGTAGATATTTAATAATTAGTTGCTATTATTTTCATTTCTATTATTGTCATTACATTTATTCTTAGTCTTCTAGATTGTAGTCAAATGTCAAAAAAAAAAAAAGTCCTCACAATTTCATGCATATGAGATGATCTCATGACTCTCACAGATACTGGCATGCCCATGTTTAGGAGGTATATTTTCAGAGTAGAGAACATCTGACTTGTACAATCAAGACAAGCAAGGTGATGTGTGCACATTCCAACATGCTCCTCAGTATCTCCTCAAATAAGACTCCCTGGGATCTCTGAGGACTTCACTGTTAAGGGCCCTGGACCTTTGAGCCACTTTCTTTCGGAGGTGCTGTCATTTACATCTCCACCTGGGCAATGACAATGATGACAATGGCCCAACCAATCTTTCCTTTCCAGATGCTGCTGCTCCTATCACTGAGTGGGAATAGAAAAATTCATTTGTCCACTTCTTCGTTCATCAGATTTCCTGAGAAGTGCCCAGCACCCTATTATTTGTTAGGGGCACACCAGTTACCAAGACAGTATTCACCCTCAAAGAATACAAAAGTGAAGGTGGGAGACAATAGGATGCAACAAACAAAAATCTGTATTTAAGAGACAGATTTTGAAGTCAAGACAGATTTACTGTCTAACCTAGGTCTTTGGTCAAGTAATTGTATGGTTCCCAGGCTTCTGCTTTAAAATGGGAACAGTACCTGTCATGGGTTATCGGGAGGACCTCATGAACAAAGGGAAATGAATGCTTCAAGCAGTGATTTGTACACAGTAAGAGTGTAGTAAATATTAACAGCAGTAGTAATAATGAAAAATGATTCTAATAACAATGATTATTTGTGTTATCCATTTGCAGTGTCTGAAGCAGACAGCACAGGGATGGGAGAGTGTATTGAAAACTGAGGCAGGAGAAGCAAGAAAAAGCCAGGTTATGAAGAGTTTTGCAGAGCCCAAGGGGGCAATGGAGGATCTTTTCAGAATTTTAGAGAGAGGCGTTTTAAATAGGAGAAAACAACTTGGCCTTCCACTTCTGAAAGATTGCTTGCCCCTGGGGTAGAATTTTAAATGCCTGCAAGCCCAGGATTGGTCTGTGCTCAGGACCCACAGGTGTCCCCCTCCTTGATGTGTCGTGAAAAATTAAAATGAGGACGGTTCAGTCAACAGAGTGTCTGAGAAATTAATGAACCCCTTCGCCTTCAACACCTGGTAATTATATCTTTCAATTAAACCAACTCTCTAGTTGTCCATGATCTTATAAATTAACTCACAGCCTTACGTCTTTCTAGGCAGCCAGAGCTTTTCAAGCTTCAAACCTAAGAGGCCAAAGATAAAGAGTGAGGTCAGGGAGCCTGAATGTTGGGCCTCATTTCAAATGTAGGACTCACTTTTGCTTGTCCCAGAGGGACCTGAGTCTCTTCCCTTTCAGCTTGGCCATGAGAAGCAAAAATATTGTTTTTTGTGTAACTGAACATCAGTGTGAACCGTATTTGAGCATATCTCATGACCTGCTGAAAAGGAGGAGTGAACTAATGCAGTCTGTTGAGTCTAGTTCAGATGAATTCATTCATTCATTAAATTTTTGAGAGCAAGAACATTTTCTAGGGATAAAAGAAATGATGCTCTAGGAGGAACGGGCCATCTCTGTCATGAAAAAAAAAAATACAAACTTTGGTTTAAAAAACATTGAGTTCACATGTATGTTCATTCATTCTTCATCTAGCTGACAATTTTTCTGCTTTTAACATGTGCAATGCAGTACTGAAGATTATAAGGGAAGTACAGGAAGGTTTAAGAGGATAGAGCAGCAGTTCATCATGGAATCTAGAGCTTAGTGAGTCATTCCAAGAAGTGGCATTTTTACTGGTACCTGTGGGCATGGAGGACAAGGACAAAGGTCATAGGAAGAGAATAACATTGCAGGCAGGGTACACGGAGAGTTCATGGAAAAGAGCTTGAGCTAGAGCACAGCCTGAAATGGAGAGTTGATGTGATGAGATAAGGAAGGCTCACACTATGGAGGGTCCTGTAATGGCTTGTAGGAGGTTTGCATTTTGTCTGAAAAGCTAAGAGAAGCTGTGCAAGATATTAAGCTAAGAGGTTTTGTGACCCTTGATGATTGTGCTATTTTTCACATTATCTTTACACAAACATCCTCCTTGTAGAGGCGGTAAGACTGGAAATGGAAAGACAGGTTTGAAAATTCCTATGAAAGTTCAAGAGCACTAGAAAAAGGACAGTGGGGATAGATCAAACTGCAGAGTCACAGAGTGGGTGACTGAGGGGAGTGCATGGTGAGGAGGGGAGTATTTTTAAATGCTTTCTAAGTAAAATAAGTCAGAAAAAGACAAACACTGTATGAGCTCACTTATATGGGGAATTTAAAAAAAAGGTTCAAAAAACAAAAACACAGATTGGTGTTTGCCAAAGGTAGAGGATGGTTGAAAATGGTCAAAATGTACAAACTACCAATTATAAAAACATTTTGGGGATCGAAACCACATTGAGATATCAGTTAGAATGGCAAAAATTAACAAGGCATGAAACTAATGTTGGAGAGGAAGTGGAGAAAGGGGAACCCTCTAACACTGCTGGTGGGAATGCAAGTTGGTACAGCCAGTTTGGAAAACAGGATGGAGGTTCCTCGAAAAGCTAAAAATAAAGCTACCCCAAGACCCAGGAATCGCACCACTGGATATTTACCCCAAAGATACAGATGTAGTGAAAAGAAGGAGACATGCATCTCAATGTTTATAGCAACGTTGCCACAATAGTCAAACTGTGGAAAGAGCCGAGATGCCCTTCAACAGAAATATGGATAAAGAAGATGTGTTTTATAGATACAATGGAATATTACTCAGCTATCAGAAAGCTATGGATAGAATAGCCCTCCTTTGCATTGACATGGTTGGAACTGGAGGGGATTAAGTGAAGTGAAATAAGTCAAGCAGGGAAAGACAATTATCATATGTTTTCATTTATATGTAGAACATAAAGAATTACATGGAAGACATTAGGAGAAGGAAGGGAAAAATGAAGGGGGGAAATCAGAGGGGGAGATGGATCATGAGAGACTATGGACTCTGGGAAACAAACTGAGGGTTTCAGAGGAGAGGGGAATGGGCGGATAGGTTAGACCAGTGAAGGGTATTAAGAAGGGCATAGATTGCATGGAGCACTGGGTGTTTTACAGAAACAATGAATCATGGAACACTACATCAAAAACTAATGATGTACTGTACGGTGACTAACACAACATAAAAAAAAATAAGAACATCTATACTGCATATCCGAAAATTGCTAAAAGAGTAGATCTTAAGAGTTGTCATCACAAGGAAAAAAATGTATTATGTGAGGTGATGGGTGTTAACTAAAATTATTATGGTGATCATTTCTTAGTATATACATATATCAAATCATTATGAGGCACACCTTAAACTTATACAAAGTTATGTATCAATTATATCTTAACAAAACCCAACAAAAATTTTTAAATTAAATTTTAAGAAATGACTACTAGCTTCCTGGTTTGAGTTACAAAGTAGATGCACAACATGTTACCACCTACTCCTGGAAAAGAGTCCCCCCCAAGAAAGGTAGCAGAGTTCCTTAGAAGGGAGGTGGCTGTCACTTATTACAGGTCTATCAAACGGCCAGAGTCTTCTCTGATATTCTTCAAATTGAGCTCATGTATTGGAACAATTTCATATGAACCTTAGTTGTCTGTCTAGTAATATATAACATATATGAATAACTCATGGGATTTATCTAGAAAATATAAATAATTTCATAATTCTTACTTCCTTTTCTCATCCTAAGAAATGCTCTAAATTTGATTCAGAGATGAGTAAACAGAAATTAGAGTTAAAATGATTTGGGACAAACAAAGGGTTAAACCAGTCTTCTTCATTTGAATCCTCTGCTCTTTCCACAGGAACATGGACTTACATCATTGGTTACAGATATTAAAGAACACTGACTATGTATGCATATCTACTATGATTTGTGAGGTTTAGTCTTGTCAAATCCAAGGTTTCATCAGCTGATTAGTCTTCAAAGTTCACGAGACAAACATGCTCTTGAGAGGGACTTCATTGGAGCAATCATTTGTGCCTTTCATATCTCCTACAATAACATGAAACAGGCAAGTCTTTCTGGAGTAAGAATTCCAGAAAGTGGCAATTATGGCCCTACAATCCCATCCTCAAAACAGTGTGATGTAATTTACTCACGCTGGTGGCACATTCCAGTGGCCCTATCTTTACCTATCACTCATGGACTGGCACAGAGAAATCTGATCTTTAGACTTCTGACCCCAACAGCATTCTCTAAGTTTCTAGATCTTCCCTGACATTTTTCATTACTACATAACTCTCCAGCATGTCTGAGCTCTAGTTTCCTTATCTGTCTTCTATCTGAGGAAAAGATTGCATCAGCCTTAGGTTTATAACCTCTTAAACTTCACTGTCAATGTATAAGGGAAACTCATCAAATGTTATTATAACTTAACACTTAAGGGAGCAAAGTATGGTAGTCCTAATCCAGGGCCCATGTTCTGAATGTATATCCAGATTAAATATGATGGAAAAGAACAGGAAGTGATCTAAAGGTATGAAAACATATGATAAACCTCTAAACTTCTTTATTTTTTCTAAAGATTTTATTTATTTATTTGAGAGAGTGAGGGAGAGAGAGTAAGTATGAGCTGGGGGAGTGGGAGAGGGAGGGTTTGATGTGAGTTTCTGTGTGATGTTCGATCCCAGGACTCTGGAATCATGACCTGAACCAAAGGGAGACACTTAATCAACTGAGCCACCCAGGCTCCCCTCCAAACTTCTTTAAAATCAAATGCTTTGAAGTCAGCTATATCTGGGTTCAAATCCCACTTCTTAACCCAAAGGTTACAGGTAATTTATCTAACTTCTCTGAGCCTCAGTTTTCCCATCTATAAAACAGAGTTAATGAAGAGGAATCAATAAAACAATGTATATGAAGTCCCTAATATCTAGCACATACCTTGAGCAATAATGGGCACTTTTTTTTGCTCTTTACCAGCACTTTGACTCGATGATCTCTGCTGTCCAATATTCATTTTATTTATCTCCAATAATTAATTCATGAATTATAGAAATGATAATGGCCTGGTTATAAACTTTTCTATTTTTTCCATAGGTTTTATAATATAACAATATAATTGGCTAACATTTGTTGATTATTTACTCTGTGCCAGGCACTGCACTAAATGTTCTGCATGCATTCCTCACTAGTAATGATTACAATAATCAGAGGATCTATAACTGCTATTATCACCCACCACCTCCTTTTAAAGATGAGATCACTGGGTCTCAGAGATGTTAAGTGAATTATCTAAGATCACAAAACTAAAAAAATTCCATAGAATGGGATTGAATGGACTGAAAACTATAGCGCTTTGACTCAGCAAAGTTGTATGAACTATGATTCATTTTCTGATAGCCCTCAAAATATTATACTTCTCTTAAATTTTTCATCTAACTAGTACTTTCCCTTAATTCAGACTTTATTATTTTTTAGACTGAAGATTCCACATCCTTCAGTGCAAATCAATAAACATTCTGGAGAATACACTGATGAGGTTTTTGTTTGTTTGTTTGTTTTGTGAGGGGACGTCTTGTATGTCTTTCATAAGCCAGAGGAAATGGCTACATGAAAGGTTTATCATTACTTATTTTTTTACTTTTCCAAAAGGAACACAGGATCTGTATTTATTCTAGGACAATATCAGAACCTAGTTACCTTACAGGACACGTGTTGTGTGCAGCCACAGGTTTTACAAGCAGATGGCCTGCACTAAACAATGTTTGTACGAATTAGCTCTGGGAATAACTTCTGCTGAGGGTATAAAAGAAATTAGGAGGTGAGCCAAATTAAAATTAGTCACCAGGCCTATGCAAAATTGTACTCTTATGCCTCCTCTTCCTACTGTATGTGTGTGTATGCATGTACTGAATACACACATGGGCACACACACATACTTATGCAAATACATCCCCAACATATGTCTTATAAATCTACTCTGTACTCCAAAGAAGTCAAAACAGTGTTTCCTTGTCATTCAAGACAGTGGACTAATAGACTTATCTATTTTTTATCTGTCTGTTCTTTCAGTCCAATCTGAATACACCTGATAGATGTGAGACCTTGAGAAATTCACACATTTCTGCGTCAAATATCTGTCATCTGTAAAACAACGTCACTGAGAAAGATTATCTTTGCTTCCTGTTATGTTTAATGTTGTGAGCATAGGAGTCTGTAAACTTAGTACTATCTAACACTGGAGAATTGGACTATGTCCACATAAGTAATCTCCAACCTGATCCTCCAATCTATCAATAACACTCCTATCTACACAGCTTTAGAATATTGGTGGAAACAATTAGCATACGATAGTAGTATGCAAAAAAAAAAAAAAAAAAGGTCATATTCAGACTTTCTGTACCCACACCTTCCACAGTATTACTATCTCTCTACTCCTTAAACCTGAACTGGCCTGATGACCTGTTCTGACCAATAGATTGTCATGGAATTGACATGGTATAAGTACCATAACCTGGACATCAAAATGTTTTATATCTTTCTACTCGTCTCTCTCCGAAAACTGAGAAGCTACCAAACAAACAAAAAAGCGAATAAAAAGCAACAAAAACAAGCTCAGTGTAATGTGCTGGAGGGTGAAAGTCCACATGGGGCAGAACTGAGTCATTATAGCTAAAGAGATAAACCTCCTCAGTTGAAATGACAGCCGGCCACAATCACATGAGTATGCTAGGATGAGACCAGAAAGAAATCTGAGCTGAGTCTGGACTTAACTGTTGACCCAGAGAATTATGAGCTAAAATAACAATTGTTTAAAGCTCATCTTTTTAGAACGGTTTGTTATGCAGCAAAAGCCAACTGATACATGGAGCTTCCTACATGACTTTTATTTTATGAAGATCTTTACACATAGTTCAAGACTTGGTTGGATTCTGCTTCTTCCATAAAGTCTACTCTCGTAATTTTAGGCTACATTGAACATATTTATTTGTTGAACAAATACTTAGTGATTGTTCATTAGTATTTTACTGGTAATAAATTTTGGTAATTTATCCCATTAAACACCGCCTGCTCTAGCTTATCTGTTAGTGTTTTATCATATTAGGCCATTTCCTGTATCATACCAAGTGGAAAGCAAAAATCCACATTTCCTAAACTTTTTTGTCAGCCCATTCAAATTTAGGTTACCAGTGAAAAGTACTGGCAAGATATTTAGAAAGTGTAAAAGAAAGAGAAACCATTATCACTCTGACAGTAGTTGATGCTGGGCTTAAATACAAAGCAAGTGTGACATTTTGTTGGTGACTTGCATATATTCTCCTATAAACTGCTCGATTCAGTGGTCTTAGTAGCTGATATAATTGACAGAAATTATCTGAGATTCTTGTACTTCCTGGGTTTCCAAGTGGTATCAGCATCTTTCCTGACCATTTCTACCTCTGTCCAAAGCTTTTGTCAGAATTTAATTCCCTGTATTAAATCCCTTCCTGTTTGAAATATCTAGCTGGTTCCCACTTCCCACACTGGACCTTGAGAGGTTTTCCAATATATTCTTTTTAAAAATATATAATTTAATTATTTAGAGATGATATTTGTCAAGTAAGTAACTGTAAGTAATATGGTTCATCACTTTGATTTTAAAAAAAATGGGTAAACTGAGATCCAGAGAAATGAAATGACTTATTCAAGTCAATCATGATTTACTGTCAGAGATGAAGTTGCTATGGTCATTGATTGGCATAATCAGACCTCCAAACTTGCAACTTAGAATAAAAGATGGAGTCAGGTGTTCATTTAATCATGGTCCAGGTTCTGTGGAGGGCAATGAAGAAGAGCTGGGACTGGGGTGGAGAGTAGGGGGCAGTAAGAGGAAAAGGCCTAGGGCGCCTGGGTGGCTCAGTGGGTTAAAGCCTCTGCCTTCGGCTCGGGTCATGATCCCAGGGTCCTGGGATCGAGCGCCGCATCAGGCTCTCTGCTCAGCAGGGAGCCTGCTTCCTCCTCTCTCTCTCCCTGCCTCTCTGCCTACTTGTGATCTCTGTCTGAAAATCAGTAAATAAAAAATCTTTAAGAATGAGTCCTCCTTTAAAAAAAAAAAAAAAAAAGAGTAAAAGGCTTCCAGAAAACCCAACCTCACTCAAGCAGAACAGCTTCGTTTGGTGTATGTACATAGTTTCCTTTTAATATGTCATTAAAAATAGATAAAATGGATTAAAATATGTTTTGAACTATTGTACTGATTGGGTAATGTCACTTGCAGTATTAGACATGATTGACAACAGAGTAGGGAACCCTTTTTTTAAAACTTTTCTCCTTTTTGGGGACAAACTATGAGAAAGAGACAGCATACAATAAGCTGCATTTATAGTTTGTTTTATATATCCATGAAATCACCACCATGATTCAGATAACAAGTATTCCCCGCTGCTTTCAAAAACTTTCCTGTGCCCTTTGTAATCCATTGTTGCTCTACACCTATTCCCAGGAAACCCCTGATCAGATTTCTGCTATGATGCATTCATTTGCATTTTCTAGAATGCTATTTCATAAATGGAATCATAACCACTGTACATTTTTTTCCTGATTTTTCAGTCAACATAATATTTTTGAGATTCATCCACATTTTTGGTACACATCATTAGTTTGTTCCTTTGGATCACAGAGAAAGTATTCTGCTATATAAATATACAGGAATCTGTTTATTCATTGACCTACAAAGGGACATTTGGATTTTCAGTTTTTTGACCATTACGAAAAAAGACTGCTAGACACATTCATGTACAAATATCTGAATGGACATATGTTTTCATGTATTTGAGATAAATATAGAGAATGTGAATATTGGGGTCTCATGGCAGGTGTGCATTTAACTTTGTAAGAACCAAAAACCTGTTTCCATGGTGGTTGTACCACTTTACACCCCTAACAGTTTATGGGAGCTACAGTTGCTCCACACATTCATCAATACTTAGCATTATCGTTCTTTTTAGGTTTAGCTATTCTGTTAATAGTATCTCATTTAAAAATAATTAAAGGTCATACTTTAGATTCTTTAAGTTTTCACCAAACATCTTTTCATTTGTTTTGCAAGTGCTCCAGGATCTATTTAAGGATACCATATTATATTTAGTTACCATATCTACTTAGGCTTATCTTGGCAGTAACAGTTCCTCAGACTTTGTTTTTGACCTTGACAGTTCTCAGCAGTGTCAGGAATTTTGTAGAATGTTCTTCATTTGGGATTTGTCTTGTACTTTCAAGATGAGCTGAAGTGGCAATTCATGATTAAAATAGAACTGTGGATTTTGAGGAGGAAGACCACAAGGGTAAAGCACCATTCTCATCACATCGTATCAAGAATATACACCAACATGATTTATCACTACTGATGTTAATTTTTTTTTTTTTTAAAGATTTTATTTATTTATTTGACAGACAGAGATTACAAGTAGACAGAGAGGCAGGCAGAGAGAGAGGGAAGCAGACTCCCTGCTGAGCAGAGAGCCCGATGCGGGACTCGATCCCAGGACCCCGAGATCATGACCTGAGCCGAAGGCAGCGGCTTAACCCACTGAGCCACCCAGGCGCCCTACTGATGTTAATTTTGATCACCTAGCTGAGGTATGTTTCTCCATGGTGAGATTATCCTCTCCCTTTTTAACATTGCACTCTCTGGAAAAAAAAAAACCAAAAAACAAAACAACAACAACACTGTGTGCAGCCCACACTTAAGGAGTTGGGGGTTATGCTTTATCACCTCGGAGTCTGTACAGAAATTATTTTGAATTCTTCTGCATTGAAGATCTATTTGTCCAGTTTACTTATTTATTTATTTAATCAGTTATTTATATCAGTTTTTTTTTTGTTATTCTTCCCTGTTTGTTATTAAACGCTACTGATGGTATGTGATTTCAGTAAGATTTGATGGCAGAAGCATATTTTATGTCTATTCCTAATATCTAATACGGTGCATGGTACTTAGTATGTGCTTGGGAAAACTATATTAATGACCTAAATCCAGAAGATAACTATTTATTATTGAACTCAAAGTCCTAGTGAGGGAAGAACAAATCTTTAGCATCAATAAGGTTTCAATGGGATACTGACTCAAATACAATGATATTATGATAAAAGATAAATGATAAATAGTTTCACTATTTGAGCATTTAATATGTGAAAATCACCATGGAAGAGTTGTACTACATTAACTCAATTAGTACTAACAAAGCCCCCAACACACACTTGAAACTGAAGTCCAGAGAAGTTAATTGAACTGCCCAAGATTTTACACCCAATTAATAGCAGAACCAGATTTCAATCTCAATTCCGATTTCCACAAACTCTGCCCTTAACCATCACCCTGTACAACAGTGTTTTGGTTGCCAGTTGACAGTGGCAAATTCATAATAAAAAGCTACTGAAAGAATATTAATTGAAGCAGCTGAAGTTTTTAAGACCAAAGAACTAAGTTAGAATCAAGCTATACCGAGAGGAGACAAGATGGCGGGGAAGTAGGAGGAGGCACCTTTTCAACCTGTACCCTAAAGTGAGCTGATTACCTACCAAAGAACTCCGATCACCCATGAAATCAGCCTGAGATCAGAATTATACACGTCTGGATCTCTACGGGGGCCAGAAGACGCCAGTGGGCAGGTAAAGTGGAGTGGGAACGTCGGACTGATATCGGAAGATAAACAAAAGGGGGAGGGAGCCACCAGAGGCGACCGATTGGAAAATAATACCCCAATACGAGAGTGCCCTGCATCTGGGGACCAGCATTAACTTGGAGTCTTGTTGAAAGCACTCAAAAGAGCAAAGGATCGATCGCGCGGGGAAATCGTGGGAATCGCGGGGAAATTGTGGGAATCGGGGCGGCTAGGGACAGGGGCTTAAGTCCCCAGACCCAGGGCAGCCTCCCCTGGCGCTGAGCCAGAGAGTGCGGTGGAGAAACCTGGTCTTTGTCCCGGAGCCGCCAGTGCGCCCCAGAACGGGTGGAGTCCGGCTCCCGTGAGGGGCTGGGAGCCACACCAGACGGCAGAACGCGCACCTTACTGGAGATCCGCGCGTGCCTCACCCTCCCCTGAGAGAGGTGCACGAATGCCCAGCCTGGTGTTCTTGGACCCATGCGGCGATAGAGCCGATAGAGCTGGAGGCGCCGCGCCCCAAACCCTCCCCTGGGAGAGTTGCGCACAAGCCCGGCGCTCTTAGCCCCGGCCGGTGGGAAAATCTCAGTGTGCGATCGCTGCTTGGAACCTCTCTGGCGGTCTGGAGCTGCCCAGACAGCCACAGCTGCCTTGGTTTTGCGTACAAGCAGGAGATCCTGCGTCCCCAGGGACCGCGACTCAGAATCTGCTCTGCCAGCGGCCCAGCGGCCCAGCGGCTGCAGCACCTGCAGGGGAGCAGACTGAGGCTTCTCTCTGAGAGGGAGGTTGGGGTGCAGTTTTCTTTCCTCTAAACCTCCAAAAACCATCAAAAGCTGTCAAGGCGAGAGAAAAGAAGTGAACAAACATAAAAACCTCCAGAGAACAAAAACCTGAAAAAACTGTTTTTCTCAGAGCCCACCCCCTTGAGGGGGTCGGGAGGACTTAACTCAGGGAACATCATTGACTGAAAACCCACGTGGCAGCCCCCTCCCCCAGAAAACAAATCAGGAAAGAAAAAAAAAAAAAAAGACTACAAGAGAACAACCACCACTACTTCATAGATACAACTTTTATTTTTAATTCTTTCCCACGATTCTGGTTCATTTTTTTTCTTTTTTTATATAGATAATTTTTTAACCTATTTACCATCACAGTGAGATGTCCAGTACATCAAATTCCATGATAAACTTCTAACCTGAATTTTTTCATACATACACATGTGTTTTTCTTTTGCTTTTCTATTTTCTTAATTTTTAAAAAAATTTTTAATTTAGTTTAGTCCAGTTTATTCCTTTTTTATTTTTATTTTCTAATATTCATATAGAGTTAAACTTCAAGGTAACCCCCTTTCTCCAAGCAATGCTACCCCTATAGGTGAACCAATTTTTAATCCCCCTTTTTCTTAGGAAAGTTGAGTCCTTTAACAAAAATATCAAGATACATCCAGGAAGAATGAAAATAACCTTCCTCACCCACACCGAGAATCTATAACCATGCTCCCATCTTTTTCTTCTGCCAGTGTCTCTATGTATTTATGTTTGTCCTGATAGTATATAAATCTTATACTTGGGGTTCTTCTTGACAAGGCTCCTCCTTTTTTTTGCTTATATATATATATATATATATATATATATATATATATATATATATATGTGTATATATATATATATATATATATTTTCTCTTGTCATATACTTTTATCAGTCTTTTTGTTTGTCTGTTTTTGTTTGTATACGTCATAAATCTTACCCTGGGGCCCATTTGGGCTGAACCTTCTCTTTTATCTTCCCTTTTTTTCCTGTCTCTCTCTCCCTCTTTTTTCTTTTTCTTTTCTTTTTTCTCTCGTTTGGGTGGGGAATCCTGAGTGCTCAGAAGCGTTCCAGGGTGCACCTTGACTGCACCACGGTCGATACATCCAGCTACATCTGTCCAGTCATCTCTCACCAAAATGACTAGGAGGAGGAATCCCCAACAGAAGAAAAATACAGAGGATGGGCCTTCTGCAACAGAGCTAACGGCTATCAACATAGACAATATGTCAGAAAGAGAATTCAGGCTAACAATTATCCAGGCAATAGTTAGGTTGGAGAAAGCCATGGATGACCAAGTGGAATTGATTAGGGCAGAATTGAAAGCGACCAGAGAGGAGGTTCATAATGTTAGGGCAGAGCTGAAGGCCACCAGGGATGAGGTTCACAACGCTCTCAATGAGTTCCAATCTAATCTAAATTCTCTAAAAGCTAGGGTAACTGAGACAGAAGATAGAATTAGTGATCTGGAGGACAAACAAAGAGAGAGAAAGGATCAGGAGGAAGCCTGGAACAAACAGCTTAGAAGCCACGAAAACAGAATCAGGGAAATAAATGATGCCATGAAACGTTCCAACGTCAGAATTATTGGAATTCCTGAAGGGGAGGAGAAAGAAAGAAGTCTAGAAGATATAGTGGAACAAGTTTTTCATGAAAATTTTCCCAATCTTGCGAATAGAACAAGTGTTCATGTACTAGAAGTAGAAAGGTCCCCCCCCCAAGATTATAAATTCAAAAAAAACATCCATGCACCTCATAGTAAAATTGAGGAATCATAATTGTAGATACAAACTCTTGAAAGCCGCTAGGACAAAGAAGCTCCTTACATACAGAGGAAAGCCCATCAGAATAACGTCAGACCTGTCCACAGAGACCTGGCAAGCCAGAAAGGGCTGGCAAGATATATTCAGGGCACTAAATGAGAAGAACATGAAGCCAAGAATACTTTATCCAGCAAGACTGACATTCAAAATGGATGGAGAGATAAAGAGTTTCCAAGACCGGCAAGGCTTGAAAGACTATGCAACCACCAAGCCGACACTGCAGGAAATATTAAGGGGGGTTCTATAAAAGAGGAAAAATCCTAAGAATAGCATTGAACAGAAATATAGAGACAATCGACAGAAAGAAAGACTTCAAAGATAACACAATGTCAATAAAAACGTATCTCTCAATAATCACTCTCAATGTGAATGGCCTAAATGCACCCATAAAACGACACAGGGTTGCAGATTGGATAAAACGACAGGACCCATCCATATGTTGTCTACAAGAGACCCATTTTGAACCTAAAGATACACCCAGACTGAAAATGAAGGGATGGAGAAGCATCTTTCACGCCAATGGGCCTCAAAAGAAGGCCGGGGTAGCGATTCTCATATCAGATAAATTAGATTTTAAACTAAAGACGGTAGTCAGAGATACAGAAGGACACTACATCATTCTTAAAGGGACTATCCACCAAGATGATCTAACAATTGTAAATATCTATGCCCCCAATATGGGAGCAGCCAATTACATAAGAAAACTATTAATCAAGATAAAGAGTCATATTGATATGAATACATTAATAGTAGGAGATCTTAACACGCCTCTCTCAGAAATAGACAGATCATCGAAGCAGAAAATCAATAAAGAAATAAGAGCATTGAATGACACATTGGACCAGATGGACCTCATAGATATATACAGAACATTCCACCCTAAAACAACAGAATACTCATTCTTCTCAAGTGCACATGGAACCTTCTCCAGAATAGACCACATACTGGGTCACAAATCAGGGCTCAACTGATACCAAAAGACTGAGATGATTCCCTGCATATTCTCAGATCACAATGCTTTGAAACTGGAGCTCAATCACAAGGAAAAGTTCAGAAGGAACTCAAATACCTGGAAGCTAAAGACCACCTTGCTTAAGAATGCTTGGATCAACCAGGAGATCAAAGAAGAACTTAAACAATTTATGGAAACCAATGAGAACGAAGACACTTCACTCCAAAACCTATGGGATACAGCAAAGGCTGTCCTAAGGGGGAAATTCATAGCCATCCAAGCCTCCCTCAAAAAAATTGAAAAATCCAGAATATACCAGCTGTCTCTACACCTTAAAAAACTGGAGAATCAACAACAAATCAAACCAACTCCACACGTAAGAAGGGAAATAATCAAGATTAGAGCAGAGATCAACGAGGTAGAAACCAGAGATACAGTAGAACGTATCAACGAAACTAGAAGCTGGTTTTTTGAAAGAATCAATAAGATCGATAAACCATTGGCCACACTAATCCAAAAGAAAAGAGAGAAAGCCCAAATTAATAAAATTATGAATGAAAAGGGAGAGATCACAACTAACACCAAGGAAGTAGAAACAATCATCAGAAGCTATTATCAACAGTTATATGCCAATAAGCTAAGCAACCTAGATGAAATGGATGCATTCCTGGAAAACTATAAACTCCCAAAATTGAACCAGGAAGAAATTGACAACCTGAATAGACCGATATCTAGTAACGAGATTGAAGCAGTGATCAAAAACCTCCCAAAAAACAAGAGCCCAGGACCTGACGGATTCCCTGGGGAATTCTATCAAACTTTCAAAGAAGAAATAATACCTATTCTCCTGAAGCTGTTTCAAAAAATTGAAGCAGAAGGAAAACTTCCAGACTCTTTTTATGAAGCCAGCATCACCCTGATCCCCAAACCAGGCAAAGACCCTACCAAAAAGGAGAATTTCAGACCGATATCACTGATGAATATGGATGCTAAGATTCTCAACAAGATCCTAGCAAACAGGATCCAACAGCACATTAAAAAGATTATCCACCACGACCAGGTAGGATTCATCCCTGGGTTACAAGGATGGTTCAACATTCGCAAATCAATCAATGTGATAGAACAAATCAATAAGAGAAGAGAGAAGAACCACATGATCCTCTCCATTGATGCAGAAAAAGCTTTTGACAAAATCCAGCATCCGTTCCTGATTAAAACGCTTCAAAGTATAGGGATAGAGGGAACATTTCTGAACTTCATCAAATCTATCTATGAAAAACCCACAGCAAATATCATCCTCAATGGGAAAAAGCTTGCAGCCTTCCCATTGAGATCAGGAACACGACAAGGATGCCCACTCTCACCACTCTTGTTCAACATAGTATTAGAAGTCCTAGCAACAGCAATCAGACAACAAAGAGAAATAAAAGGTATCCAAATTGGCGAGGAAGAAGTCAAACTCTCTCTCTTCGCAGATGACATGATTCTTTATATGGAAAACCCGGAAGACTCCACCCCCAAACTACTAGAACTCATACAGCAATTCAGTAATGTAGCGGGATACAAAGTCAATGTCCAGAAATCAGTGGCTTTCTTATACATTAACAATGAAAATACAGAAAGGCAAATTAGAGAATCGATTCCATTTACTATAGCACCAAGAACCATAAGATACCTCGGAATAAACCTAACCAAAGAGGTTAAAGATCTGTACTCGAGGAACTACAGAACACTCCTAAAAGAAATTGAAGAAGACACAAAAAGATGGAAGACCATTCCATGCTCTTGGATCGGAAGAATAAACATTGTTAAAATGTCTATACTGCCCAGAGCAATCTATACTTTTAATGCCATTCCGATTAAAATTCCACCAGTATTTTTCAAAGAGCTGGAGCAAATAATACTAAAATTTGTATGGAATCAGAAGAGACCCCGAGTTGCTAAGGAAATGTTGAAAAACAAAAATAAAACTGGTGGCATCACGTTACCTGATTTCAAGCTTTACTACAAAGCTGTGATCACCAAGACAGCATGGTACTGGCATAAAAACAGACACATGGACCAGTGGAACAGAGTAGAGAGCCCAGCTATGGACCCTCAACTCTATGGTCAAATAATCTTTGACAAAACAGGAAAAAATATCCAGTGGAAAAAAGACAGTCTCTTCAATAAATGGTGCTGGGAAAACTGGACAGCTATATGTAGAAGAATGAAACTTGACCATTCTCTTACACCGTACACAAAGATAAACTCGAAATGGATAAAAGACCTCAACGTGAGACAGGAATCCATCAGAATCCTCGAGGAGAACATAGGGAGTAACCTCTTTGATATCAGCCACAGCAACTTCTTTCAAGATATGTCTCCAAAGGCAAAGGAAACAAAGGCAAAGATGAACTTTTGGGACTTCATCAAGATCAAAAGCTTCTGCATAGCAAAAGAAACAGTCATCAAAACAAAGAGGCAACCCACGGAATGGGAGAAGATATTTGCAAATGACAGTACAGATAAAAGGTTGATATCCAAGATCTATAAAGAACTCCTCAAACTCAACACACACAAAACAGATAATCATATTAAAAAATGGGCAGAAGATATGAACAGACACTTCTCCAATGAAGACATACAAATGGCTACCAGACACATGAAAAAATGTTCATCATCACTAGCCATCAGGGAGATTCAAATCAAAACCACATTGAGATACCACCTTACACCAGTTAGAATGGCCCAAATTAGCAAGACAGGAAACAACGTGTGTTGGAGAGGATGTGGAGAAAGGGGAACCCTCTTACACTGTTGGTGGGAATGTAAGCTGGTGCAGCCACTTTGGAGAACAGTGTGGAGATTCCTCAGGAAATTAAAAATAGATCTTCCCTATGACCCTGCAATTGCACTGCTGGGTATTTACCCCAAAGATACAGATGTAGTGAAAAGAAGGGCCATCTGTACCCCAATGTTTATAGCAGCAATGGCCACGGTCGCCAAACTGTGGAAAGAACCAAGATGCCCTTCAACGGATGAATGGATAAGGAAGATGTGGTCCATATACACTATGGAGTATTATGCCTCCATCAGAAAGGACGAATACCCAACTTTTGTAGCAACATGGACAGGACTGGAAGAGATTATGCTGAGTGAAATAAGTCAAACAGAGAAAGTCAAGTATCATATGGTTTCACTTATTGGTGGAGCATAACAAATAATATAGAGGACAAGGGTAGATGGAGAGGAGAAGGGAGTTGAGGGAAAGTGGAAGGGGAGGTGAACCATGAGAGACTATGGACTCTGAAAAACAACCTGAGGGTTTTGAAGGGGCGGGGTGGGAGGGTGGAGGAACCAGGTGGTGGGTGTTAGGGAGGGCACAGATTGCATGGAGCACTGGGTGTGGTGAAAAAACAATGAATACTGTTACGCTGAAAATAAATTAAAAATTTAATTTAAAAAAAAAAAAGAATTTTTTCAAAAAAAAAAAAAAATCAAGCTATACCATGCAACAGCTCTGTGAAATTACACAGTAGCCTTTAACTTGTTGAACTTCAACTTGTTGAATCTGAATAAAAATAAGGGAAATAACACTCTTTATCTTCTTAATTAGGATGAAATGTGATTTACTGCATTTGGTTAGTAATGTTCTTTCCTGTTATTCCTTATGATAGCTTAGAGAAAATGAAAACCGGTAAGGTTTTCTGCCCTCCCTCAAACATTTTATTTCCTTATTTTTCTGAGTTTTTTGTTTAGTTTCCTAGAAATAACTGTCCATGAGACATCAAATTATATCTGGCTGGCTAAAGAGAAAGGAATGACATTTATTAATGTTAAACCTATACTGATCCCATAACTTCACTGGGCGATCTGGAAGTAACTTATTGGCCCTTGAAGCCCACCATTATGAGCCACAGAATTTGTTTTTAAACAGAGAACATCCTAATAATAGAAAGTTCCAGGTGATAAAACATAACCATCATCTTTAACTACAAGTTTAGACTGGTCAAATGGGGCAGTTGAGCATAGTGTGTAAGATTCTGGAATAAGACAGATACACATCAGCATTATCACTTCTTTATCTGGAAAAACTGGGATTAAAAGCAACCATCAACATTAAAAGACTTTTATAAGTTTATGTATTTATTCAACAAATACCGATTGAGTCATCTTCTAGGAAATTAAGATAAAGCAATGAACAAAGCAGACAAATATCCCTATCATCAGGAAAGGAGGAAATGAAATTCATAAACCCAGCTGCCAGTAGGTTGATAGATGAAGGAGTGGGATATTATGGACATTCGTTCCTGACTCTGGCAAAAAAAGTGAATGTTTTAAAGAATTCTAGTAGACAGGATAATTAATGCTAGGTTCTATAACAAACAGGTCCAAAACTTTATTAGCTTAACACACCAAAAGTTTATTTCTTGCTCACAACACATTCCAACATGTGAGGTTAGCATGAGGGCTTTGGAGAGAAGGTTCTGGTTCATAACATAATTTGGGAACTAAGGGCTGACAAATGAATTGTAATCGTCAGCGATCTTCAGTTCATTGCAACAGAGAGTGACCTGAGCATTTATATCCTTCCAGCCAATAGAGAACAAGACAGAGTGGTAGATCATGCACGACATTTTATGGGTATTCCTGGGAAGGACAGTATTGTCACATAGCCTAGTTAACTACAGGTTAGACTGGGAAAAGTAGTTTTGTTGTGCCCAAAAGGAAAATAAAACAGGTTGGGTAAACTTATAGAATTGTCCATATCCCAGTAACCAAATGGTATAATGTTTGTAAAGCACCTGGCACTTCCTGGCACATAATAAAACTTCAATAAATGGTAGCTATTACTACTACTGGGATTTTAATTTGTTAGAATATGATGCATTTTTACTGAATCCAGGTAATTACAGAATGGAACATTTTGCTCTGTGTCAACCCATCTGATTATAAGAACAGCAATACCATATTACATTTGCATTACATTTCATTGTTTATGAAACACTTACATAGATATGATCTCATTTTGTTTTCATTTTTTTATTCTAAGTACCATACAATATAGGTAGATAATATTCCTATTTTAAATATGATCAAATGTGCTCAGAGAGTGTTATGTTATGGCTAAGGTATTACAGCCAATAAATGTTAGAAACAGGATTCAAATCCAGTTTTGTTTAAACTCTAAGTTCAAGGTTTATCTCATTATACCATGCTGCCCAAATCACTAAAATCCACAACTGTTCTCTACTGTTGAAGGTTTAACTATGATGCCCGCAAACTCTGGGCTGTGAGTTCCCAAGCTTTTTCTTTCTTACAATCATGAGATATCCTTCATAAGTTCCTAATGTGCACTTCTTGTTTTAGGAGGATGCACAGTTCTAAAGAAATTAACCCTTAACTTTTGGAATACTATATATTAAGGACTTTGAAAAACTAGATCATGTCCAGAAAAGAAAAAGAACATCAGAAGATCTGGAAACAATATGAAATAAGTAATTTGTGGTAAACTGTATCTATTTGTGTAGCACAATAAAAGGTAAAGAAAAGACTCTAATAAATATTTGATGGCCCACAGGGGAGGGTGCACTTCTGCCTTTCCTACATTTATAATCGTTTTGACACTTCAGGATCTATGAATCATTTTAAGATCTGTTTTTCGTAAGTCCCTACTGCTTTGTAGAGTGTCTGGCACAGAGAGGGACTCAGAAAATGTTAACAGGTGGGCTGAGTTTATTTTTAATGTGTAAGATAAAGCCATTTGTTCAAAAGAGCAAATGTCATCTCCTCGTAGAGATGTTGAAGAAAAAGTGTTGTATGGCATAGGGCAGGTTACGAGGTATGAGCCCCTCTTTTCTGAAAGCAAGTAAATGCATATCTATAACTTCTACATGAAGTGGGGAATTGTTAATCTCTGAGACTCTTTTGGCTCTAAAATTCTCTCAACATTTTGATACAAAGTGTCATTTCATAAAAGATACATGGATGGACATGTGGAATGTGATTCCTTCCTGCATGTTCCACAACTGAGGTGTTCATTAACAACATCCAACAAACTTCTCTTGGGGAAAGCAAGAAATCTTCCACTGGATCTTGCTAGATTGTCTTATTATTAACTTATGTTCTATCTTATACTTCATTTTGTCTTTCTCATCACATACAGGCTTCTATCCCCAAGGAAGACATCTAATTATTTCTTGAATGTCTTCAGTGTTTTTCTACATGTTTTCTTGGCATAAGACATCTGCTGTTAGGTCTTCTCATACTGTAATGATGCTCTGTGTCACAAAATATATTTGCATTCTGTTTTTAATAAATATTTCCTAAATTTCTCATGTTGATACTTTTACTTCCCCTACTACTGCATCCCCACATAGGTGAGAATAAGTTTTCCTCTTGACATAAGCTATCATCAATTAAAATGCACCTTCTCTGGCCACATATTGCTGTTAATAATCCTTGGGCTCCAATAGCAATTATATAACATTTTCTGAAGAGCCTCAGTAAGTATTATCTTATTTGCCTTCAATAGTCCTATGAGTCACACAGATAAGTCTGTTTCCATTTGACAGATGAGAAAACTGAAGCAGACTGAGCTGAAATGATGAATCTAATGTGAGCCAGCTTATTTCTGGAAATTACAGAAATAGAATCCACCTTAATATTCTTGTCCCTGTGCTTGCTCCATCTGCCAGGTATCTTCTAGGGTCTCTTTCCTTCCATCTCCATGCTTCCTGATGGCATGCCTTACCTCTGCTTACTCCCTCATAAAGATTCTTTCTTTTCTTTCCTTCTATTGTCCTTTCATTTGGGAAACACTGTATATTGGCAGGTAAATGAAAACACAGAGACAAACTTGACACCCTGATTGAGAATCTGGACATTTCTTTTACAAGGTCTGGCTTTAATGCAAATAGTTTTTCCGTCCTAAGTGGTAGATGAAATTTTCATCCTAAGCATCAGGATGGCTTGCCTTCGATCTAATGGAGAAGGATAAATGGGTAGGTCCTGAAGTCAGGGTGCACTAATGAGAATGATCCTCAGATATTACCTGTAGTCAGCTTCTACCTGTTTCATAAATTTTCTCAAGCTAAAATGTATACCTACCTTTGGAGTCTAGCCATAACATAGGCTGCGGATCCTTAGAAGAAAGAGCCTGCAAACTCTAACACTGAGGAATAGGGTCTGACTTAAGAAGCATGGACTCTTTCCAGCCCAGGGGATGGCATCGTGGATGAGGCTAGCAGAAAATACGTAATATGGTGAACAAAGGGTAATGGTCAGTCAAACCTGTGTGGCATCCAGGGTTCTGATTGAACATCATCCCTGGTATCTGACTTGTGGTCTTGAATTCTATCTATCAATGGAAGCACAGTAACTTTTCTACTGATTCTGTGTTGACATTTGCTTATAATTACTTTTCAAATGTCCAAATAAATTAAACCCTTTGCCAGTCCATCCTCTGTGATGAAGGCTTTAATCTAGTTTCTGATTCAAATCCTCTTAGTCTAGACATGCCTATTGTTTGAAATTTGAGCTACTTTATAACCCAGTTTAGCCCCAATTTGAGCATATCTCTTGATGGAGCCATTTTATCATCTGGAAACCATAGCTTCGTACCTACCATGTGTCAAACAATGCTAGGGTTTGGACCTAGCCCCATCCACCGCTCCCTTGTTCAAAACCGAGCACAACATATTCAAGATTAGCTTTTGTTTTGCCACCTGATTTTCCAAGGTGGTTAGTATTTGGAAATTCAAAACTAAACTGATTCATGACACTGTAGGCTGAAATAAGCTTTTACTTTATTATCCTCTTCTGTACACGTTAATATAGGATTATTTCTTTAATCGTGAGGCAGGAAAATGGAGATGAGAACACAGGATTTGGACTCAGTGTCCTACTGTTTCAACGCTGAAGTATCAACTCTGCCTCAACCCCACATTATCCTTGTAAGCTTTGCCAGTTTTGTCTCCTGATGCCTCAATTTCCTCCTTTGTGAAACAGCTATGCAATAATCACTTTATAGTGTCTTGTGACAGTTAAATGTGTTAAATGATAATTAATGAAAAGTGCAGGGTAAGGCATATAATAAGTGCTCAACAAATGGTAAAAAATTATATATGACTCCTTTACCATTTTTCTCTTTGTTAAGACAGTCTTTGCCACTCTAATATTCACAGTACAGAGTCATCATATATTTTATTATTTCCCCTGCATTTTACATTTATAATCTTGTTTCCTTCTCTTGATGGGGACCTATAAATTTTCTATTCAAGTAATCCCTTCCAATACACTTTCATATATTTATTTACATGTATGAAAATCTTATAATATATGGTTTGTGGAGTAAGTATATGGCATTTAAATTATGATAGGTCATATTACATAATAAATATTGTTTTCATATTTTTCCTTTAATATATTTTGAGAAACAAACCACATCACCACATATACAGTTCAGTTCTTCTGATCACTGCATAGTATAAATCTAAGGTATGTAATTCATTTTATTAATCTGCTTTTTTATTGATACACCATAGATTGTACCCAACTCTTTACCACCTCATGTGAAAATAGGGCCATGTACAATAAAACACACAGCTCTTAGTGTACCTGTAAAAACTTTTCTGAGATGTACACATAAGAACACAATTGCTGTACTTCAAAGTAGGGACAAAACTCATGGGATGAAATGCTAAAAAAGTAAAATATTTTACTTAGCATTTTGGGATGGGAAGAGTTCCATATGGGGTGAGTGCAACATGACTTTTTTTTTTTCCCCTAAGTGGCTTATTAGCTTATGTCCTACCAGGAGTTCATGAGAGTTCCCATTTTGACCTTTCATCACAGGCGTGCTGCATCAGTTTTTCTAATTGCTTCCATCCTGATTGTGTAAAATCACATCTTGTTACTGTTGTAATTTGCATTACTCTGATCAGTATGGAGGTTGAACATTTCTTCCAAGTAAGCAGTCTTTCAAGTTTTTCCTCATGTGCTTCACATAATTAGTCTATTTTTCTTTTGGGTTTTGTAACCTTTTCTTTTTGTTTTGCAGGAATATTAATTAATTCTTTGTCAGCTATTAATTTGGTAATTATCTTCTCTGAGACTGGCACCTATCTGTTAACTCTGTATATGCTATCTTTTGTTAAAAAGTTATATTTAATTTTTGGTATATTAAAATCTACCAATGTTTTCCTTTGTGGTTTATGACTTTTAGGTCTTGATTTTAGAAATGTTTCCTAATCTTAAAGTCATAAAGATATCCCCCTTTTAAACTTGCATTACATATCCTTCTCATTTAGGAATGCAATCCCTCCAGAGGTCATTCATGTATAGGGTATGTTACGAAGTCAAGCTACCTTTTTACGTTATTAAAGTCATTGGTTTTATTCCTCTGGTTGTAGAAAGAGGTGCATGGCGGGCAGATAGGATATCCATCAGGTATGGGTGAAATTTATTTCTGTAACTTAATCTGGTCTAATTCTGTTATGATATCCAAAAAGCTCTAACAATTTCAGGGTTTTCTTCATAATTTTTAGTATTTCTGTATCTCTAACCAGTCATGTGGATAAAAGGAACTTCTAACTGAAAGTCAGGGATCTAGCTCTCTGCATTACCTTGGCCACTAGCTGTCTTTGTTCGTTTGTTGTTTTTTAAAGTTAGGACACACACTTTTAGGATACAAGATAATGGAGCAGATAAGAACACAGATTTTTAGAATCAGAACAATAAAAACTAATTTTAATTCTAATTCAGTCCCTCATTATTCCCATAACCCGTGGTAAGTATTCCTCTTAAGCCTCAATTTCCTCATTTGTAAGCTACCTATGAAACACTTACACTGGTTTATAAAGGCTGAATAAGCCTTATTCATTATTGAACTTGCAATTTTTAAAAAAGATTGTATTAAATTCCACTTAATTAACATACAGCATATTAGTTCCAGGTGTATAATATAGTGATTTGTCCATACAACCCCCAGTGCTCATCACAAGTGCAGTCCTTAATCCCCCATCACCTATTTAACCCATCCCCCCACCCACCTCCCTTCTGGTAACCATCCATTTGTTCTCCAAACTTAAGAGTTCTTTTCTTGGTTTGCCTCTCTCTTTTTTTTTCTTCCCCTTTGCTTGCTTGTTTTGTTTCTTAAAGTCCATACATGGGTAAAATCATATGGTATTTGTCTTTCTCTGATTTATTTCCCTTAGCATAATATTCTCTAGCTCCATCCACGTTGTTGTAAATAACAAGATTCCCTTCCTTTTTATAGTTGAGTAACATTCTATTGTGTGTGTATATACACACACACAGACACAGACACACACACACACACACACATCTTCTTCTTTTGAAATTGTTATTCAATTTCCAGTTAGTAATCAAAACTACAATGAGCTATCACCTCATACCTGTCAGAATGGCTAAAATCAACAACCTAAGAAACAATAGGTGTTGGCAAGGATGTGGAGAAAGAAACCTTTGCACTGTTGGTGGGAATCCAGACTGGTGCAGCCACTCTGGAAAACATTATGAAGGATCCTCAAAAAGTTAAAAATAGAACTTCCCTCAATTGAGCAACTGCAATACTGGGTATCTACCCAAAGAATACAAAAATACTAATTCAAAAGATATATGCATGCCAATGTTTACAGCAACATTATGAACAATAACCAAATTATGGGAACAGCCCAAGTGTCCATCAAATGACAAACCGATAAGGAAGATGTGGTGTATATATGCAATAGAATATCACTTCTTTTCACTTTTTTTTTTCATTTAAAGAATGAAATCTTGCAATTTGTAATAACATGGATGAAGGTGGAGAATATAATGCTAAGTGAAATGGGTTTGAGAAAGACAAATACCATATGATTTCACTCATATGTACAACTGAAGAAACAAATTGAACTTTTAACTTTTTTTATGTTTCCATATTAGGATTTTTCATCATTATTTCCCAACAGGTGTCACAATGCCTGGCACATTGTAGGCCTTCAGTATTTGTCGGTTGAACCACTGGAAATATGCTTCAATTTTAGACTCTATTTCACTTCTTAAAACCTTCCAATTTTCCATTTAATAGTAATTCTAGCTAATGTGTATAAATCTTACACCATGAAAGATACAGTTCCACATCCTTTGTGTACTTATTCTCCTAACAATTCTTTGGCATAGGTCACAAAAATAACCCCATCTTGCAGATGAGTAAACTCAGGCAAAGAAATGATATAATTTGCTGGGGCTTCATAGCTAGTAAATGATAAAGCCCATGTTGAACCCAGACACTTTGGCTTCCAAGGTTTATGTTCAAGCCATGGCATGTGGCTGCTTTTCTCTAAAGTCTGAAGGCATGATTGTTGAGGGCCTGTAAGTTGAGCTTAAATATGAGCTCTGCCTCCCACTAACTGTGTGATCATACACATGTGTCTTAACCTTACTACACTTTAATTTTATTTTCTGAGAAATTGCAAAACAAAGCACCCAGACTTACAGAGTTCTTGTGAGGGCTAAATGAGAGAATCTGCCTGAGTCACTTATTATAGTAAGTACCCAACACACATTTTTAATATTAGCATTATTACAACTATGTGTCTTTTTTGCCTATAATTGAAATAGCTAAGCTAAACATTTTACCTTTTTTTAGCATTTAAAAAACACAAAGTACATTCAAAATATAGATTGATAAATTACTCCGTAGAAATTTCAGATCTTCTAAATGATCTATTGCAAGAAATAACTCCACACTACCATCTCCAGTCTGAATATGCAACTGAACAGATTGTTATCTAACATATTGTGTCTAAGGAAAGAGCACTTACACTGCCTAGACCATTAGAAAGGAGAGGAAAAAACTAGGTTTTATTTTTATTCTTTTCTGACTATGACCATCTGAGTCTATACTGAAAATCAGGTGACCTGGGTGAGAGTTTTTAGGGTTAAGTGGCAATGGTCTTAGACTATTTTAATTCTATTTTTACCATTATAAGAGTAGATCTCAGTATCTCTCTGTGCTCCTCCTTTCTCCTCTTCCCCACCAACTCTGACCAAGGTCATCCTGCTCTCTTTGGAAGCTCAAGCCTCCTACCACTGCTTTAATGGCTGTGGCAAGCAGAGAGTGAGTTAAGAATGCGAAATGTATGTCAGCCACTAAAAGCCTGTGAATTAGTGTTTCCTGCCCTTGTCTGTTAGGCAGCATACTTTTAGAGAGAAAGAGCTTATCCTTGTGAAAGGGCTGACCTGCCACTAATCTGCTAGCCAGGTCCAGCACCCATCCTTCATGCCCCCCATGGAGAAGATGCTCTCTCTGTTCCAGACAGGGCTCTCTCCAGCTCCTGTGTCATATTCAGTCTTTTCCCAAGTCAGAGGAGGTTTTGAAAAGGAAGGTTATTATCAATTTCAAAACTTCCATGGATTTTGTACCAAAGAACATCCCTAATGTGCTTGCACCCAGAAATCTTAAATCTTCCCACTTTGCTTGCCCTTATTCTTCCTGCTTTCTTTATCAACTTTATTTTGGGGCCCATGAGTGTATACTCTCCCTGGCACTGCTGGGGAATATGCACTCTGCTCTTAGTGCTTCATACTATTATGCCTGCTTGATAGCAGATGCTCTATAAGGCATTTTTGCTCCAAAATACAACTTCAATTTATGGCCAGATGGGCATTTGTCTCTTCTAAAGAAGTTTCAGGAAGCACTGAGCACTTGCAAAGGGTACTATTTGGGGAGGAGAGCATTGATTGAGGGACAATTAACTGTCACATCATTGTCTACCGTCAGGTTAAATCCTACAGAACTTTGTACAACATTTAGTGGTGTTCCAAGTGTTATCCTATCAGTTATTCAATGTAATCTCACACAATCTTTTGTTTCTGAAGAAATCCTTGAAAAGTTTTGCTTTCCCTACTTGACAGATTTATAAATCGGGTCTCAGGTCGGCTCGTAAGTGATAAGGACAAGGACATGATCCCAAGTCTTTAGCTACCATGTCCGGTGCTCTTTATTTCTACAGCATGCTATCATTGACAGGGTTACCTTGCCTCCTTTGAGCTATTTCCTAGGCAATTGTTCTAAGTACTAGAAAAATCAGAATTGATCATGCTATAATCAAGTACCCGAAGCTCCTCTTCTGTCTAGGGGGTCTGTTTATGGTGCTGGAGGCAGGATATAACAATTCAGAATTTAATATTTCCTAAACAAGATCTCAGAGCATTTTCAACCCAAGTGTAGACATTTCTCTACACCACAAGAGACAATGAGACCAGATATGAGGAAAGCATCACGTTAGACAAGGTGCTGAATAAGTCCTTGGACTTAGAAACCTCTAAAGGTCAACTACTCACAAGAGCCGGTAGGGTGTACTTTTAGTGTAATGGGGGAGTGCTGTAACAGCAACTAAAACCATGCATTTAACTCATGTGAAGTTTCACTAATGGCAAGCTACTCTTGTCTGAGGTCAAACAGGAATGAGATAAGCCCTTTTTGCAAAACACAGTACAGAAAGTCAGGAGAACACTAGGGAAATCCATGACATGGTCAAGGCTGAGAGTCAATTTCTATCTTCTGATCTGCTTTTGTTGTTAATTTTAAACAAATGCTGGTAGGGCTGCTACTTTGTATTTGTTTTTGTTTTTTTAAATGTAAATTCAATTAACCAACATACAGTAGTACGTCATTAGTTTCAGATGTAGTGTTCAAAAACTCATCAATTGCATAAAACACCCGTGCTCATCTCACCACCTGCCCTCCTTAATGCCCATCACCCAGTTGCCTCATCTTCCCAGCCACCTCCCCTTCTGCAACCTTCAGTTTGTTTCCCAGAGTCAAGAATCTCTCGTGGTTTGTCTCCTGATTTCTTCCCATTCAGTTTTCCCTCACTTCCCCCACAGTCCTCTGCATTATTTCTTATATTCCACATATGAGTGAAACCATATGATAATTGTCTTTCTCTGCATGACTTACTTCACTTAGCATAATACCCTCCAGTTCCACCCATGTCAATGTAAATTGTAGGTAGCAATCCTTTCTGATGGCTGAGTGATATATAAACCCCATCTTCTTTATTCATTCACCTATTGAAACACATCTTGGCTCCTTCCACAGCCTGGCTATTGTGGACACTGCTGCTATGAACATTGGGGTACAGATGCCCCTTCATTTCACTACATCTGTATCTTTGGGTAAATACCTAGTAGTGCAATTGCTGGGTCTATTTTTAACTTCTTGAGGAGTCTCCATTCTGTTTTCCTGAGTGGATGTACCAGCTTGCATTCCCACCAACAGTGTAGGAGGGTTCCCCTTTCTCCAAATTCTTGCCAACATTTATTATTTCCTACCTTGTTAATTTTAGCTATTCCAACTGGTGTAAGATAGTATCTCATTGTGGTTTGGATTTGTATTTCCCTGATGTCGAGTGATATTGAGCATTTATTCTTGGGTGTGTTGGTCATTTGTATGCCTTCTTTGGAGAAATGTCTGTTCACGTCTGTTCATTTCTTGACTGGATTATTTGTTTTTTGGGTGTTGAGTTTGATAAGTTCGTTATAGATCTTGGATACCGGCCTTTTACCTGATATGTCATTTGTAAATATCTTCTCCCATTCCATAGTTTTCCTTTTAGTTTTGCTGACCGTTTTTTGTTTTATTTTGCTGTGCAGAAACTTTTTATCTTGATGAAGTCCCAATAGTTCATTTTTGATTTACTTTCCCTTGCCTTTAGAGACTTGTCTTGCAAGAAGTTGCTGTGGCCAAGGTTGAAGAGTTGCTGCCTGTGTTCTCCTCTAGGATTTTGATGATTCCTGTCTCACATTAGGTCTTTCATCCATTTTGAGTTTATCTTTATGTACGGTGTAAAAGAACAGTCCAGTTTCATTCATTCCTACTTTTGAACTGCTGCCCATCTGTGCCCTGTTACTGAGAGTTACCAGTCTGCTACAACTCTTGCAAAAATTTAACACTGGTTCTCAATCTTATTTCACAGAGGTAAATTGGGTTGCCCATGTAAAATGCAGATATTGGACCCTATTTCCAGACATTTAAAAATTTTTACTTTATATTTCTAACAAGCAGCTCAGGTGATTTTGATGTAGATAATTCACATTCTGCATATTGAGAAACAATGAACTGTTTACCGACCTTGAATTATGTGACATATTTGGACAGGGGGAGAAAGCTTGCTAAACTTATGAAGTATTACTTACTTGGCACTTTACAAAGTACTTTTTTAAAAAGATTTTATTTGAGAGAGAAAGAGAGAGAGAGAGGAGAGATGGTGAAAGAGAGCACAAGTTGGGGGAAGGGGAGGGGCAGAGGGAGAATCAGACTCTCCGTTGAGTGGGGAGCCTGATACAGGGCTTGATCCCAGTACCCTGAGAACATGACCTGAGCTGAAGGCAGACGCTTAACCTACTGAGCCATCCAGGCGCCCCACAAAGTACTTTTATATAAATTCTCTCACATAATTCACCAACCACAAGTTTCATAAAATAAATATTTGTATCTTCATTTCATTTTTAAATGACAACTCAGATGAAATACTATGCTCAAGGACATACAACCAGTAAGTATTGGAGATAAGAAAGCAAGAAGAGTTCTTTCTCTAAGGCCAGTTGTCAATGTTGGCAGGATGTTCAGGATTACCTAATGAGCTTTTGAAATATGCTCATGCCTATGCTCAAAACAGACGACTGAATCACAGACATGTTTTACTCATGCTTTGGTGTTTTCTAAAAGTCTTCCTCCAAATGATTTTAAGACCAGAGGTGAGAATTACCAGAATTTAGATGATATACACGTACATATACACCCATGTACATATATGCCTAATATTCAAGAGCAGGGATTTTCTCCAAGGACCCAAACGCATGGTCTCTGGCAGAGGCCAGATGAACAGATCTCAGCTCTGGCTAAGGTCCAACATAACAAAGTGATTTTGAGCTCTAGGGACAGTTGTTGACACAGCCCTCCTCTGGCCTCTTTTTGCAAACTTCATTAGCTAAAATTAATACAACTGCTCTCTAACTTGGAGAACTTCAGAGCTGCACTGCCTCACCGGTGAGTACAATCTTTCCTAGGTTCCTTCTCTTTACCTAAAAGATGACCCCTCCACAGAGTAGAACTGGGAGGGGGTTTTATTTATCTCTTCACTTCCTGGGAGACTAGAGAATCACTGGCATTTTTATCCCTTGCCTTCTCCTCTGGGTTTGTTAGAGCAGAAATCCCATGTGCCAGTGGACAGGCATTTCACCTTTTCTCTAAGTGAATGTGACTTTCTAATTAAAAAAACAATACATGCTAACTATTTTTGAAATGCAAGGAATTCTGACAAGAAAATGGAATAAAAGCAAAATCTGTTCCCCTGAATCCCATACCATTATCATTATATGAACAACCCTTGAGATATTTCTCCTACTATATGTGTATGAAACAGAAGGGCACACAAAACACCCATGATACAAATGTGATCACACCAGAGTAATGCTTGGAATTTAATCATTGCTCAATAAACATTTGTTGCATTCATAAATACATAGGCATACTTACTCATACCTAGTTTTTCACTTATCAAAAATTCTTAAACCTCTTTTTTCATTTACATATAGGTTTACACCATTATTTTTTAAAAACCGTAAAAATCCACTGAATTGATATGTCACAGTGTATTCAACTAGTTTCCTGAGTACTATTTAGCTTGCTTCCAGTTTGTCAATATTTCAATCTCCTTCCACCCCTCCTTTTTCCCTCTCCCTCCCTCCTACTCTTATGCAAACTGTTCCTTATTATTTATCTCTAGAGTAGAATCACTGGGTTAAAGGATATGCACATCTTCAGTTTGATCTATGTTTCCAAACTGCCCTCCAGAAACGGGGCTCTCATTTATCCTCCCACCAACACCCACTGCCATTTTAAACACTTTCTGCTTTATCATGTATCACAGCAAAAAGACCCAATGGGTTAGAGGATAAGTGGATGTTAAAAGCAATGTCTTTCCTTTCAGTTTGTCCCTTTAAAACAACAACCTAGAGAGGTCCCACAGGAAGTTATTATATCTTTCAGGTTCAGCTAGTGGCCACTTAGAATCTAGAGAGCAAGAAAACTAAAGCTCTAGGCGTTTGGGACACCGTGCCTTTTAAAATGTTATTTTCACTGCCCTGAACCATCTTTAATTGAGGGTAGAGATGAAGAAAAGGATGTAGGGACAGAGAGAAGGAACATTGCATTATTTCATGAAAGTTAAACCCAATTATTATGCACATTAGGTGATGGCCTGACTCTAAATAGAAAAGAGATAGAATCTACCAAATAGCCCTTTGACCTTGAACAACATACTCAAGCTGGAAAACAATTCATACATGAAAGCAGCAATGGTTTTCAGTGGGACTTATGAAAATCTTCAATGGTGAAGATTTCTGGTCTTAGTGTTCAGGCACTGTGGTAGAGGGGCAAAGAATTAACTTCCACAATTCAATAACCTGAATTTATGTGTCTATTTTTAAACTTCTTTTCTGCCAGACCTTGAGTAATTTACTTAATTTTCCAGGCTTTTTTTTTTTTTTTCTTTACCAAGAAACACACACACACAGAGACACACACACACAGACACCTTAAGTGTGTTTCAAAGTTCCAGTTAGTTGTGGCACATAACAACACTCTAGAGGAGTGTTGAACAAATACTGAAATTGTCAGTAAATGAGAGGTATTGTAATTCATTTGTTAAGTAATGTGAACACTGCACTTGAAGTTTGAAGGGCGCAAGTCCAAATTTTACCACTTACCAAATGTGTGGCCTTGAAGAAGTCACTCTGTTGAGAACGAAGCAATGTCAAAGAAAATGCTAAATCCTTATTTTTTCTTCTTTTGTAAACTGGCATTCATAGAGTATGCTCTGTCCAGCTCCAGATACATTGGTGAGCTCCAGAACTGAAATATATAAAATACGCAAAAATCTGTTAGACCTATAAATTTCAATGGGAGTATTAAGGATTTAGAATTACAGTTCCAGTATTATCAGTGATGGTTTCTTACATCTCTGTAATTCCAGGATTCCTCAGTTCTAAAACATCACAAGAAGATGGAGGGTCTAGGCTCATTTGTCCTTGTGTGTTTTTGGGTGCAAAACATGTATACCAGGGAACAGAAGGGAGTCAGCAGAATGTCAGGGCTAGAGGTGAGACGGAGTCCTGTCACTTACTACCTGCATATACATAAATACCATCTAAATTTTCTCAGTCTAAGTTTATTCATATGGGAAAAAAAGATGATGACAAATGAACTCATGCAACTGTATAAAATTATTGTGATCACAAGCACTAAAAAGTTTCTATTGCTTGAGCATCAATTATGTGCCAGATACTACTAGCATTTGTGTATCCTCTCATTTAATAACTCATAACACTCAGTGAGGGAGGTTGTTTTATTTCCCCCTTTTCAGATGAGAAGAGTGAGGCTGACAGAAAATAAATGACTTGTGTCAATTCATAAAGTAGACACAGGTTAAGACTCATCTTAAGTCAGTCTGACTTAAAAGGCAGGGAACTTGCCACTGTACTTCTAAATAATATTGTAAAAGGAAGCTCTCCTTCTTCCGCCCACTTGTAAAGTAAAGCTTATTTCAGACCACCCATACTTTGTTCCTTCACCAGGCTATAAATAGTACAATCCGTATGTGTGAATGCATATGTGTATGTATGTGTGCGTATATAAACATATATATAGACATACGTATCTGACAAATCTACACATTGGTGATTTAAGGTAATGGATAGCAATGTTCTGTGAATACAGGTCTGGAGCATAATATGGAGAACCTAGAAATGGGTTCCTTACAGTAAGTTGTCAGACCATGAAAGGAATGTGACAAAGTTTGTAGAATTTCTTTAGATGATGATGGTAATAATTTCAATTAGAAAGGTTGGCTACTGAGTCCCTAGCTCAAGACATTGCTCAAAATAGATTTTCCCAAAATACTTACTTATTCAATAACTAAATCCTTTTCATGGGGGTCCATTAAGATCACCAAGCTGAAAGGTAATGGAACTACTAAAACAATCCCTCCAGAGGATTGATGATTTCTTATGACTTTTAGAATCTTTAACCCATTTACTCTTCCTAATAATAATCATTGTATTTCCATGGAACAAAAGATAACTGGGTGGGTGCCTGGGTGGCTCAGTAAGTTAGGCATTTGACTTTTAGTTTTGGCTCAGGTAATGATCTCGGGTTTATGAGATGGAGCTCCATGTCAGACTCCACTCTCAGTGCAGAATCTGCTTGGGATTCCTTCCTCCACCTTTCCCTCTACCTCTCTCCCTGCTCAGGCTCTCTCTCTCTTTAAAGTTGGTAAATAAAATCTTAAAAAAAAATAACCAACTGGGTGACTGGGTAGGCAGGTATGGGGGGCAGTGCACTCATGGAATGGCCTGGGCTATTAGAAAGAAAGTAAATTTGAATAAGAAAAAAAATCAATCTCAGAAACTTTAAAAGTGCTTAAGTGCTTTTCAGATAAGGGGGAAAAATAAGTTTACTAAAATATCCCAAGGTGGATGTACACATAATCAGCTCTCAAAGTTCTAGAAACATCATCTTACTCAAACTCCCTCCTTTAGGATGTTTAAAGACCGTTCAAAAAAACAGCTTTCAGGACTACAGAATGTCACAGCTGGATACTAGATTTAGAGTTAAGGTAACATGCCCACCCATGTGTCAGATGAAAAATAAGAAAAAATAAGCGTCTAAGGGCTTTTTCTACCAGATGATTAAAAAAAAAAAAAGTAAGTTTTTCAACATATACTGCTGTTTTGATACCATATTTTATAAAAAGGAGCCATTTTGACAGAAGCTGACCCAAGAAAATAAACAGAAAACAGCTTTATTTTTCCTCCACAGACCATTCAAACACAATCCATGATATAACCCCACCCCCACTTGTATGGAATTTGGGGAAGGTACCAGATTTTTCATCCATTTTTTTTTTTTAAGAAAATAGAGTAGTCCTTTGGTAACTTTCAGTTGAAAAATTAATCTACTTTCAGCAAAATCTACAGCTCAATGCAATAATCCCAAAGCTGCCAAATCTTAATTAATTTAGAAATTTTCCCCGTGAAATTTTATTATTTACACACACACACTCACACAGGTTTTCAGCTTATACACCTATAGTGGGCAACAGCATTGTGGTCATCTGATTCTCCTTCTCTTTGATGCTTCTTGTCTTTCTCTTTAAAGCCTTGGTTTTTGATCCCTCTCTAGTAAACCTCAGGAAAACAATGAAAGCATGGTTTTTTGGTGGCCAGGTCCATTGTAATCTATTGTTGGCTGATACTGAAAGCTGTCTTTTTCGTTCATGGGGAGTTTTAGGACCTCTAGTTGGAAACTTCTACAACTGGCCCATAGTTGAGAATTGCAGGGATTGGGAGGGATAGGTAAATACATATATCAATAATTGTCAATAAATTCATCCTTTGGGGTCTCTTTGGTCTAAGTACTTGTAGAAGTCGGAGTTGGTAACACTAGCATGAAAAAAACTCATAATCTTTTAGCATTCCCCCCAATTGGTTTACTATTTCTCTTTGAAATGTGAGGATTCTGGGTACCTGTAGGTAAGTTTTCTGATCCTTAGCAAGTCAGATGAAACTGAGATAAGGAACATGAACTCCTAAGAAGTCCTAATAAGAGTGGATGTGCTGTGAGTGTTTTGAAGATCTATTATGGTCTATTATAAGGTTTGTAAATGGATTTTAAGGAGGACATTTGGTCATCATTATTTTTTGACTAAATAGTTATGAAATCCATGCTTTTTTACTTATTTAGAGTTGAGGCATCTCTTTTGAGAAAGTGATAAAAACCATGGGTCTATACCCTGGGTCAGCAAACATAAGTACTGGTTTTTCAGAAAATTCCAGAGGTAGGATATATAATACAACTCCTCAAGGTCTATCCATAGACGCTGGGAAAAAAAAATACATATATATATATATATATATATATATATATATATATATATATATATGAATGACTTGGCTGCTATTCTTTCCCTTCATCTCCCCCCCTCCTTCCCTCCTTCCCTCTCTTCTTTTCTTCCAAAATAACTTGTTAAATGTCATTAGCAGTGGTAGCTGGGCAGAGGAGTAGAGCCCCAGTGAATACTACACAGGGCAGTGGCCCAGTGGATTTAGGATTAATCAAATAAATAAATATATTGAACATAATGGGGGTCATGTTTCTAAATGCTGGAAAGGGAGTTACAAATATGGAAAGGGGGAATTATAATAACCCCTGTGATATTGGATTGAAATGAGTAGAATCAGTGTCAACTATTATATTACTTGTCTATTATTGCTGTAACAAATTATACAACCTCACTAGCTTAAAACAATGCAAATTTATTATTTTATACTTCTATAAGTAGGAAGTCCACCATGAGTTCTCATTGGGCAAAAATGAAGGTGTCCGTAGAACTAGATTTCTTCTGGAGCTTTGAGGGGGAATAACTTCCCCTACCTTTTCCAACTACTAGAAAGCACCAACATTCTTTGGATTATGGCCTCTATTCTTCACCTTCTAAGCCAGCATCTGTGGGTCAAGTCTTTATTCTGCTTCAATTCCACCTTCTGTTGTTACATCTCCTTCTAACTTCCATCTTCGGCTTCCAACTTCCATTTTTAAGAATCCTTGTTACTGAAGGAGTGGCTGGGGATATGACAGCGTAGAAGGACCCTAAGCTCACCTCCTCTGAAGGATAAAACTAAGTAACACTCACATTAGTTTAAATAACCTAGAAAATGATCCAAAGACTGGCAAAACAAACTCCACAACTAGAGGTAGAGAAGAGGCCGCACTGAAGAAGGTAGTAACGGTGGAGACAAAGTTGGGAGTGAAGGGGAGCAGGCTGTAGGCTATCAGGAGTGAGCGGGGGGGGGTGGGGAGCATGGTGAAGGGCAAATACAGACTATCAGACTGTAGAACTTACATGGGAAAGACAAATCCCCATAATACATGGCTTAAGATAGAATCCTGTCAGTTCTTACAACTAGTGGGACTTAAAACCTAGAATTTAAAAATCAGTAGGTTCAGCTCTGGGAGAGCCTCAAGGGCTTTAGGAAGTTGAGTCCTCATTCTTAAGAAGCTAACATGACAAGCAGGTAGCAGAAATACAGCCTAGAGGCAGCTGTTTCGAAAACGCCTGGGGCATATGGGAGGGAGAGTTATTTACTCATCTCGGAGCATGTCCCAGAAAGGCATGTATTGCTTGAAGACCTCTTCAGGAACAAAGCAGCTAGCAGGCATCATTTCCATCCCCTGCCCCCCAGTATGAACACAAACACATGTGCAGGAATGAGTGAGGGGGTCAACACTCCCTACCTAATTTACTTACACAAAGCCCTGTCCTTCCCTTCCACACTTTGGTGGATCCACCCTTTCAATCATGCTTGCCTCGGTGCTGGTACTGTGGGTCTCCTCCTCCAGAAGACCAGCACAAACCCTGCTAACACATCTCCCAACCTGCATGTTTTGTGGGGCCTCTGTTGCTGCAGTAGGAGCAGGTGTCATTTTGTAGGCAGACCAGTGCACGCCTTGTTAAAACGTGCCCTGCCCTGGTCAGATAAAAATACTGCTCACAACAGGCAAAGAGAACTGCAGATGGCTGAAAAAAGTGGCTAGGATATAAAAACAGGGCACATGCAATACACATAGGAAACAATCCCTGAGGCACAGGGGACACTGCACTGCAGGGCACTAGAGAACTTCTACTTCATAAGGCCATTACCTTCAAGACCAAGAGATGTATGTGACTTTTCTAACACAGAGAAAGAGACAGAGAGAGATAAAATGAGGAGACAGAGAAATATATCACAAATGAAAGAGCAGGACAAAACCACAGCAAGAGACCTAAGCAAAATGGGTGCAAATAATGTGCCTGATAGAGAATTTAAAGTAGTGCTCAAAAAGATACTCACTGGACTTCAAAAAACAGTGGAGGACATCAGTGAGACCCTTAACAAAGAGCTTAAAAAAGGAGCCAATCAGAGATAAAGAACACAATAGATGTAATTAAAAATATGCTTGATGGAATAAATAAGAGGCTAGAGGAAGCAGAGGAACAAATTAAGAACCTGGAAAACAGAGTAATGGAAAGTAACCAAGCCGAATAAATGAGAGGAAAAAACGTTATACAAAATGTGTATAGACTTAGGGAACTCACTGACTCCATCAAGTGTAGTAACATTTGCATTAGAGAGATCCTAGAAGACAGAAAAAAAGGGGGACATAAAATTGATTTGGAGAATTAATAGCTGAAATCTCCCCTAATCTGGGGAAAGAAACAGACATCCAGATCCAGAAATTAGAGAGATCCACCACCAAAATCAGCCCAAGGAGGGGAACCCCAAGACACATACTAATTAAAATGGTAGAAAGTACTAATAAAGAAAAAAATTAAAAGCAGCAAGATAAAAGAAGACAGTTACACACAAGGGAAACCCCTTAAGCTATCAGCAGATTTTTCAGAAGAAACTTCATAGCCCAGAAGAACAAGGCATTATATATTCAACATGGTGAAGAGGAAAAAATATGCAGTCGAGAATACTCTATTCTTCAAGGCTAACATTCAGAATAAAAGGAGAGATAAAAAGTTTCTCAGACAAACAAAAACTAGGGGAGATGAAGACCACTAAACCAGCTCCAAAAGAAATGTTAAAGGGTAATCTTTGAGAGGAAAGGAAAGATTGTGAGAGTATGAAAACTAGGAAATAGAAAAGCAATACAAATAAGTGTATCTGTAAATACCAGTCAACAGATTCACAAAATAAAAGGATTGTAAAATATGACTTCATATACCTAAAACATGTGGGAAGAAAAGTAAAGCACGGGTTCAAGCTTAAGTGACCACTGACTTAATATAGATTACTATATACGGAGGATGTTATATATGAACCTAATTGTTACCTAATGGTAACAAATCAAAAACCCAGTAATAGATATGCACAGAGTAAAGAGAAAGGAATCCAAACATCACCAAAGAAAGCAAGCAAACTATGAAAGAGAGCAAGAAAGGATCAGAGAAAAACTACAAATACAACCACAAAACAAGTAACAAAATCGCGATAAATATATATCTAACAATAATTACTTTGTTGTTTTTTAAAATGATTTATTATTTATTTACTTATTTATTTCGGGAGAGAGAGCATTGAGTAGAGAGGGGGAGAGGTAGAGAGAGAAACTTAAGCAGGCTCCATACTCAGCACTGAGCCTGATGTAGGGCTTAATCTCATAACCTTGAGATCATGACCTGAGTCAAAATCAAGAGTTGGAGAGCTTAACTCACTGAGCCACACAGGTCTGCATGTAAATGAATTGAACACTTTAGTCAAAAGACATAGAGTGACAGAATAGATAAAAAAACAAGACATTTATAGGCTGGCCTACAAGAGACCAATTTCAAACCTAGAGACACCTGCAGATTCAAAGTGAGGAGATGGAGAAACATTTATCTTTCAAATTGATGTCAAAAGAAAGCCAGAGTAATAATACTTATCAGAAAAAAACAGACTTTAAAACAAAGACTGTAACAACAGATAAAGAAGGGCACTATATAATAATAAAAGGGACAATCCAAAAGGAAGATATGAAAATTATAAATATTTATGCACCCAATATGGGAACACCAGAATACATAACATAGTTAATAACAAACATAAAGTAACTAGTTGATAGTAATACAATAATATTAAGAGACTTTAATACCCTACTTAAATCAATAGATCATCCAAACAGAAAATCAACAAGGAAACAATGGCTTTGAATGACATACTGGATCAGATAAGTCTAATAGATTTATTCAGAACATTCTACCCCAGAACAGCAGGATACACATTCTTTCAAGTGTACACAGAACATTCTCCAGAATAGATGACATATTAGGCCATAAAACAAGTCTCAAAAATTTAAAAAAAATATTTTCATACTATGCATCTTTTCTGATCACAATGCTATGAAACTAGAAATCAACCAAAAGGGGGAAAAAAAAAACCTAGAAAGAGCAAAAATACATGAAGCTTAAATAACATGCTACTAAACAACGAATAAGTCAACCAACAAATCAAAGAAGAAACTTTAAAAAATTACATGGAAACAAATGAAAATGAAAATGCAATGATCGAAAACCTTTGGGAGGCAGCAAAAGGGGTTCCAAGAGGGAATTTTATAACAATACAGCAAGAAGAAAGAAACATCACAAACAGCCTAACCTTAAACCTAAAGGAACTAGAAAAAGAACAATAACAACAGCAACAAACCCTCAAACCAGCAGAAGGAAGGAAATAATAAAAATTACAGTAGAAATTGATAAACCTCTAGCTGAGGGAGGAGGAGATAAAGTGGTAGTAGCAGTAGTAGTAATAATAATAGTCATAACAGCAGATAAATTCCTAGAAACATATACCTACTGAACGGAATCAGGAAGAAACAGAAAATTTGAACAGACTGATTATAAGCAATAAAATCGAATCAATAACCCCCCCCCCCAAAAAAAAACCAAAACAACGAACAAAAGTCCAGGGCCAGATGGTTTCACATTTACTTTATTTATTTTTAAAGATTTTATTTATTTTTTTATTTATTTATTTGAGAGAAGGAAGTGGGGCACGAGCTAGGGGGAGGGGCAGAGGGAAAGTGAGAAGCAGACTCCCCACTGAGCTTTGAGCCCAAAGTTAGGATTGATCCCAGGGCCTTGAGAGCATGATCTGAGCTGAAGATAGAAACTTAAATGAGTGAGTCACCTAAGAACCTCTCTACCAAACATTTAAAGAGGAGTTAATACCCATTTTTCTCAAGCTATTTTAAAAAGTAAAACAGGAAGGAAAACCAATTTTATCAACATAGTGCTAGAAGTCCCAGCCGTGGCAACTGGACAACAAAAAGACGTAAAATGCATCCAAACTGGTAAAGAAAGAGCAAAAATTTCACTATTTGTAGATGACATGATACTATATATAGATAACCCTAAAGAATCCATCGAAAAACTACTATAAATGATAAATGAATTCAGTAAATCAAGTAGAGAAATACATTACATTTCTATACATTAATAATGAAGCAACAGAAAGAGAAATTAAGAAACCAATCCCATTTACAATTGCCCCTGGGGAAAAAAAAAATTTACCTAGGAATAAACTTAAGAGGTGAAAGACTTGTCCTCTGAAAACTAAAACATTAATGAAATAAATTGAAGAGACACAAAGAAACAGAAAGACATTCTAAGACATTCTATGCTCATGGCTTGAAAGAACAAATATTGTTAAAATGTCTGTACTACACAAAGCTATCTACAGATTTAATGCAATCCCTATCAAAATACCAACAGCATTTTTCACAGAATTAGAATGAGCAATCCTAAAATTTGTATAGAACCACAAAAGACCCTGAATAGCCAAAGCAATCTTGAAAAAAGAAAAAAAAAAAACACAAAATTGGAGGTATCACTATTCTAGACTTTGAGTTATATTGTGAAGTGGTAGTAATTAAAACAGTAATGGCACGGGAATGCAAACAGACACAATAGATACATAGATCAATGAAACAGAATTAAAATCCCAGAAATAAATCCACAGTTATATGGTTAATTAATCTTCAACAAAGATTGGAAAAATGAATATGCAAAAGAATGAGCCTGGACCACTTCTTTCACCATACAAAAAAATTTAAACTCAAAATGGATTAAAGACCTAAATTGGGACCTGAAACCATAAAATCCTAGAAGAGAACACAGGCGGTAATTTCTTTAACATTGACTGTAGTAACATTTTTCTAGATATATCTCCTAAGGCAAAGGAAACAAAAGCAAAAAGAAACTACTGAGACTACATTAAAATAAAAAGCTCTGCACAACAAAGGAAACAACGGTCAAAACTAAAAAGGCAACCCACTGAATGAGAGAATGTATTTGCAAATGACATATCCAATAAAGGGTTAGTATCCAAAACATAAAGAACTGATACAACTCAATATCCCCAAAACAAAACCCAACTAAAATACGGAAAGAACAAATAAATAAAATCTTAAAAAAAAAAAAAGAAAAAAAAAAGAAATACTGAAAGAACACAAAAACAGACACTTCTCCAGAGAAGACATCCAGATAGCCAAGGAACACATGAAAGGATACTCAACATCACTCATCATCAGGGAAACGTTAAATCAAGACTTCAATGAGTTACTACCTCACACCTGTCAGAATGGCTAACATCAGCAACACAAGAGACAGTGTTGGTGAAGATGTGGAGAAAAAGGAACGCTTGTGCACTATTAGTGGAATATGAGCTGGTACAGACACTGTGGAAAACAGTAGGGAATTTCCTCAAAAGGCAAAAATAGAACTACCATATAATATATTACCATGTAATACAGTAATAGCACTATTGGCTACTTACCCCCCAAATACAAAAAATACTAAGGGATACATAATCCTTAGGTTTATCGCAGCATTATTTACAGCCCAAGCGTCCATTACAGATGAATGGATAAAGAAGATGTGGTATATATACACAGTGGCATATTATTCAGCGATTTAAAAAAAATAAATCTTGCCATTTGCAACAGCATAAGTCAGTCAGAGGAAGAGAAATACCATATGATTTCTCTCATATGTGGAATATAAGAAACAAAACAAATAAACAAAGGAAAACGAGAGGCAAATCAAACAGATTCTTAACTGTAGAGAAGAGATGATTACCAGAGGGTAGGTGGGTGGGAGAATGTGTGAAATAGGTGATGGTGATTAAAGAGTACACTTATCAAGACGAACCCTGAGTTATGTGTAAAATTGCTGGACCACTATATTGTACACCTGAAACGAATTTAACACTATATGTTAAATATAAGGGAATTAGAATAAAAAAATTAAAAAAAAAAAAACAAAAACAACACCTGAATTGTTACTACATTGGGTCTACCCAGATTCTCCAGGTTAACATCCCCATTTTAAGATCAGCCAAATAGCAATTTTAATCTTTCTACGATCTTAATTCCCCTTTGCCATATAACCTAACATATTTATAGTTTCCAGAAATATGGATTTCTTTGGAGGGCCATTTTCTCCTTACCACATTTGTGATGTTCAATATAGAGATAATATAAAGAGAGAGAGTTAGAGATAAACGTATACACAGAGGAAATGCATACACATATTTCCTAGCTCTGTCCATTAAGAGGGCATGAAACAGTGACATCCCATACCTCCTAGGGTTGTATTCCCTAGAAAGCAGACTTTGAAATAGGACATTTAGAAGGGAGTGCTTTGAGAAATCACACTTGTGGAAGGAAGGGAAAAGCAAAACGGGACAAAGAAAGAAGTTAACCTAGTATGCAGACTCAATGAAGGCTTTAGCTAGCCTCACAGAAAGCCCTGGAACTGAGATCATAATTCAGAATATTCCTGACTTGAAGCATACTGTGGGGGTATCTCTAATAGTTAAATGACTTTGGGCAAGATAGCTTTCTTCAGGTGGTCTCCGAAGGGGGTTGAGAGTCAAGGGTTATTTGAGTGCATCATTTCTACAGCAGCTGTATCACATCACCCAGCACAATAAGTGCATCTTGTATCCAGATCTTGGTTTCAAACTACTATCCTCAACTAACAAGGAAGAGGAGTCTTTGAAAAATTGGTTGACTCCAAAGCCGGGGTCCAAGAAGTACAGGAAGTGCCTAGAATGTCTTACTGTGCCAACAGTAAAGTAGGCCCAGAGAACCTTGGAAACATATTAAAAAGAAAATCAAAAACAAAAACAGAGAACCCATCTCAAGGAGGTCTCACTAGCCAAATCCAATATAAGTCAAATAAAATAACTATTACACTTTGAATACAATAGGGATTAATAAGTTCATACTGATAGAACTTAAATGAACAAATTAGAAGACAAGAAAGCTTTTCTTTACAGTAAAATGCCAAGTAATAAACTTCAAACAAATGACGGAATTTCAAAAAACACTACTTAAAGCATCTGAGTAATAATGAAGTCAGGCAAATAAAAATAAATGAATGCTACAACTGAATAAAATTCTGAAAATAAATGGGATATTTACACATCTTAAATATCTCTGCACAAATATTTATTTTAAAGAGGAAAGGAATAATTCTGCAGAAGAGAAACTTGGCAAAAATCACATTAATCAATGGTTCAAATTGAAACTATGTACCACCCAATAGAAAGCAATAAGAGCACATTAATTTTGTCATTTCTCTCTTTCCCCCCAAACTAAAAGGGCTTAAGTTAAATCTAAGTATTTGAAAAGATCAGACAAATCCAAATTGAGGGATGTTCCATGAAGCAACTGACTTTGTTCTTCAAAACTACCAAGATTATAAAAGTCAAAGGAAGACTGAATGGTTCCACATTGAAGGGACACGTGGGTTGAATGGAACATGTGATCCTACACTGAATCCTTCTGCTACAAAACATGTCACTGGGGCAACTGACACACATCTACTGTGTTTTGTATATTCAACAGTAGGAAGTAGACTGTATCAGTATTAACTTCTTAATGTTGATAGCCATACCATGACCATATTTGAAGGAAAACATCTTGAAGTATTAGGCAGTAATTGGACACCATGTCTCTAACTTGCTTTCACTTGATTCAGGGTGGGGGTGGGAGGGATGGTTGGGAGAAAAGCTCTTTGTTGTGCAAATTTAAAAAATACTTCAAAATAAAAAGTAAAAAAAGAAAAAAAATGGACTTAAGTATTTCTAAGTAAATAAAAAATGGTCATTTCTGATGATTTTGAAGAGGCCATTATGAATGTTAACATTCCTGTATAAATAATGGGGACACCAAGTTGCAAAGATTGGTAACTAGTTCTTGGAAGACATGGAATTGTCTAATACTTTAAGACTTCTCTGTCAGGCATTAGCAAGTCAAAAATAAGAAGGAAAAAAAAAGGTAAAGGAAAAAGAATAGAATACTCTGATATCTAATATCTAATATCTTTAGTCTAATATTAAAAATGACATGTTTATTTTGTGATAGCTTTCCAGGTATGTTCAAGTACAATGATAAAGAAAAGGCACTGATGAAATGGGAAAGTATTTAGTAACAGTGTTTGATTCATGCGTCACCTCACCCTGCATGCTATAGATGGAAGGGTAATTATAGCCCATTACCAAATTACTTGCAGTTATCCCTTGATCTTGTAGTTAATACAGTGAACCTTTATTTGCATAAATGTTATTAGCATATTTCACACCACATTCTGATCTTTTTTAGAAGAAACTGTTGCCTAGTTAAAGCATATCAACTTATTTTTGTTGTTGTTGCTGTTGTTTTTGCTTCCTTCTGGCCATTCCTGGGCAAATTTTTACTTTCAAATGTGGTAGACAATTCAGAAAGAGAAAGGTATTATAGCAATGTAGAGTATGTGCTGCTAAACTATGAGCTTTTTGAGGGTAGAAAGTGACTTTCATTTATTTCTCTATTGACAGAACACAGCATAGCACTTGGCAGGCATTTCTGGTGCATTATGTTTGTCATGTTCACCTGGAAATCTCAATGGCATCTAATTGACATTGTATTGGTCCAATACTAACTCATTATTTTTCCAAGCCCAAAGCCTTCTCTTCTTTGTGAGGATACTACCATCAACCTATATCTTCTAATGCAAACCCTGGAAGTCATCCTCCAAAGCATCTTTCACTCTTACCAACCACTTACCATCATATCCTATTAATCCGTACTCCTGGATATCTCTCAAATCCATTCAATCCTCCCCATCTCTCTATAAACCAACTTAGTCTATGCTATCATTTCACACGTGAACTCATTTAATAATATCCCAACCAGTTTCCCTATGTATTATTTTTCTTCAATTCCTTTCTTCATACGGTACAGTTATCCTTTTGTAACACAGATCTATTCTAGCTGATTCACAGATTCTCAGTACACTCCAGATAAGATATGAATTTTTAATCACATCCCTGTGTAATATGGCCCCAGACTATTCTTTCAACTTATACTTCTTTCTTCCTTGTTCGTATTTCCTTTGCCACACCTGAATATTTTGAGGTGTTCTTGTATGGTATTTGTACTTCCTTTAATGTCTTTATTCATACTTTCTATATTTTAATTCACACATGTGAATCCTATTTATCCTTCAAATCTCAGATCATCAATTATTTATCTTTCTGTAGCTATCTTAGGTCAGTCCCCATAGTTTGTTCTCATTGCAAACTCATCTTGTTTTTTGTAGAACTTACAGCAACTCAAATTAATTATGTAAATATGTCTGTCTCATACTCTAGATTAAAATATACTGAAAGAAAGAAATATCATTCATGACTTATTCCTAGTGTTTAGAAGAGTTCTTGGCAAGTGGATTTCAATAACTATCTAATAAATCTACGAATAAACTAAACATTGCAGATATAGTCACCAGAAAACTAAAGTTCTGGTCCTAAATGTGTCTATAATTTTCTAAATGACATTGGGAGATCACACCCTCCATTATTAGTGGGATCAGTTATAAAAGGGTACTAGGGTATAATCATAGAATTTGAGATCTGGAAAGTCAGAGGATAATATGAAAGTCTCCCTCCCTACATATCTGCTTCTATATCCACGTATGCTCTTTTATTTTCAGCTCTAATAGTTTAGCTGTGCTTTTTCCGATTTTAGGTTAACCGTTCATGGTTTACTCACCAAAGGACATAACTTCCTCATTGTCAAATTTTTCCTTTCTACTAGGGCCTTCCCATCAGTATACAGTCATGCTGTGATATGAGTTAAAACAAGGGGTGCCTAGGTGCCTCAGTCGGTTAAGTGGCTGCCTTTAGCTCAGGTCATGATCCCAGGGTCCTGGGATTGAGCCCTGTGTTGGGCTCCCTGCTTGGCAGGAAGCCTGCTTCCCCTTCTCCCACTCCCCTTGCTTGTGTTCCCTTTCTCACTGTGTCTCTCTGTCAAATGAATAAATAAAATCTTTAAAAATAAATATTTTTTTAAAAAATGAAAACAAAATTTAAGGATAAAACCCTTCCTCACAAGAATTGTTCATAATTTCCCTGTCTTCTAGCTTCACTGTTCTAGCCACTCTGTTCAAACTTCATTCACCAAAATGCACTGTAACCACTTCCGTCAAGTCTTCTAAGAACATCCACACGACTACTAAATGACATAGTAATTTCTCAATCTTTGTCTTATTCTTTTACCTGGACAGAGTTGATCACTCTTTCCTTTTGATATATGTTGTCCCTTTGGATTCTGGAGCACTGCTTTCTCTTGGTTTCCCACCTATCTCACTGGCCATTTCTTTTTTAGTTTCCTCTTTATCCTGATCAGGAAATATTAGAGTTCCCCATGGTTCAGTTCTTAAACTTTTTCTCTGCACTGTTTACCATATTCTGTAAGTATGTGTTTTTTAAGCATTTTGTAGTTTTAAATGCTGAAGTTCCACATATATTTGTATATTGTATACACTCAAGTCTTATTAAGACAAGAGATGCATACAGATAATAGCCTTTGGGGCAAAGCAAACTCATCCACCAGTAAAGGATGGCTCAGTAAAAGCCCTGAACTCTGATTGATCAAATCAGCACTTCTTCTCTCTTTGGAAAAGGAGATGACTATTACAAGGATAGGAACAACAAAAATGAGAATAGGAGCAACGAGGCACCCTCCATATGATAGTAATATCTCAGAACCAACAACCTTGGAACTTGTGTGCATAATCATTCCCATCCTCTCATTTTTGATGAGACTATGCAATCTAACACTTTTTGTGTTGGTAATGGGTCTAAGCCATTAACTGGGAAGAAGGAAGAAAAGTTGTGATGGAGATGAGAAAGAAAGATGAGCAAAAGAAATAGAAGAAGGCTTGACCATCAGTGGAACTAAGATATTTTTCCTTCCTTGGTTCACCGATTGCAGAGGCTTTTGAAGGGCTTTCCCCATGTATAAATTTTTCTTGCTCATATGGTTCTTTTTCTGATGAAAATGTACTACCCTAGTTTCCTCATCCTCTGTAGTGCAACCTAATAGATCAGTTCAAGCTATTAAGTTGGTAACTGTAGTCATCAGATCTCAAAGTGAACAGTGAGCAGGTCCTGGACTAGGATTCAGAAGACCTAAACTTATGTTCTAACTGAAGATCAAAGTTAGGACTCACACTAGGTTAAGTCATCAGATCTCTCCAAGCTTTGGTTTCTCATTCCTAAAATGGGAATAATATTCCTAGCTATTTCTGTAAACACCAAATGAAATAATAACTCATGTTAAATTGCTTTGCAGTCTGCTATAGGCTTCTACGAGTTCTAAACCCTAGCTACAAATAAGACTCACATAGGGAGCTTTTAAAAATACACAATTTTGAGCCTCACCCCGGAAATTCTCTACAGATGGTATGTGGAAATCTATATTTTTAAAACAAATCTCCCAGGTTAGTGAGCTGTGTCTGGCCTGTCAAATTTGTTGTTTTTAAGGAGGATTTTAAAAAGTGCATTATAACGCTTGAGAGATGAGGTTATTTGAGGATAATAGCATGCAAGTTTATTTCTTCTCCAGCTGATATCTTTCTAAGGGATTCTTGAGTTCAGGAGAGCATGCTTCTTATCTCAAAAGAAGTGACACTCCAAGGCCAGCTGTCATTCCATGGGGTCATTATGGAGGTCCTGATCTGGAGACTTGGGCAGAAAGCACCAGCTTGTCCTGACTGTAGAGCAGAGCCACAGGATTGATGTTGTCTTTTATAGTGTTCCCAGCTTTGAGAGAAGCTGTAAGACTTTTAATGGACTTAAAAGCTTGGCTCTGATAAAGTACCACTTAACACAAATTAACAGGACAGATGAATGATCTCAGAGAAACAGCCTCTTCACTCGGCTTTTGATAGACTCAGAAGTTGAGAAACATGAACAAGGAACATCAAGGGGGAGAGGTCAGCTGAGATAAGACTCTAATCCAGTTGTTCCTGTTCTAACTTGTCTCTCTGATAAGAGTTCACAGTCATTCACTCAACAAACACTCACTGTGACTTGAATCTCATCAAGCCACGCTTTTCACCACTGAAGGCTTTTTCCTTGTCCTCAAATTGCTTACAAGCCAGACGGGGTGATGAGGCATGTGCATACATACTCTTAACCAACCTTAAGAAGTGATAAGTATTCTAAAAGGGTGGTGCAAAGCAAAAGATCACATCCGTGTGGATGGATGGAAGGCAGGAAAGTTTAGTCAAAAAGTAGAAATCTGAGCTCTTCTTTGAAAGAATAGTACATTTTATAAAACTACCAAATCTGGCTCAAACAAAATGCAAGGACTTGTTAATGCAGAGCTACGGAAATATACTCCCTAGGGCAGGGAGAAGAGAAAAGCTACTGAAGTTTATGGGTAGGAGGTGATGGGGGTGGGCTGTGGTGGTTGGGGGGTGAAGGGAACTGAAGAAGACTCAGAAAGAGTTTTAAAGTAACAGTGAAAGAAGTTTAGTCAGGACTCAGGAACAGGAGTGAGATAAAAGCAGAAGAATTTTATTTATTTTTGGTAGAGAGGGCATGTGGAGGAAAACTGGAGATGGAGAAAAGATAGGTTATGCTGGTATCACTATAATTTTTTACAGGCTAGAGGTTATGGTTTGAAGAATGACTTTTATATTGAAGTATACCTGAGTAAGAAATTTAAGTATGGCTTTGCTTATCTTCATGATGCAGAAATTTTTGTTTTTTTTAAAAAATGCATGATTTTAACAAATGTACCCTTTGAGGAAAATCTTCCGCTATTCCCCTCACTATCATGAAGTTGGTAGACTAAATAAACAGGAACATTTTTTTTTTCTTTTTAACAATCTTAAAATATCTTTGTCTAAATGGCCCAGGGTAGGCATCTGAGCCAATGAGAAGATGTGGCATGAACAATGGTGACCTGGTAACTGAACTAGGAGGAGTGTTTCTCCAGCATGGCTAGGAGACTAGGGAAAGTAAAGATCACGTTGATTGTGCTGCAGGTATTAGGAAGGCTGACTATTTTCAGAGTTGCTTTGGTAGAAAGGGAAATGGGAAAGATACATGGAGTAAGGTGGAGCAAGGGAGGCAACGGCTCCGCCTCAGCATTGTAGGTTGGGCCATTTCAGAAGGACTTCACAAATTATGAGCTCTATCAGCTTCAGAGATTAAATGACAAAACTGAAGTCAAAAAGCTAGTTAACCATATACCCTAAACCAGGACCAAGGGCTAGATCCTCTGTCTCCAACATTCTTTCTACTCTGGGTTATATGAGAGGAATAAGGTAGAGGAAAATAGGGCCATTCTTAGGAGATTTAGAAGGTCAGGGCCAGCTTCATAGACATGTGACTTGTGCAAGTGCACAGGACCCCACACTCAAAAGCCTCTCATCCTATGTTTAATGCCTCATCATTGCTCTGGTGACATTCTCAGTGATTCTGAAACTAAGTGCCTTGAATTTTTATTTTTCTTTGGATCCTGCAAATTATGCTGCTGGACCTGTCTGATCCACCATTTTGACTTTATGGAATGCAGAATGCTGAACCAATAGGAGATAGCCCCAGCACACTGTTGACCATAAATACATGCACCTGGCCCCTATAGATTAGGAAAGTGGGGAGGCAGCAAGGCTGAGGCTTATTCCTAACTTAGAAAAGATCTGTCCATTTTATCATGGTCTTGAATGGGTATTCACGGCTGAACACTGCTTAGAAAAAGCTTTGAGCGGGAGCATCAAAAGACCTATCCTACTGAGATTCTGCTGAATAATTTTGTACAAAATAATTTAACCTTCTGATCCAGAGTTGGTTTGTGTTGTTGGTTTTTGTTGTTTTATAAAAGACATAATTAAGAAAAAACCAAACAAAATAACAGTTGCAATGAAAATAAAAAGGCAACCATCTTGTAAGCCATAGCATATAACAAAATTATCACCAAATCATCCCATTATTAATATCTCTGTGGAATTATGAAACTTGACAGTTAACATAGTCATTAAGGGCACAGGACTCGGGGGCAAAGAAACACAAGTTCAAATACAGACTCTGTCATCTAATCACTGTGACCTTGGGTTAATACCCAAGCAGCCTGAGTCTCCTTCAGTTGATTCACCGGTAAAATGGGAATACAAGTTACTACCCAGAAAGGTTATTTTTAAGAATTAAAATGAGATAGTTCATGTCAAGTGCTTGGCTTGGTCCTAACTCATAGTAAGAATCTATGAAATGATAGCCATATGACTAATAATAAATTGACACATTTGATCTTGATTCATCTTGTAAGTATTAGAATTCAAAACCCCTTCATCCAGGAGGCTTATTCCTGGGCTCTGAAATATTCCTCAGACTTTCTACAAGGACTGGTAAGCATTTTGAGTAGAGTGAAGAGAGGAATAGAACACTTATTTCCACCAAGTGGGAGCATTCTCCTTTCAGATCCAGGATTTTGCCCAGCAAGACCTGCTATGCATATTCACAGCACCCAACAGCTTGTTCTGTCATGCCCAAAAGATAAATTATTATACAGGCCCCCGACATTCCACTTGCAAGCTGTCCATTCCTATACAAAAACCTGATTGGGACTGTGGCAGAAGGTGTGGGGGGATGTTTAGAATTGGGGGAGGCAGGGATGAAAACAGATGGTGGTTTGGCAGAGTGATTAAAACACTAGATATCTGTTTTAATAAACTGGCCACCCAGAAGATAAAATGCTACAATAGTGAGTCCCCATCTTTGCAGCCAGTAACTGGTCTTATTTACAGGGTGTTTTTGCTGCTGGTAAAGCCATGCATTCTCCACTGTCTCTTCAAATGTCATGAGATGTAGAATTATAAGGGCAGAGAAGAGATACTTAGATAAGCAGAAGAAACAGATGGACCAGTTCCTTCTAAAGCTTGCACCAACGTGGAAGATCCACGGAACAGTCAGATTTTCTGTGTGACCTCTGGTGAGTCACTTAACCTCTCTGGGCTTCTTTTCCCATGTTAGAAAAATGCAGTTGATAATCTGGTCTCCTAGCTACCTCACAGGTAAGCAAAAATGAAAAGTTAAAGTTCAGGTCATAATTCACTTTGGAAGAAAGGTACTATGTTAACCATTAAACCATGCTGTAGTGACCAGCAGGAAACCAAAACAATCTGATATGCAACTGTTGACCTTCAGGCTTCGAAAGATTTTTATGCATTTGGGAGCTAATATTTCCACCTGCAAATTAGGAACTATTATGTGTAATAATGATTTAATGTCCTCCAGTTAGCAGGAGGACAAGAAGAAACCCGCTGACATTTCCCTGCCTGCGAAAGCTAATTTGGAGTTGTATATTAATTAACGGTATTGATGCAGAACAAACCAATTGGAATTAAGAATCCCAGGTTAATGCTAGTTTTTCTGATTTGGTGGCTGAGGTAATTCTCCCTGGATTTGTATGTTTCTAATTTTTTCTCTTTCTTTTCCAGGTGCAACAACCTTAGGATGATAAAATTGTCAATAAGCACAATTTCTCTTATCTCCTGCATTTCCTTTACGATTCTCAGCTTCTTTATCTGTAAAATGGGAATTGCTGAGCACATCACAGGATTATTGAGGATCAAGTGTAACAGGCATGAAAATACTTGGTAAATTATAAAGCACTAAAGCAAGACTAGTTATCTGGTCATTTTATTATTATAATTATTATCAGATTTTTGGGTGAATTTTAAATGGGATTGCGTGAAAGCCAAGGATTAAATAACTATGTTGATATTTGAAGGTACTTTTAAATTATGACTTTATAAAGACAGAACAAACCCCACAAATATTATGTGATAAATGAATAAATCAATCTCCTAAATGATCATATTGTGGCACGCTAGTGAGACTTGATCTATGGTGAAGAGTATTTGTGTCTTAAATATAATAATTAAACTATAAAAGTTTGCAATAGCTTACCTTTTATGATCATGTACATTTATGTTTATGCATTACCACTGTCACTTACTTGAATTCTGATGTGCTTTCCTCAGTGAGGAAGAGGTGGATTTATAGTTCATTGGGTGGCAATTTCACACAAGCTTGAGCGGGATCTCAAGAATCTGTTTCATGTTAACATTCAGAACTCATGATCTAGTCAGTTAAGTGAGTTATATAACTTTGAAGATTATTAGTTTCAATTATAACACTATAAAAAAATCTAATGGGTCTATTAGGCTGATAGGCAGGTTTTGTCTGAGAATAGTTTTCATGTCCCCTTCTGCATAACAATAGCTTCAGAAGAGAAGTAACTTCTAGCTCACAAATAATAACAGCCCTAAGTACAATTCCTATTTAAGATGATTTCATGGTATTTAGACAGATTTAGTATTTAGCATTTACACAGATCAGTTTCACGAAATTTGGTTGAACAAAACAAAACGAAACACCAAACTTAGGTCAAATGACGGGAACCGCACTTTCATGCCACTGATTTAGCTGTGTGACCTGAAGTTACTGATCTGAGGTCACTGAGCCTTAGCACTCTTAATTATAAAATGTAGATTATGGTATTTGGGTTCAAATTAAATATGAGAGTATGGGACACTGCAAAATGTTATGGAGTATTACTATCATTACCAATAGCATCAGTGTTTTTCAGAGATGTTTTCCATGAAATGGGCTTAACTAAGGGAAGCAAAGTTAGAGCGTTTTGTAGGAGAAGAGGTTTTGATAGTTATTAGATGGGGAGGTAATTTAGAGTGAGGATATGTCATTCAGTGCTGCTCTGTGCAGGTGGAATTCAAAGTGTGTTTGTAGACATTTCTTATTTTAGGTGGTCATAGTCTTTTCTCAAAGTACAATTGCTCTCATAGGTTCTATTAAGCAGTAAGTCTTCATCCAGTCATTCCTGGAAAGGTTTGGAGGTGGATAAGAGAAGTTCAAGTATCCTGACCTACTGCTGTTACGATGTTCTCTTGTTCCTTTCTAAGCTCCACGTAGAGGGGATTTGGTTTAAATAGTATCTACTTGGTTGTAATAAATCATCTGCCTTGATCATAAGCACTTTTTTTTCCCCCAGATATTTCCTCAACCAGATAATCACTCCCTTCCCTGTGACATATTTCTAATATATACTTATTATAATATAATTGCCTATTAACATAACAGTCCTCTCTATTAGACTATAAGCTCCTTGAGGCACGAGACATAATTTAATTTTCTTCAATGCCTACTATATATAACACATGTATTATAATAGACACCCATTTGATGAATGCAAATTTATGGGGTTCATTTGTTAGCTGTCACTCAAAGATCACTGGCATTTTGTGGCAGACACAAATAAGAGACCTAAATGAAATAATTCAAACATTGAATATTGGCTGCAATGTCTCCTGATATCCTTAAATTGAAAATAAAATTAGTTTGCTCTAGCTATAGATTTAAAAACTAAAATTATTTTCCACTTTTCCAGGAAGAGAAACATAATCTTATAAACTGTGTTCAAAACAATGTTCACTAAATATGTCAGTGAAAGCCATGAGATAAGAATAATAGGTATATAAGAATTTACCAGCATTTGTTATCAAGTCAGATGTAATGGGGAAAATATTTTTAAAAGGGCCCCCAGGTCAAATTCATTTGTGAAATGCTAAATAGAGTGTTTCAACTTCTTAGAGAATCCAGATGCACATTAAAGACCGGTGACTGCATTTCCTAAGCATTTTTTATTGCTACATCAGTTTTTTCAAGTAATAGACCAAGGAGTTTCACAAACCATGCTTAATAATGAGAAAAAAAAATCAAGGCAACCATAAGTAATGTGCCCATTGATATTCACGCTAGTGAGGTACATGGGTAACACACACGTGTGTGCATACATGTGTGTGCTATGTTATAGAAGGTGAAATTTCTAGATTAAATGAATTTGGGAATTCATTCTTTCCTTGCATAAGCCACAAGACTGATGAACAGAAACATTTCAATAGGTCTAGGGTGATGTTTCTGAAAGTTGGAAAAACATGTTTTGAACCTGGAGCACACGGTCAACCCTTCCTGTGGAGACACAAGGTAAATAAAGTTCTCCACAGTGCCAGCTCTGGCATCTTCATTCTATTGTTAGGGGCCTATCACGGTGTTTCGTCAGTCACAGCAACTCAAGAAATATTTGTGGAATGAATGAACCTATACATTAGGGCCACTGTATTCTGTGGTCACAAAGTTGCCCACTTATCACCAAACCAAAGCTTAATTATCTTCTAAGACCCAGGTCCAAAATCACATTCCCTAAGTACAGTAGAGAAAACCAACAAATATCTTTAGTGTGATGAAAAGAATAGTAGAAATGTGTATGGATACTGTTTATTGAGCCACTAATATGTGTCAGACTTTCTAAATACAGTCACTTTAATTCATACGACATCCTTAAGACAGACTCTGTTCTCCAGTTTCCCTTTTCAGAAAACATGTGTCCCACAAAGGTAAATGATATGCCTACATTTACATAGCTAATAACTGATAGATCCAGGATTGGGAAATGGTTTTTCTGCTTCCGGACTGTACTTTTCCAACTTTGCCATCCTGCTCTCCACACGTTGAAAAGCAATGTAATACACTATTTTATCTTATTTTTAATTATCTTTTTAAAGAGTTTATTTATTTATTTGACAGAGATTCCAAGTAGGCAGAGAGAGAGAAGAAGAAGCAGGCTCCCTCCTGAGCAGAGAGCCTGATGTGGGGCTCAGTCCCAGGACCCTGAGATCATGGCCTGAGCCAAAGGCAGAGGCTTTAACCCACTGAGCCACCCAGGCACCCTAAGTAATACACTATTTTAAATAGGCATCATTTGCATTATTGAGCAGCTTTGTGGCTCTCCAAATTGATTTGTCTTCCAGGCTGCATGGAAAATAGTATCTAATCCATATTAATTATAAATACATAGCCCTGTGTTTTTAAATACTGGCTAGTTGATGAGTAGTGCTGAGCTGATTTTTTAGTAAGTGATAAAGGTTAGAACCTTTGACGGGCAATCATCTCTTAGCAAAACGTCCAATATTAATACTGTGGTATTTAAAATCTTGAAGGGACCATAAAAATACTTGGCCCCGTGTTACTTAGAGTGCTGTTTGAGGTGTGGGCAAGAATGACCTCTGTTGTGTAGGCCTGAAAAGGGACTAATATTTAACGTCCTTGCCATTCCTCCCCCCTCAAGGCCAGTAGCACCCCGGTCATTACGGCAACCAGAAATACTCATGTGAAAGTGAGTCTACCGTGCATTTGAGATGTCCCTGGTTGACTGTTTAACTCCATCTTGTGTGTATCCTGTGGTGACAGAGATTATTGGTGATCTGTGCAAGACCACACTGTAGGGAGCTGAGCCAGGACGATTCTATGTAATAAAGTCATCTACTGTTTCCTGAGGAATTGTGTGCCAGGCCCTATACTAAGAGGCTTACATTACCACCTTCTTTGTTCCTCATAACCACACAATGAGCACGAAAGCACCGCACAGTGATTTACAGCACGAGCTCTGAAGTTAGATGGCCCAGTATGGTCTCTGCCACTTACTGGCTGTGTAAACTTGGGTTAGTTGCTTTCCCTGTGCATCATTTTTTTCTGTAATAGGAAGATAACATCCTAGGGTTGCTGGGATTACACTTGTCAATCTTGAAAAGTGCTCTGACTAAAATCTAGCAGAGGGTCAGTGCACAGTACTTCCAGCTTCAGGCAACCATGTCTTCCCCAGAACGGGATTGGGAAGACACAGAACAGAGAAGCAGCAGAAGAAAGAGCTCATATCTTGAGCTTACATTCTGGTTGGAAAAACAGTTAAGAAAATAGTTTCTTACTAAAACTGTAAGTGCTCACCTGATGAGACAGGTGATTTTGAGTCAGCTGTGTTGAGATGACAGCTATCAATAGGGGCTAGAGAGGTCAGCTCTTTTTTAAAAAAGGAGCTGGAATCTTACCTGCTCTGAAAATATGGGCGAGAAGGATGCTAATGAAAAAAGGAAAGAGGGTAGTGGATACATAGCAAGAGCAAAGGAATTTAAAATCAACGTACTGTAAATTAGGGGTGTGTGTGAAATGGAGCAGCAGGTGGAAGGCAGGTAATATTCATAGGAAAGAGCAAAACGTAACTGGACAATGAACATGAGCAAATATCAGAATGTACAACAGATTTGGAGCTGACTTGGGGGAATTTCATTTGCTTCCTTGGAGAAAAGAGTTTACCCATTCATTGCCCTTTAACCACAATCCCAAGAATAGTAACAGTGAAACTAATCCCAAGATACTGAAGAGTCGCTAATTGTTTCAGTCATTGTAGCTGATAATTTGGGGGTGTGCTCAAAGGGTTGGATTCCTTAAGAAAAAGAAAAGAACAATGTTTGTAGAGATTAAAGCAGTAAGGAGGGGAAAAATCTGGGTGAATTATACTGGAGACAAGACAGCGTGGGGTAAAGAAGGTAGGGAGGGAAGGTAGGGAAGAAGGGGGGGAAGTATAGATGTACATGTAGGAGATGTACAAAAGGAGTGGGGAGAGAAGGGTTGATGGAGCCTGGCATTGAGCATATATTTCTTTGTGCACAGCACAGTAGCAATTGTCCCTAGAAACAGGGAATGTATAGAGTGATGTAGATGTGGGTCTCCATTCTTAAGAGGCTTACATTCTTATAAAGTCTAAATAAAGATGTAAATAAATCACTTGAAGTGACAACTGCACTGCTAGCTTAATGGAGGGAGACACTGCACCCAGCTGGTCAGAATACAGTAGGTCATCTGCCCATTGAAGAGAAAGAAACAGCACTGTTTAAGAATATATTAAATATGCATTCATATCTCAGTTTGTTCGGAGCTCCTACAGCAGATACATAGCGGTGTGTCCCATCTCCATAACCCAGTGATTTTGTGTTGAGTTTTTGATACTCTGTTGTTTTGATCTCAGGTTGCACATTAGCATCACTTAGGGAGCCTTTAAAAAGACCAATATGGAGCTTTATTCCAGATCATTAAATGAGAATTGTAGTAAACTGGGCTCAGGCATGGGTACTTTTATAAAAAGCTTCCCAAGTGATTCTAAGGAGCCGCAGGTTTGTGAACACTGTGTTTTAGTTTGCTTGCTAAGGTGGCACAGAAGTCAAGCTACATGATGTCTAAAGTCACGTATAGTTCCTAAATTTTATCACTCTGTTCATTTTATTTGCAGATTCCTCTATCCTTTTACAGGTGAAGATGCTGAGATTTAGGTAGGGGCTGTGACCTCCCTAAAGGCAAGCAAGCCACATGACTACAGGGTGACAGAGTCTGAATGGGGACTTGGCTCCTGCTAACTCTGCCTTCCTCTTCCATCACTTAGCCAGGCATCTCCCGGATGGATTCTGAGATTGTTACCGAGGGGAAGGGTTTGGGTAAAGGCTTAGTTTGTGAAAGCAAAATGCATGTTTTCAGCTCTTTAGAGCTGAAATTTTGCATCAGTGGTAGCAGTTTTAGGGTTACCAAAGGGACAACCCAAACAGCACCGCGCTTCTCCCATTCAGCCCTTCTCCCAGGTTTTGCCCTATTTGAAGAGGCAATCAGGCACCCTTCCATGCAGCTGGGACTAAGCAAGCAGAGAAACGTCTTGCTGATCCTCTGGTTGAACAGTGGAGGGAGACAAACCTCAGAGATTGCCCTGATGGGCTTTTTGACCACTGAGGTCTAGTTTTCATTTTCTCTGAAATATTGTTTTTATGAAAAATATCTATAAATGACCCTCACCTCAGTGTTACAAAAAAGATTAGATTAAAAGTGCCTCAGGGAGACGTGGGTGAGCGATCCCAGAGTAACTAAGTTTGGGAAGGGAGGAGGAAAAAGGAGACTGGAGACCCAGCAGGGAATGGGCACAAAGGCTGTTGGGGTGTCCACCAGTCACCAAAAGTGAGCCTGTGAAGGTATGTGTGCCCCCATGTAAAAGGGGTGAGAAGGCTGTAATAAGGGAGGTGAATTGGTGTTGATGAATATGGGGTAATATCTGACTTCAGGTTTTTGGTCTAAGAGTAGAGTGTTTCATGGGACTGAAGTCATTCCGATTTTTCTTTACCCTCTGCTAGCTTTCCTCAAGGGAATTTCTTATCAAGTGTGCACTAAATACAGAGTCGTGTGTTTCAAGAGGGCTGGTGTGCCCACTCGCCCATCAGCCCAGGAGCCCTCTCTTTAACATTTTTTTAAAACTGCCTCAATATTTATATGCCCCATCGTTACAGGAAAGCAAATTATATATTTGCCTCTATGATAACAGAGATTCTTCACAGTCCACATGGTGTGGAGTTCTCCTATGGTGCTTTTTGTTCTTGCTACTTGTCTGATGCTGATCTCTGCTCAGGGTGCCTTTCATGGTCTGTGATCCTGCAGTGTTTTAATCTAAAGAAATCACCTTAATATGGAGGGCACGTATTGCATGGAGCACTGGGTGTGGTGCATAAACAATGAATTTTGGAACACTGAAAAGAAATAAAATAAAATGAAATTTAAAAAAAAATCACCTTTATTCTAGGCAAACATGGTTCCCAGATATATTGCCAGTCTTTCTGCCAATTTGTGTTAATTTTCACAGCCTCTAAACAACTGGCAAAATAACGCTGACCCAGCAGCTGCTGTAATGCTCCCAGATAGTTCAGGTACTTCTACATGTAACTGATGCCATCTGAGCTATAAACAGTCTATAATAATGGATACACTACATTTCTTTCATGCATTCATTCAACAAACATTGATTGCCAGATGCATCTGAATATTTAAACTTACTTTCCCATTAGAAAAATACTGCCTCTTAAAAACATGACTTATAAAATATGAAATGGTCACTGATGGAGAATCATTCTCTGAACAATTAGCGGGAGGCTCTGCAAGAGACCAGGATTATGTAGTTTTTGCTTGTTTATTGATTGGTTTCTGTTTTGTTTTGCTTTACCTAGGAGAGGATGGTGACAGAAAGTCAACACAGTCACATTTACAAGAATAAATTCATTTTGAGTTCATGAAAGCAGCATTCTCTCAATCTCCCCACATACACCACCTTAGAGAGGGTCTGAACAGCCCCTAGAAGGATATGTGTGGATTCCTATTATGTGAGAAAGGGGATGAAACAGGACTGTTAGGATTTCAAGGCTTGGAAAGGTGATACATCGCAAGTCCTGCTGTGTGGACCCCCCGGGGAAAAATGGGGAAGTATTTCTTAGTCTGCAAGGGATGAAGACAGAAACCAATTAGGACATCATTATTGAGAAGACCAGGCTTCCAAGCCATGGCTGTGTATGGGAGTGAAAGAAGCAAATACAAGATGTGCAGATCTAAGAACTATAGTGAGGGGTCCCCATAGTTGGTTGTAGCACTGAAGAATTAAGTAGAACGAGCCTTCCTTGAAAGTCTGAGAATCTGTTCAGGGAACTGGATCAGCAGTTGGCGGACATCATTTGTGGGGCTGAGTCTCTTTATTCTCACAAGACTGTGTGTGGTAGTGATTGGAACTGGCAGTGGTTGACTTTCTGCTCAGGAAGTTAGACTTTTCTTTTGAGCTGTGTGGGCCTCCACATTTCCTCCACAATCCAGGTGAAGTCAGAAAGCTCTGAACAGAAAATATGGAACTTGCTGCCCATTTTCAATAGGGGTCTGAGTCTATAGAAAAGTTCTTACTGGATATAGGCAAATGTTCAGGCAATTTAGGTAAATTTAAATTTGTATTAATGAGGGTCTCAATGATCTTGTCTTTAGAATCGTGTTCCTCAGATACTGCCAGTCTTGTCACCATTTTATCTGCAAGTCCTCCTCTTACTTTACTTCCTAATCTTGTTTGTTGTTGCTGATGACATTCTCCTTGATGAAATATTTTCACTCTTTGATTTCTAGGACATTAAACTCTCTTGATTGCTAGTTTCCCTTTTTTGCCTCTCCTTATTTTGCATTATGATTCTTTTGCGTCTATCCAACTTTGAAGTTATTTATGGTCATCTGACTCGGTTTGGCCAACAGAATTTAAATGGATGCGATTTGTATATCTTGTAGCAAGTGGCTTTTAGCACCCTACCATAGCAGTGGGCAAAATCCGGGCAGCAGTGCCCATCATACTAAGCCTTGGATTGAGGGGGACATGGAACTGAGCCCTCAGGTGACCTGAGTTGGGCATGGAAAATGAATGAAAATAAGTTTCTGGCTTAAGTCACTGTGAGTTTTATATTGTTGATTCCTGAAGCACGACTTACCTTATCCTGACTGATGTAGTAGAGGATATCTAGAAACCAGACACTCCTGCAGTGAAACTCTGAACTATGAGGCACTGGCCTGACCTAGTAATTGTCTGATAGGTGGCAAGAAAACTGATCAGCTTTGCAAAGGCAAAACATTTGGCTAAAAAAAAAAAAAAAAAAGTGATCTGTGGTAACTTGGGGGAAAAAATCATGTATCTTATGAACTCGTGAGTTTAAGAGAACTAGCCATGAAAAAGAATTTAGTACTTCTGAATCCATCTGGCGATGAATTAATAAAGAGATGGTTTCAGAAAAGTATTGCCCAGCTTATAAGTGAAAATAGAAGGGAATAGAGAGAATTCATTAATTCAGGGATTTTTAGAACTGGAAAAGGAAATTACTTCTCAATACCAAATGGCAAAGAATAAAATTGAGAAGGCTTTTGAGTAGTAAAGGCTGATTAAAACTCAGACTTGCAGCAAGGATAAAAAATTAAAGATATGACCTTTGTACCCACTGATATAACCTCTGAAAGGATGAAATGTTTGAAAGGTTTAGAACCAAGTAAAGATGTTATACAGAGTAAATTCATTCAACTACATGAACACAATGGCTCAGGGAAGAGTATGACTCTAAGAGGCCCAGAGCACACATGATTAAGTTGAGAGAGAGACAGAGGGGCTGGGAGAGGAGAAAGAGGACAATATGGAAGTGAGACAATAAAGAAGATTGTATTTAATAAGTAGGTCTAGAAGAAAAATGTGTATGTTGCTACTGGCACATAGAACTGGTGGTGGGTATTACGGAGGACAGTATTTCATGGAGCACTGGGTGTGGTGCATAAACAATGAATTTTGGAACACTGAAAATAATTTAAATAAAATTTATTTTTAAAAAAAGGAACTGGCAGAATTGAATAAATTAAAAACAAACAAGCAAACCAGTTTTTAGTTTTTGAAAGCGCTGCGCTATCACAATGAGTCACAGGCCTAGAAAACAATCTCAAGATTATGTTACTTAATAAACCAGTTGAGGAAGCTTTAAATGTTAAGCTTAAAGGAGACTAGGTACAATATGATATATATTTCAGATACATTAAGAACTGAAATTCAAAGGAAATACTGTGTGTTGAAATGGAGTCTAGAGTCTATTTTCCATAGAACAGGGAGTACCTATGAGCACTAGCATATTTAAACTCATTGTAAGAAGGCCATTCCTAATGAGTGCTCTCCAGCAACTGAGTAAGTAGCCCTAGAAGAACGAAGTCATCTATCTTTGGCTTGGCCAAACCAATGCTGACTGTATAGCTTTGGGAGATGGAGAGGGGTAGTGTACAGTATAATTCACTAGATGAAACTTCAGCAGAGTTATTTGTACCTTTCATAGATTAATACTTACCAGCCAGGCACAGAGCTAAATGATTTCACATACATAATTATCAGAGCTCACAGCAAATTTATGAGATTCCTATCTACTTCATATTACTAGTAATATTCAGAGCTAGGGTTTGAAGCTGGCTTTATTTGAAATCTCCCAGTTCATGGCATCTATGAGTCCCTTATTCATAGCTTCTGCATGTTGATGTTCTCCAATTGTTTGTTTTAATGAAACAGCATAAAGGATTCTTATTCCTCGTTAGACAAGGCTTCTCAGCAAAAATGTGGATAGATATAGTAGAAGGAATTTTGGAATCCAAATCAGAAATCTTAACATTCTTGGGCCAACCACATTTTACTGGCTAGCCACAGGCTGAAATGTGAACCTGTTCTCTGTTTCTTAATTTGTAGGAGAGATTCTACCATCTATCTCTGCCTTTCTCACAAGTTTCCAGTGAGGAAAGGATCACATTTCATGAACAGACTCTTTAAAAAGAGAATGTGACCTACTGGCAGAGGTTTCAATTAAAATTTTCATAGCTCACAATGGAAATATTTAAAAGATGTACTTGTGGTCTAAATTCTGTGTCTGCCATATTTTAACAGACCACTTTTCTCATTTCTTCTCTTTGGCAAAGCGAGGAGCTACCTGCAAGTCTTCTCAGCTAAGGAAGAGGACCCTTCTTTTGTTTCTTAGTGTAATACCTTCTTTACATTCTTCCCTCAGCAATATCTGCCAAGATTTTCACCTCGTCCAAGTTCTCAACTACGTTCTTAACCAACATAGGATAAATTGGCCCTAAAATATTCCATTACCATTTATTAAGCAGTTAGGTACTGGGCACTTTGATAGATTTGAGCAAATCAGTCCCTTGAGTTAATCCTCACAGTAAGTATATAAATTGGGTATTATTTTACAAAAGAAGAAACCAGAGAGATTAAATAACTCCTCCAGAGTCCCACCACTAGTAAGGATCAATCAGACCCCAAAGCCTGAGTTATTTCCACTACAGATGGACCACTTTCTCTTCTTCAACCAACACACATCTACAGTAGCTCCACTTTCTATGATCACTTTCAGAGGTCATATCATTATAAGGCACATTCTTCCCTGCACCGTTACTCTAGTTAGGAAAATCTCTATTGAGCCCATTAGCAGGTTTTAAGAGTAGCACTAACGAGTCACCATGAAATTCAAACTTAAGCTGGAATGGAAGGTTTTCCAATTGCCCAACTCTAGTATAATTCCACACAACTACTCTTTAATTCATTCTCTGCTTTAGCTGAATGGAACTGCAAGTTCTCTCCCAACTAGAATGCAAATGCCATGAGAGCTCAGAGACTTTTGCCTGTCTTATTCATTACTGAATTCCTTAGCAACTGTCTCAGAGTAGACATTCAACCACTGCGGGAGAAGTGAGTAAATGAATATGCTGTTCTATCCTACCTCTGGACATCATCTGGAATGCCGTACATTCATCTGTACCTATATGACTCCTACTTAATATTCAAGGTCTAGTTAAAAAAACATTCAATTCTTAAATTCTCAGCCTGAAGCGGTCAATACAGGGTTAGTGTCTTAGTCCATCTGGGCTACAATAACAAAAATTCCAAAGCCTAAATGGTTTAAATATTTGTCATAGTACTTCAGAATCACAATTGCTGTATTCTCACTGTGTCGTCACATGACAAAAGGTTAGAGAGCTCTCTGGTGTCTCTTTTATAAGGGCACTAATCCCATTCATGAGGGTTTTACCCTCATGACCTAATCATTTCCCAAATTCCCCACCTTCTAATACCATCATACTGGGAGTTAGGCCTTCAACATAAGTTTTGGGGGATGCAAACATTTAATCCAAAATGTCTAGCAAACATATAAAATTTCTGATATTAGATTGGCTTCTATGGGCTTGGAGGTAGGAAGTAGCAACACATATGCAACATATCTCTCACCAGTGAATTCCCCTCTTTAACTTTGTATATTGAAAACTTGGAGGCAGCAAGGAGACACTGTCCCAAGATCACATAGACTGCAGACAGTTACTGGCAGGAACAGAAAGAAATTCAGAATTCTACCCTCAATCCAAGTTCAGTACTCTTTCCCATTTATCTAAAGAGTAATGAATTATAAAGCTTCAACACTTTTGAGTGCTAAAGGCTAATCATTATGTTTAAATGCATATGAAGATACAACCATATGGTATATTTCCATAGGTCACCATGTAAGAAAGTGTAAGTGGGAAGGAGCTTAGATAGTTCATTGGAAAGACAATCTGTCTGTATATGTGATGAGGATGGTAAGAATGCAGCCAACTCTAAGTTCCCCCCTCCCCCCACCGCCTTTATTTCCTCCACTGCCTGAAAATCCATGACAGACATGGTAGCTGATAAGGCTAAGGAGCAGTGGGAGTCTGATCCAGCATGTTTGAATGAAAGGATAAAACAAATGAAACTTTTTGAAGCCAGAATAGCTGTAATCCCTCTTGTGTATGCTTTAGTGAATTTGGCCTCCCAGATATAAGTTTGTAAAGAACAAAGTAGCAGCCCATGGATGACAATGGGAAAACCGGCTTATAGGCAAAATCTCAGAAGAAAGGTGGGGGAAAGGAAGAGCAGGGATTCAGTGTGGAGGATGGTTTGGGGTATCTGTAGTTCATGGTTTCTGTTTCCTTACACACACAATTCTATTGTTCTGACAATATATTGTTGGAAGAATGATACTATATTTCATATGAAAATGAGAGGTTACAAAGTACAACTTTTAAAAAAGATGACAGTATCTTACCTATGAAAATGTACAGGCTACAGAGTGCTATTTTTAAGTTACAACCATTATTTCATTTGATTCTCACCAATATCATGAGGAAGGTGTTACCCTTTTGGGGGGAGGGTCAGTGGGTGAAGTTTTAAACTTATCCTGATGCTATAATGAAGGAAACTGAGGAAGCAACGTGGCCACCATGGTAGGGCAAGCATAGCCATACAATTTCAAGTCTTACAACTATGCTATGACATGAGACTGGCACAGTGGTTCCCAGATCTGACCATGTAACACACAAGTGTTATTTTAACTGGTTCCAAAAACGTAAACTTGACCATTGCCTTGATCCCTTCTGTCCCTTATTTCCTGACTCCCCTCCTGCTTTTCTCACATTCTCTTGCACAGGAGCATTCTGGCTTCATTTCCATCGATGTTATTCTCTCTTCTCAGTCTTTCTGTCTCCACTGGGAGAAATGAATGAATTAATTTAATTAATTATGTAGAGAGGGCAGAGGGGCCGAGAGAGGGGGAGAGCAAGAATCTTAAGCAGGCTCCATGCCCCAGTGCAGAACTCAGTGTCAAGCTTGATCTAACGACCCTGAGATCAAGACCTGAGCTGAGATCAAGAGTCCAATGCTTAACCAACTGAGCCATCCAGGTGTGCCTTCTACTGGGAGAAATTAAAGTACAAGATTTTTTAAAATCCAACTTTACAGGTTATGATTTGGAAATTTTAAAAGGTTAATGATGTTTCTTCTAGCAGTCCAGAAAAAAAAAAGAAAAGAAAAGAAAAATCCAGATCTCTAGATGTATTTACATCCTGTAATATGTGACCATTGTGATGTTTTATTTTCATGTCATGATTAATCAAGAAAAGTTGGTATGATACATACAAAAGCTACTTGTACAAACTCTATTCAGAGGTTGGAGTGATTGTGAGAGAATGACATAATGAGTCCCAAAGAAATAAAGTGAAAAAGACTCTGAGAAAGCAATGAGGCCTGAAATGTAAATGGACACTCACCAAAAAACATTTCTCCTATCGAGTCCTTTTAGGTTATTGCTAATAAAGCATGTACTGTGTTTCTGCAACTGTAGGTTCCTATTGATATTTTGATCAGTCAGAATGGTATCAAGAGCTGGATTTTAGTGCATAGTCCTGAAGTTCCTTATAAGGTAAGCAGAAGGTCAAAGAAGTCTGGCCTGCACATAGAACTAAAAGGACAACAGAGAGATAAAAACAAATGCATTATAGGGTATCACTTATACTAGAGATCTAAAGAAAAGTCCATTCATAGAAACAGGGTCGAGAAGTGGTAGCCAAGACCTGGGAGGTGGGAGAAAGAGCGGGTGGTAAAAAGGCACAAGCTTTCCGCTATAAGATGAATAAGGTCTGAAGTTCTAGTGTGTAACATGGTGACTACAGTTAACACCACCATACTGTACCATTGAAATTTGCTAAGAGAGTAGAACCTAAATATTCTCAACAACATTTTTTTATTAAATGTACCAGTGATTTCTGTTCCATTTTTGCTTTACCTGGGAAGCTGGGCCACCTTTGGATGCAACTATCCAGAGCTTTAAAATCCAGTCATGCATTTGTACGGTCACAGACTTTAAACCGCTAAGAGATAAAGTTTGTAATTCTTGGCCCAAGAACAAGGAAATGTACTCTCCACTTGTTAACTGTGAAGCAGACAACTTGGAGCTCTCGTCTTTAATCCCTGCAGTGTGTGTGTGTGTGTGTGTGTGTGTGTGTGTGTGTGTGTGTCTGTGTGTGCGTGTGGTGGTGTTGCTGTTATGGCTCCTGTCTGGAGAAAAGGAAAGGCAGCAGCTGGAGGACACTTCTCCCCAGTCATGAGACTATCTTAAGCTCAAATGCCATTTGCAAATCGAACTCACATATACCCAAACTTGTGAGCGAAAAGATGTGTCTACAACATTTGGGAATTTGACACAAATTCACAGGATATGAACAAAGTAGCACAGATAAGAATCTAATGCTTCATGGTCTAACAGAATTTCCAAAAGCAGTAGGTACTGTTTATTAGTGGAATCCATGGGTCACCAGATATCGTATCTTCAGTTTCTACTCATTTTCTCCATCATTGATATGCAAGGTTTCTTGGGGTGACGTTTTCATGCATGCCATTTTATGAGTTATCAGAGCCAGCTTCCTTTTCCTCTCTGTATTACCTACAACCTGGAACCAATGCAAGTAAGAAAACACTGTGTCTAAGGAAAGAGCTCCAACCAAGCTAGAAGTGTGTGGACAAGATCGCAACCTGAACTTTGGGAGCTGTTTTTATTTCACAAGCTGCTGTTGTCTTAAGCACTTATGATGTGGCCTGGAAAAGACAAATAGTCTTCTGAAAATATCTCTACAGGAAGAGCCTTCTCCCCAGTACCTATAAAACATTCATAACACCTTCATTGTGCTGTAAATCCTTAGCAGGAGTTGATAACAGTGCATGAATTTTTAATGTAACATTTATAAATGGTTATTAAAACTATCCTTAAAGTAAAGTGTCAGTTTATTTTTAATTAACTGTTGGCTATTTAAGCTCCCAGATGGCCTGGGGAAAGACCAATAGGCCCACATGTCAATTATCCTCCCTGATGCCCCATCTTTAACCCCTTGCGGTCTGCTGTCATGAGGAACAATGCATGTAAGCTCTAAGGACTTAAATAAACTGTAGATACAGTCTTGGGAACACTGTATTTCTTATAAAATAGTCCTAGAATATCTGTCAGCTACCATGGCTACCACAAAACCATGAGGTAAACACTACTTGTTCTGAATGCTCATAGCCCAAACCCACCTCCACATACCTATACCAGCAAGAGAGGAAATCAGGGCAAAGAAGAATGGTGCCTAGATTCTAGAACACCAGACCTGAGACTGAGGATTCTAACTCTGGTTCAGTGGCATTCTGCTTTCACGATATTGAGCACATGCCGGCTTCTTGGAATGTACTTCTCTATCTGTAAAGGTAGGGGTGGTGCAAACTGCTCTGCTTTTCTCAAGAGGTTGTAAGCGTCAAGTTAAAAGCTAGGTATGGAAATATTTTCAAACCATAATAAGCAGTCCACACACATGGTCTCCTCTGTATTGTCTTTCAATTATTGATCACTGTCCTCAGGGACTCCTGGTATGGATTCCCAAATTCTGAGTTTGCCACTTCCTTCTAGAACCCAGAAATCAGGGAAACCCATTGTGTACATATTAGAACTTTAGAGTTCTAATCTTTCCTATGGTTGGAAAGATTATTTCACCCACGGTACAAATTCTTTCTGGATTATCCCCTGACAATGTCTGTGCAGCTTCTGATCACAGTCCCAGGAGCAAAGAGCTTACTACACATTATAATTAGAAAATCCAATTGTTAGTGAGATCATTGTGGCTCCTTTGGGGCCTCAGATTCCCCAGACGTTATGTCTTCTGCCAGTTTCCTCCAAGGTGCTTGGAATAGATTCCGCTGCCAGTCATCCTGGCTGTGACTGTTGGCCTATGTTATATCACAGGCCCCAAGAAGCACAACACCCAACATTTCAGTCTTTCCTTCATTTGCCTCAGAATGTGGCAAATTAAACCAGTCCAGCATGGGAAATATAAAAATCGGATCCCGTAAGGTACATGTGAAGGCATGAGTGTATGAACACAAGTGTATGTGTCAATATAAATATTCAAGTTTCCAATGTTAGACTGGAGGATACACTTTAGTGAATGGAAAATTAAATCTGGGCATGCACCCAAATGCCTTAGAATAATATTCAAAGCCCTTTATAGTCTAGACTGGGATGCACCTCTAGTTTCCTCTCCCATTGCCCCAACTCTGCCACTTGGGGCTCTATGAGGACTGAATTATTATTTCTCTTAGTGAACCACACTTGCTTTATGCTTCCTATAATTTTTACATACCACCTGTTCTGCCAAGAGTGTTCTCATGTCCTTCAATACCTGGAGAAGTTCTAATAATTCTTTAATATTCTACTCAGGTGCTGTCTTCTGGGAAGTCTCCCCTGCCATGTAGCCTCTTGTGCTCACTTTTATTATGGCATTTGTCACATTACATGGTAATTTCTTGCTTACATTTTTGTTTCCTTCATGAGAGCATGAGTTCTGTGAGAGCAGAGTAAACGTCTTATGTGTCCATTAGCCAGGTTTAACATAGTGCTAGGCACAAAGGAGACATTCAGTAGTCACTTGTTGAGTAAGAGTGCAAATTACATTCAAATTCAGACTTTGCAAGTTCTACTGATCACGTTTAAAGGCAAAATGACTAATTCTCATTTGGATTATGCTGCTGAACATTAACCAAGAGTTTATTTTGTGGTCAGAAATTTAGACAGGACACGGAGTGTTGCAAAAACAGTGAGTTCTGCTTAGAAGACATTTCGTATATAGAACTGGTTTGTGCTGTGACTATACACGCAAGGCTTCTCTGGGCATAAAATGACTAAATGCTCATGAAAAGGAAAAAGAACATGGGAGTGAAAACTGCGGCCTTGGAGTTAAACATAGTAGTAAATTGAATGTTCCCCACTCTAACTGAAATGATGTGACTGACCAAAAAATAACTAAATCTATGGAATCAATGGAATAAAAAAGAATGAGAGAAGAACTGGTAAATAATGAGGAATGTCAATAAAACTACATTCATTGAATAACAAAAAGTAGAAGTGCACGGATAAGTAGTGACTGACTTGGCCCGCCAGGGGAAGTCTGAGGGACTGGCATCATGGAAACCTGGAGGGAGTCAGGAACTGGAGGTGTCATGCAGCAGTGAAGTTGGGGATGAACGGTAGGACTGGTAATTTATTTATTTATTTATTTTTATTTTTATTTTTTTTAGGACTGGTAATTTAGAAGGCTGGCTGAAAGTGTGTAAGGGGCAATTAGACCCTTAGACAAACTCCTCCAAAAGCCTGAGTCTTTTCCAAAATTTAGTCCCTTAAAAATTGAATCAGAAAGACTCTAGTCTCAGGGACACTGGGCACAGCTGAGAGTGCAAAAGGCAAACCATGGGAAGCAGAAGTACTGACTGGAAGTCTACCCTCCTTGGCTTCCAGGATGCTGGGATCGAAGCTTATATCTCCCAGACATTCGCCTCCAATAAAGTGACTGGTCCAACAGAAACAATCTATGAGAGCAGACATCTATCAAGGCCAGCTCCTGCCCCAACCACCTCTCAGTGAAGCCCAACACGTTGACAGGCTGCCCCATACACAGTGCTCTAAAAAAATTCGTAGTGAGATAAACAGAGCTATAAAATTAATGCTTATATGAAAAAAAATCAAAACAAATTTCAAAAAAAAAAACTGCAAGGAAACAGAAATAACGTAGAGAACAAAAAGAAATGTCTAGAAAAATATAATTGCTCCTTTGAGAAAAAAAGACATTTGATCACTGAAACAAAAAATAAGGTTGTAAAAATGTTATGGAGAAGAAAAAAAGACATCTCAAAACTCAAAAAATGGTAGCAAAAATTAAACACATTTATAATTCAAATGAAGGATACATTAGGGTCACAAAAATCCCCTAGAAAGTAACTATAAAAATAAATAGAAAATAAGAGCTAACATAGAATATTAATACAGCAAGTCTAATATCTGACTAAAGTAAGTTACAAATAACAGACAAATGGAAGAAAGGTATTTACCAAAGAAATAATTCAACAAAGGCTCGTGGAGTACCCAGCATATCAAAGCATATCATTATAGGATTTCAGAACATGACAAATAAATCAAATATTCCTAAAGCTTCAAAGAGATATAAAACAGCTCATATACAAAGGACTGGGAATCAGAATGGCATTAGGCTTTCCAAAGACAATATTGGAACCTGTCAGTAGAACGATACTTTAGAAATTCTGAAAGAAACTGATTTCAAACATGGAATTCTATACACCATTATGGAATATTAATAATATTTCAGACATAAAGGAAGTGACTCACATACTTAACCCCTATGTCCACTTTCTGAGGAGGATGGGGGTTGCATGCCCCTAAAGGAGGGAGTAATCCCTGAAAGAAGAAGATGCAGGAAACAGGAAACAGGCAATCCCTCATGCAAAAGGTGAAAGTGAGTCTCAGTACAATGGCTGAGGAGAGTCCTGGGTTAAAACCAGGGACCAACGGTGCTGACTAGAAGAGATGGGAGGCTCCTGGTGGATTGCTCCAACACAAAGGGAAGGGAAAGGAAACAATGCATTAGTATTACCTGATGCATTTCACCATATTGAAAAGAACATTTGAAATGCAATTACTGATAAGAACATGGAAAAGGAAGCCAGTGGAAAAATACGAGTCGCTTGTTAATTTTAGGAGAATATATATGTGTATATTCATGTACACACATGCGCACAATTGGAATACGCTGTATGCTTCAGCTGTGGTTCATACTTATCCTGTCATAATACAAGCTATGAACATAAATTTAGCATAAAATTGATAAAACTATATTTGGAAGATGGAGAAAAGGATTTTAATTGATGGCTCAGCTAAGAGAACCAAATTCTTTACTTTGAGAGGATGATTTCAAGACAGCTACACTTTTTATAAACAGAACCCCAACCCAATGTTTTAGAGATGAGATAAATACTTGAAGAAACCATTAAAAAATGTTGAAAGAAGTTCACTCAGGAGAGAAATGGGGGAAGGGTAGAGGATTACTTTTTTTTCTTAACTTGAATTATTGACTTTAGAAACAAATGTTTTGTTTTAAGGCATTAATGAAGAGGGGAAAGAAACATCTAGAAAGATGAAGATAAACACAGAATCATAATCGAACATTCTTATAATATGGGAGAAAAACATGTGGGGAGGGAGATCCACGGTGAAAAGGGCTTCTGAGATCCAAGTCCCGTGAGGACTAAACAAACACTGAATTTGGCTACTGAAAGTTCATCCACAGCCGTCAGGAAGGTCACCTGGGGCTGGTTCAGATTCTGGCTGGGAAGGGTTTTCAGATAAATCACTGACGGAACCCCTCCCTCCTCCCACCCTTCTGCTCTCACAACACCATTCACCAGATCAGCTCAGTCACCTTCTCTGGGAATGTTCAGATCTTGCAGGTAAACAAAAGGGAGACAGGAGTCCGTCATACTCAGGTGAGGGAACTGCTGGTTCTCCCAGGGATCAATCCATCAACAAGTGTTTATTTAGTGCTCTGTGTAGTGGCTGCAGGAAAAGGAAAAACAAGACCAGAAACAAACACATGGTTTTCGCCCTCATGGGACATATGCTCTATTTAGAACAGAATGGCACACTCTCAGACGAAATAAAAGAACACGAAGGGCACGAAGAGTCAAGTGATAAAATGTGTAATGCTGACTTGACCTGCTATAAAGACTCATGGGGTGGGGGTGGGGGGGGGGCTGAAACAGCTGGGAAGCTCACAAAGGAAGTCTAGTTTTGAACTGAGACTTGGGGGTACCATGGAGTGACAAGGGCCATTGGGGAATGAGGGCAGGGAGAGAGTTGCTGCAGGAGATAAGGCTGGATATGTCTGTCTGGAAATACTGCAGTGTTCAGATAACAAACTCCTTTCTGGGTGAATGTGAACCTCTCCTGTCTCAGCGCTGGCCCTGCAGTAATTGGAGTTTCAGCGAAGCCAACTTGCCTAGGTTTCAAGGCAGTCATTATACATGCCTGCCTTAGGTGATGGCACTGAGGACTACATCATATAAGGAAAGGGAATTTTTGAATTGTAAATTGGTGCCAAAAAAAAAGCAAGCTGTGATGGAACTTGGGTGTTGGGAGTCTGTGACTATCACTGCTCATTTAATCATTTGATTCATTCAACACATGCAGGTTTAGGTGCTCAGGCTTTGGAAGGGAGTAAGACAGACACCTTACTGAGGCTGACACTGTACAGCTAATTACACAATTCACTGCGTAGTCCCATAGCATGGTCTATCGGGGTTTGCATTATCTAGTTTCCAACAACTTCACACTCTCATGAGCCAGGGCTCATGTGGAGTCATCACACGGATCTTCTCTCATTCCATGAATACACTCTGCTTCCTTCCTGCCCAGAGACTTTGTGCCTCTCTCTCTGTTCCTGTTCCTCTTCACTCCTCCTCATTTTCCTTCACATCTTAGTGAAAATGTCCATACACTGGGGATGCTTTTCTTGATATCCCAGCTGAGGTCAGGTCACCCTGCTATCACCACAGCATCTTAGGACTCTAGTGTAACAATCAGAAAAAGTATAAACACAAATTAAATATGTGGTTTAAACTCTACAGTTCCTTGCTAGAATGTACACTTTATGAGCAGAAATATTTTCATTTTTACCATCATAACCCTAGGACTTATTATGATGTCTGGCTGTCATAAGGCTTCAATATACATTTTCTGACTGACTGGTCAGACATATGTAGAAGCCATTTTCAAATGTTGGTCGTGGAAAACAATTTATTCTCATGAATCTCTAACTTTCTTTAACAACCTGTTACCGACCCACCTTCTGCAGGTTTATCCAGCCATCTCTGATGCTATTTTTATATACTTGCAAGTTCTTCAAGTTATCTCAGAAATGCCAGACTCAGAATCAAATTACATAATCTTTGTCCACTGTCACCAGGAATCAAAGCCTTTTCTTTTCCTGTTTTTCAATTTACTTGTAAAATCAGGGGGTGAGAGGAAGGCTACTCTAATAGGGGCATTTATTGCAGTATAGAAATAACTGATAATTATGCTCTCCAAATGAACTTGACTCTATGGCTGGTGTCAGGTTTTGCTAAGTGCCCTGGGCCCAACTGAGACTAATTAGGCTTGCATTAAATATTAAAGCTTTCTGACACCCAGGTTTTGATGGTGACAGAAAAAAAGAAATCCTGTAACCTAATCTGCACCCGACAGGAGTAATTTATGTTCATTTCTTATAACAAAAGAAAATCCAATCACGAAGATGGCTGGAAGATATATTTAAGGGAGAAGTTAATGTAAAAAAAAAATTGCATAAACACACACAGAGTACATAAAATAACACAAAAATGTCAACCGATAGTTCCTGTTTGCCACCAACTACATCAAATGCCTGTTGATTGTTCTCCTATAAACTTATGCTTGCATGGGAAATAGCTTTTTGCCTATAAATGTGCTTAATATAGCATAGGGGCACGGAGTCAGCATGGACCTTTAGATGGCGAAACTAGGATAATGTCATTTCCACATAGGAAATGTCTATTGTATATAGAGTTCATTTACAATCTATCATATGACCATAACTTTTTGTTCCTTCAGTTATTGAACTTATAAAGGGCAACTTGCTTTTTCTTCTAGATGAGGGACCTCTCAAGGTTAGGAAATGTGGTCTATGTCCCAGCTTGTCTCTAGCTGAACACGTGGTCTTAGACAAGTCAGAGCCCTTTGGTGACACCCATCTCTGAGAATGTTAGCCACAAATGAGAAAGCACAGTGGTTTTCACCATCCACAAGCCCCCAGACCCCAAAGTTTACTGTGTACGTACGGAAACAAAAACAAACCAGTGGGCAGTATTTCATCGGTACAAATAAAGTTTACAAACCAAAATGTATGCTCTTTACCTGTTTGGGAGCTCCTCAGGAGTGAAAAAAAATTGTTTTTAATGAAATGTTTTTAATGGAAAAGTTGAAACATACAAAGATAGAAGTCATGGAACAATAATCCCTGAGGTGCTCACCACCAGATTCAATCATCATCAATTCATGGCCAATGTCATGTCATTTCCCCTCCCTGACACCCCAGAGTTAGCAGATCTCCCCTCACCCCATATTGTCTTTCATAAACATTTCAAATGTACACTGAAAATAGGAGGACTTCATTAAGAAATGGTGATGTCAAATTAAAAATTAACATTAATTTCTAAATAAAAATGGGGTTATTTTCATGAACTAAAAAAAAATATATATAGGAATGGGAGACTTGAAGAAGTCATTATTACTGGGTCAACCTCAGAATCCTATTTGATTTTTTTTTTTTTTAATGTGAGAACGGAAAATTCTGATGGCATAGAAAAGTAATTTTAAATAGTAACAATCTTTCCAGCAATGCACCTGACAATAAATATCAAGCATATCTTTTAAGTGACGGAGATTGAGGAAAGAACTTTCAAACAAGTTAATTGAACAGCTAAGGTTAAAAATCAGTCTTCTTATTTTGTTAAAATGTGGCTTATAACACTCGAGGTGCATGTTATTAGTTTTGTTGTTGTTATACTTTTCAATAGGCTACGAGGTGTTTCATAGAGGCCTTGTACAGGACTCTGTACAGAGTATGCCTTCAGTATTTATTCACTGAAAAAAATTAATAAAAATATTTTAGTTAAATATCTGTGCAACACTGAGATGTCTATTGATATTTCTTGACCGTGAGTTTTTAAAACCACTGGATTCAGGGATACTTGGCTAGCTCAATCAGTGGAGCATGTAGCTCTTAATCTCAGGGTTGTGAGTTTGAGCCCCACACTGGGTGCAGAAGTTACTTAATTTTTTTTTTAAATCTAAAAACAACAACAAAAAAAAAACCCAAACCACCAGAATCAGAGATGAACAAAAAGTCTAAACAGTGAAATGAATAAATATATGATATCCCATTATTATTTCATTGTTTGTATTAAAGCTAGATTACTGAATGTACACTACTACCCATTATATTTACTGAAGAATATTGTATTATAAATCAGGAGACCCGAGTGTCCAGACCCTCCTTGGCCATTATTGACCTTAGTTATCTTGGATGGTCATTTCCATCTAGGGGACCCTAGTAATATAACACAATTAACGGCTGAACAAGATAACTGCCCTTGCCTCTTATGATTCTCAAGTTCTATGATTCTTAGTATAAGAGTTGTGGGAACTACTTATGGTGGCTTGAGGAAGGTTCATAATTTGGAAAAATAACTTTCCAGTGGTATTCTAAGAACCTATCTCAGAAATTGGGGACAACTTAGAGTTGGTGTTGGCCTGTCTCTCCAAATTGCGCTACCACACTCATGTTAAAAATAACTAGAATTTGGGTAGTCCTAGAGCTCTTTCAAAGGGCAAAGTAAGGAGGGCCTTTCTAAATTTATTGAAAGAGAGCGCAATTTTCCTGTGAAAGGCAGTATAATCAACTTGGAGAATATTACAACCCTTCATTCCCTGCCATGCGTACAACAGATTTAGAGACAGACTTATTTATTTATTTTCCCATTTTCTTCCCCCGCCCCCTCCACTGAAGTACATTATGCAATTATGGAAAAACCATTTTCTAGCCAAAGGCAGCTGGTTGCCACGGGTTACAAGAGCCTTATCAGTCCCCAGGGTGATTTGCTGACTGAAACCATTGTAGGAGGGAGGGGCCAAAGAAGAGAGGCAGAGGGAGGCAGGCCAGACCTAATCCTACACACCTGTACCCTTCTCCCCTCCAGAGTGGGTCTCCGACCAGCTTGGGATGGAATGGGAACTTGCCTGAGCAAGGTAGTTGGAGGGACACAGGGTAAGGGAGTGGTCTATGTGGTGCCTAGAGAGGTGCTTTGATGATGAGTTGATTAAGAACATGTTGGAAGATGGAAAGCAGTTCATTAAAGACTGGATATCTCTCTTTCTGCCCCCTCCCCTTTAAACTACTAGCAAATCAGAGTTGAAAGTCACTGTAGTTTTTTATCTGATACTGAATTTCTTCCACATCCCCCTACATCCATTGATCTCTCTTTGAATTCTCAGACTGACAGGGAACTCATGCCTTCTTAGCCACTGTGTTGTAAGGTTATTTGCATTAATAGTAATGGCATCTAATACTTATTGGATTCTACATCTTAGGGTCTGGACTAACTGCTTTCATTTAATCTTAACAATTAATGAAGTTGATATACCTGTTTCTCAGATGAGAAAACCAAGGCACAGGTTATATATCCAAAAACTAGATATTTAAATTAATGTTTGTTGAATTCTAAGGCTAGACTCTTTTGATTATGCATGCTTCATTTTCTCTCTCTCTTTTAAGATCTCTATCTCTGTTATACCAGTTTCATGTTTTCATTCCCCTTACCTTCCTGGGGACCTCCTGTGTCTCACTTTTTGCAAACATGTTCCTTAGGTTAGCATGTCCTGAAGTGTTTATTTAATCTACATTGTCTGATCACACATGTTCTCCATATTCTACTTCTGTTAGTTCATTCCAAAACAAATATACTTTTTTCTGATCTCCACATGTATTATATTCCTGAAACTTGAGTCAGCTTAAAGCCTGGAGCCTATTTCACCCATGCTGAGTTTAACTTATGTACTTCCCATCTTCTATACTTTTTAAGTGAATAGTGGCTGGTGTTGTTTGCATTTCTTCATGTGAAATTCCATTTAGTTGGTTAGTTTTATCAATCCAGGTTATGAAAGCCTCTTTAGATACAACTCTTTTCACATAACCTGTTTGATTCAACCAACTATGACTTAGTCCATGCTACAAATTAAAATATAATGATAATGATAAAGAACGTAGACAAGAATGTAGTCTCAGGTACAGAAATATGACATCAGCAGGAGTCATACACTTCTCCATCCAGATTAGCTAAGAAAATGATATTGGGAACAGGTCACTGAAAGAAGATGTGCTGTGGGGAGAAGAATGGCTAAGAAAACCATCTGTTTCCAACAACATCGTTGCTGGTGGTAAGAAGGGTAGAGGAAATCATCCCGAGCTCCTGAGCTCTAAACCAAAACTACAAAGATCAGAACCTCTACAGACACCTACTCTGTTTACATAACACCAAGTGTATCTTAAAATTACTTTAGAAATCAGATAAACATTAACTGAAGCTAACAAACAAAAGCACCTATCAGGTAGGTATTCAAGAGGGTTTTTTTGTTGTTGTTGTTTTGTTTTTTTGAATCATCAATTCATTCCACATTTATCGTCATAGGTGTTGCACTGCCCTCATGCAGCTCACGGTCTAATCACGGGATAAAAGCAGATCCACAAACTGACTGTGATAAGTATTATTAACTAACATAATTGGGTTTTTAGAGACAAGAGGACAAGTGGAAAATTTAGATAATTACAGACCGCTTCTCTGAAGGAATAAGTTTTGAAGTGAGACTCGGAGGACGCATAGCTTTATTTGGATGGGGTGGGGAGGGTTGATTCTGGTAGAATGCTTTGAGGAAAAAACAAACTTTAAACAACTAAAAGAGGACCAAAATAGCTGAAGGGTGAGCTGTAAGGTATGAAATGCAGACAGGGCCAGGTCACCTGGGCTTTGCATAAGGAGGGCACATTTCATTCTAAGTCTAATGAGAATCTACGGAAGGGTTTAAGGAAAAGATACAACTTCATTAGATTCCTTTTTAAAGAAGGTAGTTTTGTCTGTGAGGTGGAAATAAGTGAAGGCAGTTAAGAATGAAAATAAGGAGATCAGTGAAAGGACATTGCAGGGCCCGAGATCAAAGGAGTGACTGCTTACATTGGAGCAGTACAGTTGAAAAGTGGGCGATACGGAGAACTAGTTTGCAAGTAGATTCTATGGCATTTGGCTTTAGATTGTGTGTGGATGGTGAGTAAAATGTCAAAAATCATAAAACTCCAATAATTACATTTTTTCCCTTAAAAATTTATAGCCTTAGCAGGGAGGGAATAGGTTCACAAGTAAGAGACAAATGTAAAAGGGTTTGGAGGGTGCAGAAGAGGCCTAGTTTGTACTGGAGGATCTCGAGGAAGGCTTCAAGAAGTGGTGCTTCTTCAAAGTGGCAGTTCTTCACCTATGGCTATGTCAGGATGTAGAGTGAACACAATTATAACTGGGCAGATATGGGAGTACTTTCACTTCTATAGACTTACGTCATCATGTATTTGGTACAATATACTGAATGCCTACAAGATGCCAAGAATTTTATACATTTCACCCAACATTCAGTGTGCAAGGAAATATTTGTTTTTAACCATTTTATGAAAGAGACAGTTATAAAGTTTAAGTAGGGTACTCAGTAGTGCATGACCCGTACAAATGATTGAGCCTATTTTGAACCTAATTTTGCTGGACTTAAAAATTTTAAATTTATAATTGCTGCATCTATCCCCCCCACCCAGATGCCTTTTTCTTCATACTACTTATACTATCCAACATAATACGTATCATTTATTTGCTTTTATTTGCTTCCATTGTAAGCCCTATTGTTAAGGCCAAAATGTTCCTGTTTTATTCACCACTGGATCCTCAGCACCTAGGTAGAGACTACACTCAAAGTTATTCGGAGGAATGAACCTGAAAAATGGATGATTCTGAGCCTATTTCCCTCGGACTAACCAAGGTCTTCCATTAAATTCAAGTATATCAGTTTTTAATGTTATTGATCTAGTTTTACTAACTCAATCCATATTTGATGTTATCCTTTCTTTTTATTACACACCAGTCAGTCAAAACTAATTTATTGACCCATATGCTAGGCTCCAGGGTGACTATGAAGACATACAGGACAGACTGTGCCCTCAGGGAGCATATGATATATTTGAAGACACATGACATAATCTTTTGAAAGGTTAAGTAATACTAACACAGTGATATAATCAATATCACAAGACTGCATTAAGACCAAATTGAAGTGCCAAAGAGAACAATAAGGATAATAAATATTATGGGAGATAAGAAGACATTATTGAGGATTGAGTTGATCTATTTTTGTTTCATAGAGGAAAAGAACTTTGACCAAGGTATTAAAGATGGGTAAGATCTTCTTAAAGAGAAGATATTAGGATTATCCAGGTATTAGACAGGCAGAAACCTATAGGTGAACTGAAATAAATTGGAGGGACAATGTATAGGAAGAGCTGGCTGGATCAGAGAATGAGAGAACATGAGTTTCCAGGATACTAAGCCCCACTGTGAGATCTGAAACTCCTAAAATGAGGTTTCCAAAAACAGATCATTATCACATCCTGACTTGCGATGACCTCTCCGTTTTACTTCTGAGCAGCTTCATTACGGCAAGGTAGGTGAAGACACTACCTCAACATCAAACATTAAGGGATGAGGGGCAGATTTTAGCATGGAAACTTACAACCTGAAGGTCAGAAAGATCTGCTGTTCTGTAAACATCATGCAGAGAAGGGTCTCGCACCTGCATAGTTTGCTGGAAATATAATTGGTTTGAGTCTTAGGGCAAAGGGCTTGTTCTCTTACTACTATACATTACGAGAGAGGACAGCTTTGAAGAAGAGCTGCCCCACGGGGATTCTGGGTCCAATGCTAGCTGCGCAGGAACTTGAGAATGGCGACCCCTAGTCCCTATGACCTTGGTAAACTTAGATTTGAGTCACTGGGCAAAAGGTGCTCCCTGTTCCCTTGGGAAACTGGAATCAGGCACCTATTTCCAAATAACCTGAGTCTTTAGGGATAGTCCCCAAGGAAACCCTACATCTCTCACCAATATGTTGATGAATTCAGCATCTCAGACAGGCTCTCTTGACTTAAAAGAATGTTGATTGATACACTTTATTCAAAAATGTGTATGTTGTACTTCAGTGTAAAAGCATTGTGACTACTACGTGACAAGCACTAAGATAGGCATCAGGTACACATCTGTGAATGAGGTAGGACCCCTGCTCAGGGATGATAATGAAGTGTGACAGGGTGGGGGGTGGTCTAATGACTGATGAGGAGGAGGGCCATGAGATGTTCGCACGCCGGACACTGCGAAAGGTTGAGGAAGGTTCATCTCGTCTGAACTATAAAGAGGAGCTGGGGATGGACTATGGGAAGAAAGCGCTTTCCACGTGGAGAAACTGGCTGGAGCAAAGGTCCAGAGCCCGTTCACACAGCTGCAAGTGACTCAGTGCAGGAGGGGCATAGGGAGAGATGAAGATGCAAGCGGGGCCCATATCCGACAGTGCTCAGGTCATGATAGGGAATTTGACCCCTGTCCTGAGGAAACATTGAAGTGTTCCAGTCAGGGGAAGAGAATGGCCAGATTGTTTTTAAAGAGTCTGCCTAACAGTGCTCTTCAATAAAAATAGAATATGAACCAAAATGTGAGTGACATTTGTAATTTTAAATGTTCTAGTAACATTCAAAAAAAGGAGGTAAATTTAAATAATTTTAATATAGTTCATGTAATTCAATGTACGTGAAATCTTATTGTTTCAACATGAAATCAACAGAAACATGATTAAGGAATGATTGTACGTTCTTTGGTTTGTACTGAGGATTCAATATCCAAGGTGGATTTGACACTCAGGGCACAGCTCAGATTGAACTTTTCAAGTGTTCAATAGCCACATGTGGCGGGAAGCTACTGTAGGCAGTGTAGGCATGAAAGGCGATCGACTGAAAAAAGTTTGGGGTAGAAAATGGCTGAGGGTGGGGTAGGGACAAGACCTGAAGGGATCTGGAAACATGATGCTTATCATGGGACAGACTCAGGCACAAGTGGGTCTGCACAGAGTTGGTTCTGGGCAACAGATCCAGCTAGATGAAAGCAATCTTTTAGGTTGAACTAAGCATTGGGCAGGGACTGAAACCAAAAAGATCCTGAGTAATACCCACTGAAATCTGCTTCCAGAAAGCCCCCACATTCTGTTGTTTGATCCTAAGTAAATTTCAGCCTCTTGGAGTGTTGCCACAGCTGGGAGAGAAGATGAAGAAGCAGGAGTGAGCTGTGGAAGCAGGCAGAGAGCAGCAAGGTGGAATGAAAGCCAGGCACAAGACTGGGTCTCTGGACAGGCTGTCACACCCTGGAAGGCAGAGTATGGCAAAACTATACCAGGGAATATCTAGAAGGAAAAGAGAAGGCAAGGCAAGGGGAAAAATTAGAATATATCTATATGTAAAGTTCGAGTACTTATGTGCCGAATAAAGCAACCAAAATATAAGATCACAACAACCTATGCTGTTATATATGAAAAACCACCACTCCCTCTCCCACACGCCACCCTTCACCCCAATTATCTGTTTATAGTTACGGGTCCCTACTGTATTCCAGCTATTTTGAGTGATAATCAAATCTGAAATCCACCAGGCTCAGTACCCTCACATTGCAGAAGTGCAAATTCTGATTTCACAGAACCCTGCTGTTTTCAAACCTGTCCTTGCTGTGAAGGGAGAAGAGAACAGCCACCCTCCCTCTGTGTTGTTTTGAGTTAGAGGGGAACGCACAGCAAGATCATGCAGCTGGAGAAGTTGGAGCTAAGGCAACATCTCCCAGTGGATGAGCACAGCCCTTCCTTCCCAGGGGCACACCTGCTAACAAGGTGCCTTGGTAAGGACAGGTTGAGCAGAGTCACAACAAGCACACCTCTCCAACTCACCTTCATTCAGACACTGTTGCCCAATCTGGTTAATCTCCCTAGATTTTTCCCTGATGAAGAGAAAAGAAAGCTCTCTCAGAAGACACACAGACCCTCCCTGGGATTTGCCCACTTCATGTGTGCTGTTTTCCCCACACCCACAGAGAACGCCCAGCTCCCATGCTAATCCCTGGATCCAGCCAGATGCTGTGTGGATGCAAACTGAAGTAAGACCCTCAATTCCACATGCCAGGAAGGTTTTAACCTCAGTTCTGCTCTAACCAAAATACCTGAATGCACTTTTATTCATTTTCTTCCACCCTTTCATTTGAGGATGAGAAAACTGAGGTGCAGGACCATTACGTAACATGTCTGATGCAAGAATGTGACAGATGAAGTCTCCCCTACTCCACCGTCCTTTATTTTTCTCTTGGACAACTCCGTCTTGGTATTTGGAACAGATGGAACAAATCAAGGATACAGCCAGCAGAAGTGGGGCACACCGTGGTGATACGGTCCAAAGCTTAGGATCAGAACTGAGTTTCAAAGACAAGACAAAGAGAACACTGAAGGAGGGACTGAATTCTGAGTGTTAGAGTATACCATTAGAATTCCACAACCATCCTTTTACTACCATGACGTTTAGAAGGATCATGATTTAGTAACACGATGGTTATGATCTCAGCTGGACTGAGTTTGAATCCTGACTCCATCGTTTGCAGGGTGTGTGGCTTGGGGTAAAGTACTCAATCTCTTTGTGCCTCAGTTTCCTCATCAGTAAATATGGGAAAAGAGCACCTACCTCATAGTTTTAGAATGAACACCTGTTAAAATTTTATTTTAAAAGTGTCTAATGTCAGAACAATGGAATTCTGACTTTGACGAGCTGGAATTACTGCAAAGCTCACAGGCTAAGAGTCGTCTTTCAAGACTGCCCTCACAGCAAACACAGGCCACAGCCACAGTGACAGGGCTTCCCATCCCCCTCACCCTTTTGACCAACTGGCTATAGATTCGGGAGTTTCCACTATTTCGTCGGGTTCAATATTCCCTAGAGCAACTCACGGAACTCAGGAAGGCACTATATTATGATTACTGTTTCTTTTCTTTTCTTTTCTTTTTCTTTTTTAATAAAGGATACAAGTCAGGGCAATCAAATGAAGAGAACATAGAATGAGATCTGAGAGAGTCTCAAATGCAAAGTTCTATGTTCTCAGGATGCATTGCCCTCCTGGCAAATCAATGTGTACCTGCAACCCGGAAGCCCATATGCTGGTGTTCCTGGCATAGCCAGTCGCCATCCAAAAGTCATCCTGGATGCCCCCATAATTCCATCTCGGTAGCATAAATTCAGTTATGGGCCGAGAGGTTCACCATGAATAAATTCCAAGGGTTTAGAGGCTTTGTCTAAAAAGCCAGAAACAAAGGCCAACAAAATTCTTTATTATACAACAAGCTGATATCCAGTAAATGCTACATGAATATTAATATATACCAAGGGTTGGCAAACATTTCTCTAAAGGGCCAAACAGTAAATACTTTAGGCTTTATAGACCACGGAGTGTCTGTGACATTCTTGCCTTTTCTTTTTTTTTATAGCCCTATAAAATGTAACGCTCATTCTTAGCTCAAGGACCGTACAAAAACAGGTCATGGGCTGGCTCTGGCCCACTGCCATGGTTGGCTGATCCCTGATATATACCATTGTTAAGTTAATGTAGGCTACTAATAAATACCATATAATAAGTACTTTTATTATTGTTGGACTGATGCTGTTGCTGTCATCATCATTATAATAATTATCACTGAAGCAGGGGCAGGTTTTCAAAGAACATGGCAGAGAAGATTGGGGAATTCAGCCAACTATCTATTTCAACTGTTGAATTCTTGTCATTGTGTGAGGCTGGTGCCATTCCAGCCACATGAAACTCTGGGTCATGTTTTGATAGACTGCCTCAGCTACAGTTTGGAAATAAGATGCGTAAAGAGAAATCATTTCTGTTTCATGCATTGTCTGACATTTTATTTCTTGTTCTATTGTATTGGTTCACTGAGTAACTTCATCTAAAAGGGAATGGCATTCTGCAAGTGCTGTATTGTCAAGAAATAATTTTTAAATTCTCTGATTACCACTTTGGCTGAGAGAGTCTTCTCTTCTGTCTTTATTTGTCATCTCTGAGACTACCCTCTTCGCACTCATGGTTTCCTTCTGAAAGAATGCTCCATTCCCCACTTTGCTTAGGTGAAAGAGGAGAAAAACCATGAATCAGAAACCAGCGTTTCACTCCTATAATTCCCAGGGCTGGAACTGGTGTGATAGGAACATTAGCAATTGCTTACCTCAAGGCTCATGTAAATTAGCATTAATAATGAAGAGGGAGAAAAGGAATGGTCTTTGAGATTCAGGGACTGCTCAGAATTTTGGCACAGGGCTCTTTGCAATATTGACTAATGAGCAAGAACTGGGGAAATCATTTTAAAGATTTAAACCACTTGTTTTTTAATTCATGTGTGCATCGGTCTCATTTCATTCTTAAATATTTGCCCTCCTTCCCAGAAGCCAGATTTGCTTCAGGAGTGGACAAATTATGTGGCATTTGTCTAAAATGATAGGTCTAATTATGGCTCTAAAATTCTGAAATATTTTTGAGCTCCTGATAAAAAGTCAAATGCAAATAATTCATAATGATTTTAAAATTGATTTGAGGTCCCATTCCTCTATGCTGAACCTGGGAGGGGGAGGATCAAAAACTAAGCAAAAAGGAAAAAAAAAAAAAAGCTTCCTCCATTGGAGTACCTCCTGAGATTTTTGGGAGTTGGACAAGAGTTTGAGAGACTAGAGAAGGCAATACAGAAGACAGAGGACATTTATTAAACACATGTCTGTACACAGAAAATGGGTCAGAGTGATTAGATAGGAGATATACATAGAATTTAAAAATAGATATTTCTAGAATCTTGATATTTTGTAAATGTAAAATATTTTGTAAATGTAATGTGTTCAATGCAGGTGGGTTCTCCCTTAACCCAAAACATGTTCTTTTGCAGAAATGAGAGTCACCATGATTTTATGTCACATCACATGATCCCAGTATCAAGAAGCCATCCTATGCTAAACCCTGTGGTGTAATTTCTGTAAAGCAGATGAGTATTTTAAAATGTGCAGAATCAGCTCTATAGTTCCTGTGGTTTGTAAAAATGGCTGTGAAGAAGAGGCTGCTTACCTGAGAAACAGCTGAGCAGTTATCACTAAAGGCAAAGTAGCTAATGCCATCCTGGGCTTGGAACCAGGCATGGCATTGTGGGTGTGGGTGGTGGTTAAGTCAGAGGCACCTAAGAGCAAGGAGGTTTTCTCACAATTCCGTGTCTTTACATAAGCTGTTCCTTCTACTGGAAATCTGTTTTCTCTCCACTTCCCCGATCTGTAATGTCCAACATAAGCACATTCTTTAAGACTTATCTCAAGCAATACTACCCTTGCAAGGTATTTCCTGTGGCCTCCAGTTTGATTTTTGTATCTACCTTTCCTTTTTCCTTTTTGCTAGCAGCCATTCCATACCTCTGTCCTAGTGCTTATCACTGTACTGGGTATGTTGATGTCCTTGTCTGTTCCTTCCTTCAGCCTGCTTCAGTGATTTTAACCAAATGTGCTAAAGAGCCAATGCTCAATGAATAGTAGATGAGTTAGGAATGAATGGACTAATGAAGCACTGGATAGATGAAGGGAGTCTTCTACTCCATCAGGTAGTAGTCTGAATCAGGGTAATATGAAAATAACATTTCTACCGATGAGTCCGTGCATATATGAGGAAAGTCTAGCTTGTATCTATTCCCGGGGAACTGATAACCATATGAAGTTGTGCTTGAACAAACTGAACAGTGATGTAAGAGTTTGTACACATCACTTCTCCACCCTTATTATCTCTTTTTCATTCCCTCCATAATTTTTTTTTAATCATTCAGACCTTCTTTACTCTGTCAATGTCTACTTCTCTTCCAGCCTTACAGAAGAGTTTTGTTTGTAGGAGTGAATATCATAATGTTTTGAAGTTGTTCTTAAAAGTTTAGGCCACAGGAGTTTCTTGACCTCCTGAAGCCCATTTGCAGATCCCTAGAGTTCTAGATGTCAAATAAAGAGCACTATAATTTTTAAAAATTAGATTTTTTTCTACAGAGTTTAAAAAACTATATATTTAAATGTTATATATTTATTACATGTTTCTATATCATGTACACATATATGTATGTATATGTGTGTGTGTGTGCACATGTACATATTTCATAATCAGAGAAGAACAGTACCTATTTGCTGAGATAAAAGTATAACAACAATTATCTAGTGATGAAAGATGATGGAGTCAATCTTAAAGATAATTTAAATGTCAAATCTAGGCTGATCACATAGTTGAATTAATCCTGGGTATGGGTGGGTAGCTGGGTACCTGGAAGCATTTTCTGAATTATTCTGTCTCCAAAAAGAAAGGTAAAAACTGATAGCAGGTGTTTGTACAAAATTAGGTGTATGGATATTATATGGTGGGAGAGTGGTCTTAAACCAATTTAATACTGACACTTACTTGTTTCATTGAATCTCAGTTATCTTATCTACAAAATGGGAACAAATTCCTTTGCCTTGAATACCTAATAGACCAATGGTGAGATCCAGCAATGAATGTGAAATCATTTTGTAAGCTGCTAGATGCTACCAAGGCTGGCAGAACTATTGAAATAAGTTCCTGTTCTCTGCCAAGGAAACAATAACTGAAATTGTGTTCATGTAATAATAGATGTCTGCTGTGTTCATGTAATAACAGATGCCAGGGGGTTCACAAACAATATTGTTCCCAACACTGGACGAGTCATACAGGGCATGTCTGATAAAATTAATGAATCATCAAGAAGGAATGAAATGCTTATAAAGGTAGTGATAGAGATGTAGTAAAGGACCTGCGTTTCATTATTTTGGTGATGTAGAGAGCAGATACAGGAATTAAGCCTGCTTCCAACTCCTGCTTCTTGGTCTCCAAGACGCTGAGTAGTGTTGTATGAGCAGTTTCTACAGCAGGAGGAAATCTAATTGAAAAACCTTGAGAAAATCCTCCAAGTTTCCAAACTCTAAGTTGGGAAAGTGGGAGGAGGTCATAGGATACCAATGAGATTCTGATTAAATTTATGAATGATTTCTACCCCCTCTAATGGTTCTGTACCCAATTCCACCATTGGGAGGGTACCCACACCAACTAGCAATGCTGTGACACCAGCTGGGTTTCCTATAATTCAACTCAATTCTAGCACTGTCTACCTGGTGACATCATCTGGACCCACAGGTTAAAGGCTCAGTTCTATAAGCCTGTGCCCCTTTCCCCCCACTTCAGATACCAATGGCAAGTCCAGGTTGTCACTTAAGCTTCTGACTGGCTATGGCTCACAGGTTACAATGACCTCCTCCTTAGGTTTGATTAATTTGCTAGATCAGCTCACAGAACTCAAAAACATTTTACTTATTAGATTTTTGGATTATAAAAGGATGTAACACAGAAACAGCCAGATGGGAGAGATGCATAGGGTACGGGGAAGGAGTGTAGAGCTTGCGGGCCCTGAGTGGACCACTCTCCCAAAATCTCTACCTGTTCACCAACCTAGATGTTCTCAGAACCCCATTCTTTTAGATTTTATGGAGGCTTCAATACATAGGCATGGTTGATCAAATCATCAGTCTTTGGTGATTAATTCAACCTCCAGTCCCTCCCTTCTCCCCAAAGGTCAGGGGTTGGGACTAAAAGTTCCAACACTCTAACCACTTGGTAGGTTCCCCTGACAACCAGCTCCCATCCTTAGGTGCTTCCCAGAAGTCATCTCATTAACAGCAAGAAACAATTGGCCACGCTCATCCATTAGGAAATCCCAAGGGTTTTAGGAACTCTGTGCCAGAAATGGGGACAAAGACCAAATATGTGTTTATTATAAATCACAGCATCACACCCTCAAAATGAATCATCATATGCATACATTTTTTCATATATTTCCAGGCATTTATAGATTCCTAAGGTCTTTGGAACCCAGATTAATAGTCCTAAATTCCTATAGAGTTTTCACTTCTGATCAATGAAAGCCACACTATATTGAGTGATTCCTATATGTAACACTAAAATACTACACTACACCATGCATTGCATCTCATATAAACCTCACAAAAGCCCTAACTGGTAGGTATTATCATTCCCTCAAATTGCATACCAGGAGATTAAAGCTCAAAGAAGTACAATGATTAACCCAAGATCACACAGTTGGAAAGGTGGGAATTGAACTAGAATTAGCTGTTTCCAAAGTGAATAAGGCAGAGCTGAGATATTTCTGAGATTATTTTAGAAATCCATGTTGTTACTATATAGAGTGAGCCTAAGTGTCCCTGCCTTGGGGAATGAACAGTGGGAGATGAAGCCGGAGGCCTGAGCTGAGCCCTGAGCTGAGCCCTGCCCTTGTTCTCTTTTCCCTCAGCCATGGAAAGAGCTCAGGAACACAAGTAGCTTCATCAGCTGTGCCTCTCTGGGGATGTGTGACAGACCATAGGGTTGTGACTGTGGGAGTAACAAAGCAGTCGACCTCTGAATGTGGAGGGGGCATCCCCTGTGTCTCTGAGGGGCCTGCAGGTTGCAGGTGGCACTAATTTCACAGGAAAGAAAGGTGTTTGCCAAAGGAAGGACAGATGGTTCCAGTCACCAGTTATTTATTTCTATAATTAGCTGCATGCTGTGATCTCAGATCATGGAGAAATTACTACTTCCTATGGAATTCCTCCCATCATTAGGGAAGAAATGGGAATTGGAAGCTAAGGAGAGGATATCTGTGGGATGGAAACTCCCCACATCTCTGGGCTTGCAGCTAATCTGGAAAGGAGGGTGTGGTCTGGAGTAATAATCTGAATCATCCAAAAGGATTGAGTTTTGAGTACAACTCTACCATGGTTATGTGTTTTCACAGAGAATTTACCCTTCCAGGGTTTCATGTTCTTCATCCAGTAGAGAGGGATATTTTGAGAAGAAAATTTGACCATGGATGTGATAGACTCCTGTTGGCTATATATTACTGGGTCCAAGAAACACGATCAGATGCTCCCTCCCTTCCTCCACCCCCCAAAAACATTCCTGAATCTAGTGTATCAGACAAACCCATGAATCTCAATCAAGGCACCGTACTTACTAGCTAACTAGCTCTGAAGGAGTGACTTTAAATCTCAGACCCTCATTTTCTCTGTAAATGAAATAACTCTGTCCACCTAGCAGAGGTGTGGTGAGACATGAATGAGAATATACATGCCCTATTCTTAAACCAGTGGTTGGTATAAAGTAAGTACTCAATAAATGGGCATTAATTTTATTATTTTAGTGGAAAAGATGGAGATCTAAAAACAAAATATTAATCTTCTGTGACACCGAATAAGTGTCATGCTAAATTGAGCGAGAGACAGTTCATCTAAGATTTTTGAGTGTAAGGAAGGAATCATTAATACTGATAGCATTCTGTGGTCCAGTTTGAATGATAGCTCTTGTTCTCTAGAAATTCTCTTGTAATGATGTAGATTTCTGCGACCAGCCTTGTGGATTGCAACTCTGATACAAACCATCACCGCTTTCAGTATGATCTGGCCTTGCACTCTGCTTTAGAAGTGGGATTAGAGTTTAGAACAAATCAGGGTCTACACTTCTGATATGCTCCCCAGAGTCTGCACCTCACACATCATCAAATAACAGGGTTTGTATGTGTGCACCTGAATTGAATAAAAAAGAATCACCCTTTTTATGTAAGCCAAGAAAGAGAAACAGACTCACAAGACAGCAAGCTCCTGTATGCCCACTTATTTGTGTATCATAATTGGTATTTTCAAGTCCATTTTCCTCCAAGGAGCTTCAGGCACTCTGCATGTATTTGTTGCAATACCTTCCAGTGACCGGGTAGGGCAAGAAAATATTCCTAGTAATAGCACCTTATACATATGGTACTCCATCATGCCACGTCTGTGTCCTTGCTCAAATCACAACAACCCTACAAAGTGGGTATATGTAGAGTGAGAAGAAAACTAAGGTAACATAGATTATACCTCAAACTCACCAGGACTACGATCTAGCTGCCCCTCTCCCACAAAAATATGATGACCCTTACTGCGGTTAATAGAATTCTCATCTATGCAGTTGGACAAGCAACACATTTACAGTCTTCTCTGATACTTATCTTTCCACCTATAACCACTCTGGATGTAGTTTGTAGAATGCATTAGAAGGAGGGAAAAGTAAATGGTGCTGGTATGGAGATAACATAGAAGGATACTGCAAAAGTCTCAACAAAGTGTAATCATGGCTTGGCTTTAGGATGTTAGTGACGGACATGAAGAGAAACAGAACTGGGACATACAGAGTTACATGGTTACATGGCTTTGCATTAAGTCCCAAAGCTAGGATATGACTTGACCTTAGTCCCTTGAACCCAATTCCAGGACAATTTTTTCTCTCTTGACATTCTAAGGCATGTCTTCCAAGTGGAGGAATACTTTGACCAGAGACTGATTTTCAAGTGTTTTATATGTAAAATGAAGCTAATAATGCTACCTAACCCATACGCCATTGTGAGGATTAAATCAGATAACACATACCAATGTTTAGCACTTTGTTTAACACATAACAAAAGCTCAAGAAATGTATACATATGAGTGTATCTATGCTTCCGTGTCTTACAACAATTATTAATATACATTAAAAAGATCAAACAGCAGGAGGAAAATTAGCACTGTAAGATTCCTACTGCCCTTTTGCATCTGTCCTTTGCTTTCTCCTTTTACTGAAGCCAGAACCCAGCCAATCTGAGTCTTCCATCACTGCCGCCCACCTAACACAGAGAAGAGGTTATGAAAGGGCTTTCACTCTGCCCAGTTCTGTGTATGTGTGTGTGTGTGTGTGTGTGTGTGTTTCAGATTAATTTTGTGAGATAAGCAGAAGTTGCTGCCTTGATTTGTCCTTGGAAAGAGCCCTGCTTTTCTTGATTAAAGATGTATTTTTACAGCCTAAATGTGCAGGTCAGAGTAATTTTTTGACAGGTAAAATACTTAGCTGTGACTATCCATGAATCTTCTTTTTTTTCCCCCCTACATCCCCTTCTCTTGCCCTGTTAATATCTGTTTCCTCATCTTACTGAAGCCTCATGCCTGTCTATCATTGTCTCTCACTGACTGGCCAGCACCTTCTGTGTGTCTTCTCTCCCCACCTTCTTTGATTCTTATCTTACTGAATGTGGAGTCTGACTCTGAATTTGCTCTCAGGCCTTGACCTCTTAAGTCCCTGCTTCTTAAATCAAGATATGAGTAACTGCTGGGAGATTTAGGGAGGTGGTGTCACAGTGGGGACTGAAACCCTAGGACACTTTACCAACATGTCAAATGACTTCAATTGAATAGTATTTAACTTAAAACATGTACGTATCTTCCTTTTTTAATGCAATAAATTCAAGCAAAATGTCAGCTCTACCATTTACCAGGTTTGTGACCTTGAGATATTTCTTACCCATGCAATTGCAGTATCTAATTCTGTAGAATATCTCCTAGAATTAAATAAATGTATGAAGCACTGATCGTGCTCCCTGGCACAGAGACTTGCTTAATAAGCACTGAATTTTCACTTAAAAAAATCCAAGTTACAGATGAGTAAACTGAGATTCAGGGAGAATTATTTGCCCTAAATCAGAACTGACAAGTGACAGACTTGAGACTTGAGCATCACGAGGAGCCTGGTTGGTATAATTCCCAAATTGACAACCCAGACCTGATCCAAATAAACACTATACTTGAGTGGTAGACACTTTGGGCTATGCTCAAGAACCTCCAAGACTATGATTCACTCCTGTTGCCTTTAAGGGCACGTGGTCAAGAAGATCTGATCTTAATGCCTCGCTTCCTAGGTAAAACCAACCAGTCATTCAAACAAATGCTCTGTCAACCCAGAGGATTCCAGAACATAGCTTTTGCAAATCTAACCCTTCCAAGCTTTAGCCGCATCCCCTCCCTCTTGTCCTTCTTCATCACTACTTCCTTTGTAAGTCCAACCCCATCCCTTTATATTGCCACCCCCAGTTTCCTTCCCTGTGTCTTCCACTGATTAACAACGCGTCCAGGTTTCTCTCCTGCTGGATGCTCCCATTCCATTTTTTTTTTTTTTTCCTAGAACATTCTGGGTGACACTAACTCCTCTGCTTCTCTAGCAAAACTCTGGTACTTTCTATTTTACCATGACGCTTCCTCTAGGAAGTCCTCTGTGATTTCTCCCTGCATCCCCACCACAGCCAATACAGAAGCAGGCTGACTTAGATTTGGTGCCTCTCTATCAGCTTATATACCACTGACTCCCTTCCAGCAATTCCCTCTTTGCATTATGTCTGATTACCCATTTTATCCCCAAATAGCTTCTTGAGTCCAGTATTGCATCTTGTTCACATTGGATTGTAGACCACTATCAAAATGCCTGACATAGTGGGTGCTCAGCAAATACTTCTCAATAAATGATTTAAATGTAATTACTTTGTCTGCCACGACAGGGTTAAGTGTTCAAGAATCTTATTAGGGGAAGTGCCTGTGAGAGAAGATGGGATAATACAGATTATGTTCAGAGAGCCCTCAGACCAAGATACAAATCCAACCTTGAGTGAAGGAGAGAGTAGAGGAGGTATCCTGAATTAAGAGAGGCTCAGGAAAGGAGAACTGTGTCTCCCAGGAATGGGCCTGCCTTAGCATCTCTGCTGTGCTCAGTCACTAGCTGGGAGCAGCCCTGGGAAGCATGGCCGGGGCAAGAACGCAGGGAATGGTCTCCAGCACAGCAGCTAGGGCCTCTGTCAGTCACCCTTCCTGAAGGTGGAGCTCTGTGGGCACATTCTTGTTGTGGCCATGAATACAAAACCGAGGTTATTATCCACTTAGCCACCCTTCCCTTGATTATTCTTTTATTCATTAATATTTACTACATGGATCTCCTATACCAAGACTAACATCACAGACAGACATATGGAAATGAAGGAAGAAAATACTTAAAAATCCTTAAAAAGTTTACATTCTAGCAAAACAAGACATGCACAGATCACTACAGCATACTTGCTAGTGCAGGAGAGAGGTAACCCAAAATTCTATGAAAGCACAGAGGCGGCGTTACCTATGCCAGATCTGTCTTTCAAGACTCTGGAGTTCTGCAGAAGGCAGATGGGAAGGAAGACCATCTGGGTAGAGGAATCAGTGGACCCTCAACCAGTCTGGGTTCCCAGAGGTTGAACTCCGTGACAATCATAGGCAAAGAGACAATACAAATGGCCAAGGGCCAAATTACAAAAGGCCTACCATGAGCCACACCCTGAGTTAGGGCTGCGGACACAAAAAGGTCACATTGACCTGAGGCCTCAAGGAAACGCTAAAGAGAGAAGATGGGCAGCTCAGTAACACAGTCTCCCAAAAGTGCAGGAGGGTACTGACCCTGGCCTGAGAGAAAGGGAAGAGAAATCAGGAAGGGTTTGCAGAAATAAGCAGTAAACCCTCGAATTTTATGTTGTTATTTATGTCCCTTTAGGGAGAGTTTGAAGGCTGTGATCCAGTCCTCATTTATAGAGAGGAGGAAAGGAAGAGATGCAAAGGCCAAGTATCTTTCATGGGGACCCAATCTCATTTGACAACATTTAAATCAGCTATTCCCAGACTTAAACTCATCACATACAGAAAGACATTCACGCTCCTGATCCTGACCTTCATGGTCATATGTGACCTGCCCCTTGCCCGTCATTCCACCTCATCTCATGCAATTCTCTGCCCCAGCCACACTGGACATCCTAGTACCTCAAACACAGTGCTAACTCTAGAATGCTGACCATGGCTGTTGTCTCTACCTGGGATGAACATCCCCCAAGAACTCTACAAGGCTGACTCTTTGGCATTAGGACCTCAGCTTAAATGCAATCTGTCTAGACCACACAATGAAATAGTCATCCAGTTTCTTTTCATTGTATCAGTCCAATGTATTTTACCATAGCACACATAACTACCTGGTAGCAGATCTTTAAAAAGAAAAAAAAATTGTGTATTTGATTATTGCCTACTTCCTCCAAATGTAATCACCTTGAAAATCTCATCTGCCTTGTTCACAGGTATATCTGCAGCATCTCAAATAGCAGGCATCAACATGTATTTATTGAATGGATGAAGGAATAAATATAAGAATAAATGAAGAACCGTTCTCATTTCTCAGGCCCTCTGCTTTTCACGCTGTTTCTACGGGCTGCAGGGAGGAGAAAAGCAATCACCAAAGGGCACACATGCTCCTGAGAAAAAGCTCGCTTTGAAAAATGAAGTGTTCCTTGTCATTAGCTTTCAGTCAAGCATCACAACAGGGGACTTTTGCATCAGGTGCTGTGATTGGACCTTGAGGGGTCTGTGATGCGGACCTGGCCCTCCTGTGAGCTGGAACAGATGGTTCCTTCACACACATCTAAATAAAGCTGTAATGGTGTTGGTCTGCAAACAAAGCACAGGCGAACCTTCCTTTACAAAAGAGAAGGTGTTCATGGGCTTCTGTGAAAATCAGTATCTACAGTGCCACTAATTTCCATTTTAGACACAGTTTATCTTCTTTCAGGGCATCTTGTCAATGGGCTGCCATTCTTTCTAGTCTATTCTAATACTAGCTGGCCCCCCGGGTATCTCCCCTCCTCTACCCCCACCAAGATATCTTGCACAATCTTATCAGAGTTATCATCACAAAGCGTCACTCCCATGATGCACTCCTCTCCCTCAATATCTGAGTAATGAGTTGCCTTCGATTATCTGATCAAGATAGAGAATCACACGCATGTCTATAATTAGGCTGTGCTCTGATTAGCAAGTTGATGGCATAACCACACCTGATGCCTTACAGCATAAGAAACATCCTGGAGAAGGAAGCTTGTGGATTGTTAAGAAAGCCTACCAGGAAAACCACAGGGTTTTTCACACACACAAGAGGAGGAGATGGCAGTGCACAAAATTATGGTGTATGAAAATAAATAAGGATGGTTGTTCTCTCTCCCATTCACTCAAGTTGTACGGAATTGGAAGAGTTATTTGCAGTAGCCCCCAAGGAACCAGGAACACAGGTGAGGGCATGTTAGTGTTCTCCAAGTTTGTTTCATTCCCTTTCTTCCTCATGGAGTTGAGAAGCAGGTCTATATTCACTACCATTATGTCCCAATCACCAAGCACAGACAGTAACACTTAACAAAGTTTCTTGAAATAATAAATAGATGAATAATGAAGGTGATGCTCTAGCGAGGAGTTGTCTAGTGTCAGAGTGGACAAGAGATCATTAAGGGACAGAAGATGGAGGGCAGTTGGGGAAGGAGCAGCTGGATTCCCACTTTTCCCAGCATTGACCATGCCATGAAGGCCTTCCAGAGATAAGACACGGGGGCACAGAGAATCTTAGGTTTCATATTGCACTAGTTGGAAAGGCCCTTTATGTGTTTTTGTTTGTTGTCTGTGAGGTTAGGATTTTATGGTTTCCTGGTTTATGTTTATACCTCATGGGTACTAAAGAAACAGCATGTGGAGGTGAGTGGACTTTGGATGTGAGGATTAAGATTCTATTTCCTGGGGTGCCTGGGTGGCTCAGCGGGTTAAGCCTCTGCCTTCAGCTCAGGTCATGATCTCAGGGTCCTGGGATGGAGCCCCACATTGGGCTCTCTGCTTGGCAGGGAGCCTGCTTCCCCTCATCTCTCTGCCTGCCTCTATGCCTACTTGTGATCTCTGTGTCAAAGAAATAAACAAAATCTGTAAAAAAAAACAAAAAACAAAAAAAAAAACCAAACTTATTTCGTGGCAAATCCCACATTTAGGAAATTTGTGGATTAAAAAGAGAATCATAAGCAAGAAAGGAGAAAGAACAACTGCTCTATTAAGTCCCAATTACATGCTATGCCCTGAAGAATGGTTTATATCAATCTCAGGCAATTCTCAGAGAAAATTGGACAAGCAGGCTTTATTTATTTTTTTTAAGATTTTATTTGAGAGAGAGTGAGAGAGAGAGAGAGAGCGAGAGAGCGCAAGAAGTGGAGGGTCAGAGGGAGAAGCAGACTCCCTGCTGAGCAGGGAGCCTATTGTGGGACTTGACCCTGAGACTCCAGGATCATGACCTGAGCCAAAGGCAGTCGCTTACGCAGCTGAGCCACCCAGGCCCCCCTGGCTGTTTTTCAACAAAGGAATTTGGATTTCAGAAAAGTAAAATAGCTCTTCCATAAACAGCACACACAGGTGAAACCTGAGACTAGAATCCAGGTTTCCTTATTCCAGAGAAGTACTATTTTCCTTCCCCACGTTATCCCTAAAATATATTATCAGAAGTGGACTGTAATCTTCCCTTCACACATTACTTACGTAAATCTTTCATGGCTTTTACTTGCCCCAATTTTCCTGTTTCCCAAGGAACATCCAAGGACACTTGGATACAGGGATGGCAAATACCTGGTGCACATGCCATTGCTCCCACCTGTAGGACAGACACCACCCATTACGGAGTTACAGAGTCTTTCCCATTGCACTCAGGTTTTCCCATTTGCATTCAGAGCTCCAAATTCAGTAACAAATAAGAATTTGCACACTTATTGGTATCCTTGTGTCCTGGGGAGACTGTGAGTGCATTAGGAAATGGATCAGACTGGAACTTAGAAAGCAGACAGTTCATCATACTGCTCTTGACTTTGGACAAGCCATTCAATTTTCTCTGAACCCCAATTTCCCCATTTCTAAAAGGAAAGCTTTGGGCTAAGTTAACTCTAAGTTCTCTTTCCCACTAAAATTGTGAAGGTGACAGAGGTACTTTAATTCTAGTAAATTAAAAAATAATTTACTAGTCTTATACTGTATCAAAAGTCTAGTTAACCTGATAAATTAATTACTGCCAAGGTTTTAATAAGTCCCTTTATTCTATGTGTTCATCCCATTATGTAATGGTCTTATATTTCAAAAATTTTTCACAGATATAATGCTTGTACCCAAAAGATGGACTCTGCTGGGGGAATTTCACAATTTATGGTAAGTGATGCTTTGGAGCAAGGGCACATGGTTCTTTTCTCTCTTCTTTCAAACAAATTACTGAGAAGAAGGAGGGTTTCAGGAATTGAGGCACAGGGTGCGGATTCCAGTTCCTTAATCATGTTTCATAATGTAAGCAAGGATGGATTCTGTTGACATTAATGGGCAGAGTTTTGGCTCCAATAATCTCCTCTTAATCCAAGACCAAGATGACTTTAAGCACAGATAAGGAGGTAAGGATAGAGATCACTTCAGGAGTGTCCTATGAGCAGAAATAAACAGTATCAGCAGGGCCTTGCCCACTTGTAAGTCCAAGCCCCAGGATTAGCATTTATTTCCCCTTTTAGAGTCCTCAGCTGCAGCCTGGGCTACTTCCAGACCTGCAAGTCCAATAGAGCAGACAGTGGACACATTTGGCTCTTTAAATTTAATGAAAATTTAAAAAAAAACCCCTAAAAAATAATTAAAAACTTAAAATTAAAAATTTAGCTCCCCAATTACTCTATGTCACAAGTGCTGGATAGCCAGTGGCTAGTGTCCATCTTATTGGATGGCAAGATAAAAATTTCATCAGTACAGAAAGCTCTGTTGGGCTTCTACATAAAGACGTAGACGTATTTGTGATACTCCAGAAGATGAAAACTCTGACAATGCTTTTTGTGCTGGTGATATAAGAGGTTTGCGTCCCCTCTAAGCTCATGCTCTTCAGTGCTCGCTAAGCACAATCCGGGTTGTATAGTATGAAGGAAGTTTTTGGTGGTGGTGTTCCATTTCACCTTGCTCATGCTCAACATAACGGTATACAGTGAGATGTAAGAAGCCCTAAATATTTCACTTTATATCAACATTAAAAATGATGCCCTTATAGTGATTATATAGTCCTGAATGACACTGTTGATTACAGTTTTGCTTCAAATACCATTATTTCTATCAATTATCAATAAATGCCCTTAAGCTTACAAAACATTTTAAGTGAACTCATTATCCAAAGTCTTTAGGGGACCAATAGAGTCACATTTCTCACTAAACTAGTTATAAGTTTCTCTCATTTCTCTAGGAATGTTTTGATCTAGAAAGACATTTCCTTTCCCTGCCAGGTTTTCTACTGGTGAAACACTTTGGTCACATTACCATCCTATCCAAATCTCATTTATATTTCTACCCTGGGCCATTTCTCACTCCACTGAGCTCATTCAGAACAGTCTCCCATTTTTCAGGAAAAGTTGTTAATAAAGATACTGGGAATTGGTTTTGGCAGACATATTTTGGATACCATACTTGATCAGTAGAATCTAAGATTTCTTTAATATTTATTTTCCTTTCTTCTAGGCACATTACAGGAGACAGCAAAAATTACAGTACAGTTACTCATGAAATGTCCTACTGGCAGATCAGCCTCCTAGTTTTCTCTATAGTCCCCACCCACCTACCTACCTAATATGGGTGTTTGTAAGATCCCACGGAAGTCCCAAGAAATGGCTAAAAGTGACCCAAATTCAAAAGTAGTCCTGAATTTTATCTGCTATCAGCTACAATACAAGCTCCAGACACAAAGTGAAGTTCTAGATGGTGTGATCCTTTGTGCCCATTAAGATGACAAAGGTACATGAGCTGTCATGGTACATGAGCTTTCAGCAACAATTTGCTAAAGATAAGCTTAAATAACAAAGAAAACCACATGTATATTCTGAAGGGAGAGAAAGAAAACACTAAGAATTAGAATACCATGAACATGAGATAATAGAAACAATCTGGGGATGACTATAAAATAAGCATAATTAAAATGAACAGAGGTAACAATAGAAACAATTAACAATAGGGGCATCTGGGTGGCTCAGTGGGTTAAAGCCTCTGCCTTCGGCTCAGGTCGTCAGGATCCCAGGGTCCTGGGTTAGAGCCCTGGCATTGGGCTCTCTGCTCAGCAGGGAGCCTGCTTCCCTTCCTCTCTCTCTGCCTGCCTCTCTGCCTACTTGGGATCTCTGTCTGTCAAATATAAAAGAAATTTTAAAAATCTTAAAAAAAAAACAATTAACAATAGAAACAATTAACAATTAATAGAAACAATAGAAGAAAAACTGAGGGGCCCCTGGGTTGCTCAGTCAGTTAACTGTCTGCCTTCAGCCCAGGTCATGGTCTCAGGGTTCTGGAATGGAGCCCTGCTTTGGGCTCCCTGCTCATCAGGGAATCTGCTTCTTGCTCTCCCTCTGCCTTCCCCCTCGCCCCCAACCACCACTTGTGCTCTCAAATAAATAATAAAGTCTTAAAAAAAATTGATCAGAGAAGTCTAACTCAAAAAAATCCAGTCCCAAAATTATGAAAGTAACATATAGAAAATTATAACATCAAAAAAAATTTTTGTGGGGGGAGGGCTGGGAATGGTGGGAGGGAGAGAGAGAGAGAATCCCAACCAGGCTCCACATCCAGCAAGGACTAGACAAGGACCTCAATCTCACAACCCTGAGATCATGACCTAAGCCAAAACCAAGAGTCAGATGCTTAACCAAGACACCCAGGTGCCACTAAATTTGTTCAAAATTTAAAAAGTTATTTCAACCTGGAAATACATAGAATAAGTTTTAGCATGTGAACTGCTTTAAACCTGTTTTCCTCTCCACTGGTAACAAGGTTCCATGCACATATGTCTATATATGTGTACAGACATATGTGAAGTAGCTTTAGAAGTAGTTTTATAATTAAAGTATTACCGACACTGAAAAACTTCTAACAGCAGTTGATATATCTTCTGATATTTGCTCATACATTTCGGTCATTTGTCTAAAAGCTTACATAACTTATTTGGATTTTCTTGTACCAGTAAGTCATTTCCTCCTCTTGGTATGACAAACAATATTCCAAAGACTATATCTGTGCATATTTTGTACGGGTGTATGCTTTGCTAGAGGTGAGAATACTGGAAATAGAATAATTGTGTCAAAAACTACATATATTTAAATTTTTGAAAAAAATATACAAATTGGACTCAAAAAAAAAAGCCACTCAGCCTGCTTAAAGACGCTCTGATCATACCAGTCTTACATTGCTGGATTCTGAAAGAGCTTTAGCTTAATAAAATAAGTAAAAATCTGGGGCTCCAAGTAGCTTGAAAAGGTACCAAGTCAATTGAATTTAAGGTCTCTTCCAACTTTGACAGAGTGGACATAGTTGAAGAATGGGGTCAGAAACTCCCTCTTCTCTTTGCAGGTCCATGAAATGCCAGTGGTTGAAAAACCACAAAGGGGCTTTTTAGCATCTACCGTTTTTTCCATGTGCCTCTTATCTTTGAGCTTCGCTCCCACCTCCTGTGCTCAGCTCAGTAAGCTACAAAGGGCTTGTTCTCCCCCCATAAGCAGCAACACACTGAGTCTGGCACCTGTGTCTCCTTTTTCTGGACACTGGAGACTCCTGCTCGGCCATTGTGCGTGGCTTCCAACCTGATAAAGCCAGCCAATGCCCCTCGAAGGAGCAGTTCGTCTGAGAGTGATTCAGAAACCAATAAAGATGGCAAATCACTTTATGGAAATCAGCTTTTAATTATTCATTGGCAATTTGACTGCGATCCGGCAGGTGTCCTGATAGGATGAGGATGACTTGATAAGTGGATTTTTTTTTCTCTGTAAAACACGTTCAATCTACATATCTCTCCTGAAATCCACCTGAAATTTTCCAACTTGAAGAGGCCACAGGGAAGAACCAGTCCATTGCCTCCAGAATGAGTAATCTCAGTAAAGATATCATCATTCACGTATTGAATAATTCTAATCCTATGCTAATGAATTGTTTGTGGAAGAGACAAGAAAAAGGAATGACTTAAAGAGAAACAAAATGAAATAATCTGGCGTAAGGTCATTTTTTTCACATCTCCTCCACCCATATTCTGAAAAATGGCAGGCAGTGTGGTATTATGGGGGTAAAAAAATGAATTTTGAATGGATAGACCTGGGTTTGAAAATGCCCCCAGTCATTGGCTGAATAACCCCAACAAATCAATCTCTGAGCCTCTATTTCCTCATATGCAAATATGAGGGCATTAAAACCTTGAATGAAGAATGAAAATGTAATGTGTGTGCCTGAAAACTTGTCGGTTTTTATAAACGACATATGATCGTTATGCAGCAAACCATTCTTTGAAGTGCCTTGGAAGGCTAATCTCTAGCAAGCTGGGGCCTGAGGGCATATGGCAGTTTACAAACTGTCTATAGGACCATTTACATCTGATTTCATCTGGGAGGTTGGGAGTACTGAATTCAGAAACTACTCAGTCATCTTTTCAAACTCCCCCTAGTAGCAAAAGGCCTCTTAAGTGAATGGCCTATAGATTCAAGCTTTGGAGATAGAATGGAACCTCCCCCATTCCCTTTAATTTTATCATTAGGACCATGGACATGAACAGAATAAAATAGGACATGGAAGAAATATTTCCTAAGCTCTGAATTGTTCTTCAAACATAACAGTGGCACCCTTGGATCTTAAACTTGGTAAAGATCTGATTATTAGTAATTGTGGAGTGTCCATACATGAGAAGATAAAGACAGGCATTCCAAACTTAACCTCTCTTAATATGTTGGTTCCAAATTATTCCCTAATGAGACTCTTCACTACCAAAAATCCAGTTCACTCCTGTGATCCTTTCCTCTCTCCCATCATGCCCTTTTCTTCCTTCTATCCTCTCAGTGCTCCTGGTTCTTTTTCATAGAGTGAAAATTGTTTTGTGAAAATCTAAAAGGGGACAGAAGAGAAAAAATAGTTTGGTCATTTTGGTATATGAAACATTTCACACTTATTTTTGTTCACCATCTAACTCCTTTTTACCTCTCTAGCCCAATCTTTCACTGTTATTTTACTCAGACCATTTGCTTTGTGAGGATAGAAAGAGTCCCTGATCTATCAAGTTACCTTATTATGGATCTCTCTGAAGCTCTGGAGAGCAGACAAGCAATAAACTGCATTCCAGGTTCCCTGAACCCCACCCATGCTTAGTCCGGTGCTAAGTGCGAAGTCTAAAGAGGGTAGGCATCTAGTTAAGGACCAGAAATCTGATAGGAGGAAAGGTAACATCTATCCCTGAGACATGGAGAACCTATGAGGACTACGCAGTTTTGTAAGGCAGATGCTCCCGCATACCCCAAAGGGGGAAAGAGGGCTGGGACTGAGAATATGTGCTTTCATGGGACTCTCTGCATATCTGGAAACTTGCCCTCTTTTTCTTGAAGAAAATAAAAGGCCCTGGAATTTTCTTAAGTAAGACAGAGGTGGGGGCACCTGGGTGGCTCAGAGGGTTAAGCCTCTGCCTTCGGCTCTGGGCATGATTCCCTGCATTGGGCTTTCTGCTCAGTGGGGAACCTGCTTCCCCGCCTCTCTCTGCTTACCTGCTTGTGATCTCTCTCTCTCTGTCAAATAAATAAATAAATAAAATCTTAAAAAAAAAAAAAAAAAAGACAGAAGGGGAGGCTAGCCTACTTCTATTAGGAGACAATAAGACAGAAGAAATGATAAGAAAGAGAGAGAAAAGCAGGCAGAAAAAGAAAAAAAGGAGAAAGAGCCAGAGAGAAAAGAAAATGGGAAATTGGGAGAGAGACATGTAGAAAGAAATAGAATGAATGAGGGAGAGAAGAATCATGAAAGGTAGATAGAATAAAACAAAACTAAGCAAAAAGAATCATTAAGATTCTTGGGACAGATAATAAGTGTTTCAGCAAAGGATCAAGGAAAATAATACCGTGTCAAAGTCAACACCAGATTAAATTAAAAGGTTTGGGAAGGGGCGCCTGGGTGGCTCAGTTGGTTGAGCAACTGCCTTCGGCTCAGGTCATGATCCTGGAGTCCCGGGATCGAGTCCCACATCGGGCTCCCTGCTTGGCAGGGAGTCTGCTTCTCCCTCTGACCCTCCCCCTTCTCATGCTTTCTCTCTCTCTCAAATAAATTTAAAAAAAAAATCTTAAAAAAAAAAAAGGTTTGGGAGGAAATCGTAGTAAAATTAAGTCTAATAGAATAGAAAGAGGAGGGCAAGAAGGAGAGGCACTAGACAGCTGGGGACTGAGGCAGAGAGCACAATGAGGGATTGGCCGGCGGGGGGCGGGGGGGAGTCAAATGCAAGCCCTGGAGGGTGTTGGGGTTTGTTGACAGACAGCATGAGGTTAAGAGGAAGGAGACTCTGACTCAGATGTCAAGTGCTCTAATTCGTGACCTGTTTGACCTGAGCAAGTTGAGTCAACACTAGGGAACTCTGTGTTTTTATCTGTGAAATATGATGGATGGTCTAGGTAGATGGTGAGGTCCCTCCTAACTCAGAGATGGTTTTGAAATCTCAAAGCTGAGGCCAATGATCCAAGAAGGATGGAAACTCAGGATGACCTTGCAGATGGCATGATAACCTGAGCTGTGACAAGAGCCGGACTGTGTGGAAAGCCCTCCTCACAAAGGGCCTCAAGTACGAGTTGACAGTGAGGTAGGGGTAAGAACAGTAGACTCACCAGTTTGGTCTCTGCTAGAAACTGTGTGACCTTGGGCTCTGTTTTCTACGGGCATGATACATATGGATTTGTGTGTTTAGTGTCAGGAGCTGGGAGATAGATGAGTTGGACCAACTCCTAAGTAGCCTACGCCAATGCATGCCAGGGACAAAGCAGCCAGGCACCGTAGAGAACCAGGAATGGCGTACCTTGCCTTAAGGGGGGGGGATGGTTGGCACTTGACTTCAACTAATTACACACATGGGTGTGAAAGTCAAGCATTACCAGATCTTCTAATGTTTTCAAAAGAAGTCTGAATTTCTGGTATATGCAAAGAAGTATAATGGTCAAAAAAACCTTAGGGAGGATTTCAGCCTAACAAAATATGAATGGAGTCATCATCTTGTAGCATGCAACACCTGGAATAAATGCTCTTTTAAAAGGGCTGTTCAGGGGTGCCTGGGTGGCTCAGTGGGTTAAACCTCTGTCTTCGGCTCAGGTCATGATACCAGGGTCCTGAGATGGAGCTCTGTATCAGGCTCTCTGTTCAGCGGGGAGCCTGCTTCCCCCTCTCTCTCTGCCTATCTCTCTGCTTACTTGTAATCTCTCTCATTCTGTCAAATAAATAAATAAAATCTTTTTTTTTTTAAAGGGCTGTTCATGACACACTTAAAAAAAAGGAATAATAAAACCTCTACTCATTTAAAAATAAATAAAAAAATAGGCTGTTCCAGGTACTCCAATTCTACGACTCCATAACATAAGGAAGAGGGAGTTCTTAGATATGAAAATCAAGGGTAAGTTATAGAGGGAGTAGATCAGGAAAGATGCTTAACGCCATTGTCTCTTCTATTCTTTGCTTTTGTCCCCATGATTAATTGGTTTAATCCTCCCATTTCAGTCCAATGCTACCAGAAGCAGGGCTTCTTCCATGCTACTCACGTCTCCTTATGTTCTCTACTATCCTTGTCTCTGTCCTTTCCCTCTGACAGCCTCTCCTCCATTTTAAAATACATCCCTGTTTCGCATTCCTGGTCTTTTTCTCTTTGTTGCCTCCATCCCCCGGCTCCTGCCCTTGCTCCCCATGACGCAGAGCCCTGGGGTAGAACCAGCTCTGGTATCTGAAGGCAAGTGAAGTTCTGCTATATGGGAAGTTAAAAGTATTTCTGTGGTGGGATATTTAATCATTTGAATCCCTGATAGGGATAGTTCTTTTTATGTCTTCCAGCAATAAATCCAGGCCGTATCTAATCTCTGATCTTAGAGAGAAGAGAATTAACCAGCTGAGAGTGTGACTAGAAATGAAACCCAGAGAAGGGAGTGAAAAAGAGACCACTTTATCTATGTGTGCGCACAGCACAGTAACATGGAATCTGTGAGCAAGGAGAAAAGCACTAACCTCGAGCGCTCTTTCCTCATCAATCTACAGCTAAAATGCCTGAGATTTCCCTTCTTCTAAAATTCTTTTTTTTTTTGCCCTCCATCATCCTTCTTGTACCTGTAAGAAACCCCCTGATTATCACGTTCTACTTACTTAGATGGCCTTAGTCATTTCTTTGCTTTTGCTTTCTGGTTTCTCTCTCAAAAGGTACTGTTTTTGCTTCCCCCACCAGATCATAAACAGTATCTGTCTCACTCAACACTGTATCTTCTTTGTTTATTGTGTGTCTGGCAGGAAATGGGTAGTTACTGGTTTGCATGAAATCTCCCTCTCTCACACAAACACACTACACTGATGTTCTCACCTGACTTCGAGTGGTGTTCATAGCCTCCCAGGATCAAACAGGACTTCCACTGAAAACGTCCTATCTACTGTAACTGGCTCGTCTCTACTGGGATGTTCAAGCGTAGCGGCTAACACCTTTATTTCATCCCCTGCACCAAATACTCCTTCATTCACTGTAGAGAGTCCGTTTTAAACCAAATTTCTTGGGAGTAAAGTGACTTGAATTCTTACATAGTTTGTTCCTCTCCTCATCGACATGAACTTGGCTAGCATACTAGAACTCTCTGAGACACAGTTTTCCCACCACTAACATGAAGACTTCATGATCTCTCATACCTATTTGCATGTTTTAAAATACAATTTTATTTTGATTTGGTCATTCTATTTGAATATTTTTCTTGTCTGAGTTTTAGAGAATTCCTCCTAATAAATAAAAGCAACAAGGATCTGCGGCTCTGCTCCATTGTTCAAGAGTCATCCCACTTAGGAGCAGGAGGAGAAGAGAAAACAAAGTTAAACACAACAGAAAAGCAATAAAGCCACAGCAATCCTTTATGTATACACCCTGCTGGGAAGAAATACTGTTCCAAACAGCAGAGCAGGGGGAACTAGGAAGGAGTGTGTGGGAGGAGAAGAAATGAGAGGCCCTGTCTGTGGCCTCTCTCAGTAAGTCATACTCCTTTTGTAGGGGCTCAGGCTGTTTCAAATGTAAAATGAAGGCTTATAATAAGTGATCTCGGAAATTTTCTCTGGGCTCTGACATTCCACGATTGGAAAAAAAAAGCAGTTTAAGACAGACAGTAAGGTCCAAATTGGAGAAGAATTAAAAGTGAATTATCCTGATACATGCATCATAAAGTACCATGTTGCAAAGGAAACTCCAAGTTGGGGGGCTTTACCAGCCAACAAAGGTGTGCACACTCTGCCCCCCTCCTGATCGTAAAACTCTTTTTCCAGATGTATAAATCTGCTTTTCTCCTCCCTTCCTCTAGTCTTACAGAGACTGACATCTTGTTTACTTCCAATACTTGAAATAATTATTTCAGATGCACATTCTTTTTGACTGTCAGCACACTTAAAAGAACACGTTCAATACATCAAAGGCATCAACTAATTTAAGAAAAAAATAATACACCAAGTAGACAACGGTATCTTTCCAGAAAAGTGTTTTCCTACTCTGGTAAAAAAAATAATAATAAAACAAAACAAAACAACAACAACAAAAAAACACACACTTAAGTATGCATTGATACATTCCAAAACCCCCATCTCTTCACTTCTACTCTATCTGCGTAGAGTTAACATAATATCCATCTCCATGTATCTTTTTTTAACTGCATTTTTCTTTTCTCTGTTTTCTGTATCTTTTTTCTTAGTTCTTTTCTCCATATGAATTCCTACTTTCTGTCTCCTCGGGCACATAACAAGAAAGATAAATGAACATACAGACATGTGGCAATGAGGCCAACTTCACAGTTTTAACTTAGCTGTGCCTCCATAGACTGAATAATCTACAGCAAAGCTAAGAACATTAAGAACTGGTCCTTCCTGCTGTCTGGTAGAAAACTATACTCATCTCTCTATGACCCAGCAATTAATTCCATACCTGGTTACATCCTCGACATAAAGACATGCAACTCAAAGTTCACAATGACACTATCTGAGATGGCCAAACAACAGAACCCATCGAAACACTTCTAAAAAGTAAGGTGAAAAGCAGTTTCATGGTCTCACAATGGATTAGGATACAGCAGTTAGAGTAACCAACAAACAACATGGTACAGGACTTTGATTTAAAGCCCTGCAAGACTGTGGGGCTTCACTCTCTTTTCTGGCCTCCCCTGACGCCCCTAACCACTGCAGCACTTAACAGATGCTGTGGGGAAAATTAGCCTAGCATTGGGTCACTTCCCAATGTAAACCCCTCATGCCAACCCAGAGAGCTGCCAGAAGATCCACTTGCTTTCCTTTTGCTCAGCAGTCTCTCTACCTTTTCTCCAGTCTGTGCCTAGACTTGAGAAATGCCCCCAGGAAAGAAAGCAGGGATTCTGCTAGCCTAGGAAAGGTTTTCTTTCCTCTCTGGAATTTTATTTCTTCTATACTTTTTGCCTTCCACAGATTTTTTTTAATCCATTTTAAAAAGACGCTATCTTGGGGGATGCCTGGGTGGCTCAGTTGGTTAAGTGTCTGCCTTTGGCTCAGGTCATGATCTCAGGGTCCTGGGATCAAGTCCCACATCGGGGTCCTTGCTCAGCAGGGAGCCTGCTTCTCCCTCTGCCTGCCGCTCCCCCTGCTTGTGTATGCTTGTGCTCTCTCTGACAAATAAAATCTTTAAAAAATAAAAATAAAAATGTTATTTTTGTGATTTGTAGAGTTATTTTCCCCTTTCATCATTACGAAAGAGGCATAATTTGCTGTTACCTTCTACTTCTTAGTCAGAGGAAGTCTTCTCAAGTTTGAGTTGAGTTCTACTTACTAGCTCTATAAATTTAGGCAACATCTCTGACTTGGTCCTTCATCTTGGGTGGGGGAAAAAATAGATAAAACAAGATCTCCTCCATAGGGCTTGTGGGAAAATTCAATGTGGTAAGACATGAAATATGTTCTAAATGATGCCTGGCATATGATAAGAATTCTTTTTAAATGGCATCCATAAACTTATCTAGATTTATAGATACTAAAAATTATAGAATTTGGCGGGCCTACTTTAAAACAAGCATACAAATTTACAAACAAAATAAAATCAAAATAGTATTTAGTTAGAAAAGGAAAGAACGCATAGTAAACTCAAACTTTTTTAAAAGGCCCCAAATCTAGAAAAAGATGTATTTTTTTTATAAAATTAACTTTCATATTTCTATAATAATTTTAACTCAATTTTTTTTCTTTTGGCTTTATTTGATCATGTCTTTTATGATGATGCTTTTGTAACATTCTCTGTAGAGAGAATAAAAGGTTATTTGATCTTTTCTCTGATAATATTGCTTATAATCTGTTTTCCATTAAAGATAATTTAGAGAAGTTTCTTTGGGCTTCACTAATTATTATAATGTCAGGTAAATTTTTAAGATTCTGGTCAAATTTATGAAAACCTTTAGAAAGTTTGTTTCATATAGGAGCTGTCAAATGTAAAAGCATTTGAGATTTTCTTACATACTTTTTGAACTTACAGCATTAAGAATGTTACTGAAAGCCATTCCTACCCTGGAATGACAAGAAATAACTTCCATGTACACAAAAGTGACTCTGAACCCTGTAAATATATTTCACTCAGACTCACGGTGTATCATCAACTCAGCTTCTCATTACCCAGACTCCAAAGAAGCTTACAGCTACACAGTCACCAATCAACCTCAGAGAAAGCATTACATGATGGAAATTATAGCCATAAAGCTGTTTTAATCAATGAAAGTTAACACTTACTGCTGAAAATTTTACAATAAAATATGTGACCATGTGAAAAACTCCCAGAACCTGAGATGGACCCAGGCAAGGAAAAAACACTAGAACTTAAGCTTCACTAGCTTCTCAGTAAACCCACCTCAGTTAGGAGCTATTATTTATGACTTTTCCTTCTGTGAACAAAGCAAGCAGACCCTGTCCTGCCTGCCTCCACCTGCTTCCCCAAGTCCTGCCAGCTTCTGACGGTTTGCCCAGTTGTTGGTACAGCTACAGCATGTTCCTGAAACACTCTCTAGATCTGTGCTGTCTACTAGGGTAGCCACTAGCCACATGTGGCTAAATTTAAATAAGAAATTAATTGATTCACAATTTAAACTCCGGTTCTTTGTCCTACTGAACACTTTTCAAGGGCTCAATAGCCACCTGTGGCTAGCGGTTACCATACTGGTCAGAGCAGATACAGACATGCCTATCCTCACAGAATTTTTGTTTTTTTACACAACTGAATGTTACTTTTATTCCACAAAATGAATAAAGTCTTGATTCATGCTATACCATCATGAACTCTGAAAATACTAAGTGAAAAAAGCCAGTCACAAAGATCACATATGTTTCCATGTATATGAAATGTTCAAAATAGGCAAATCCATAGAGGGAGAAAGTAGAATCCTGGTGGCCTTAGGACAGTAGGGCACGGGGGTGGAGAAGGATGGGTGGTTAAGGAAAGATGGGAATGGCTGCTAATGGGTACTGTGCTGGGTTGAATAGTGCTCCCCTCTAAATGCAGAAAAACTGTTCTAAGCTGATTGTGGTGATGGTTGCACAACACATCACAGAAAGTTCTCTATGGGACTCTGTCTCTCTACAGACACCCAGCAGACAGGCGTTCCACTGTCAAGCAGATTTGGGAAGTGCTGCGTAAATATCTTCCTTTGATATCAGTAATATTGAAACATGAAACTCCTGCCATGAAAAAATCCACCTAGTGTGGTTTTTCCCAAAGCTGTTGGATGATGGAATTCCCCTTTTGGGGGGCTTTTCAGGTGTTTTTTTTTTTTTTTCTTTTTCAGCACATCTTACTATTTCTGGTCTCACAATTTCTACGAATTCAGATAACATAAAAACAAAAGAGACAATTTCTTAAATCATTACCTCACAACAAATCCCTAGCATTCATTATATCTCATAGTCTTCATAATTTTACGTAGATACATCCATAACTTTATGTCATATATGGGGAAAGAGTGTCTGCTGGGTTAAGAAACTTAATTATGATGACACAACAAATAAGTGATAGAACCAGAACCTGCCCCCTGAGTCCTTCCAATATCCCCCGTGCAGTCTTCTTTCATTTCTGACCAAGTTTCAGAGGAGGCAGGAGGTTGCAGGCCACACAGTGAATCCAGCAGGTGGGAGTGGCTGATTCACAGAATCCCAAAACAGGCTCTGATGGTCTGGTTTTTGGTGGTGGTGGTGGTGGTGGTGGTAAGGTAAACAGGAGGAAAATAGGTCATTCTAGAACAAATTTAATAGTACTAACATCTTCTTAGCTTTCTGTAATGTTTTAGGATTTATAAAGTGTGGTTTTTCCAAGATTTTTTTTTAACATTAACTGCTTAACACCAACTCTCAGATTCAAGGATTATTGGTTGCTATCCTTTTACTTCTAGAAAGGGAGGCTCAAGAACAGAATTCTAGTAGAGAACTGGAACTTAAATTCAACAAGTGGTTTTCAGCACTTTTTTTTTTTTTTTTTTTTTTAAAGATTTTAGTTATTTATTTGACAGAGAGAGACAGTGAGAGAGGGAACACCAGCAGGGGGCGTGGGAGAGGGAGAAGCAGGCTTCCTGCCGAGCAGGGAGCCCAATGTGGGGCTTGATCCGAAGCAATGTGGGGACCTGAGCGGAAGGCAGATGCTTAATGACTGAGCCACCCAGGTGCCATTTTTGGTAGATACACAACATTCTGCTCAAATAAAATTTTAAATGTGAATATAACAGGATGGGGAAGCTGCTGCAGTAAGCCTGGTCTTCTCCTTTCCTCTTGCTCCCAGTTGCTCTGGAACCCTTCAAGGCCTCAGTGACCCACTAGGATTTCACGGAGTTTGGGAACAATTATAAATAGATTCTGTAGCCTCTTTGCTACTTATCCCAGGAAGTGTCCCCAAACAGGCTAAAACTTACGAAGAAGAAACCTAAGAATAGCAATTCAATTATGTGTTCTAAAAAGATATTTTAAAGTTTTTGATGAGTAACCTGAAAACTTTGAAACATTCTTGTCAAACCAATGATTATTTGGTTACCCACTCAGAGACAGAATATGGGGCAGAATAAAACATGCAATTTACCCAAGGGATCATGACCTTGATCTCTAGGTCAATGCCTACTTATCAGAACTTTTAAGAACTCCTGGGCCCAAAGGAGATTTATGAAAGGTATATGGTTGAAAGACGATGTTTCTCAGGGTGAGTTCACATGGCAAATAGGGAATCTAAATGTATATGAGATTAAAAGCCTGAAGACCAGATGTACGTTCTGCATCTAAAAGATCCCAGCTAACTAAATTAGTGGAACTTGGTCAGCCTTTCTGATATTAAATAAAACACCTTGCTCGCTCTTTTTCTCTCTCATACACACACACACACACACACACACACACACACACACACACACAATCTTGCTTGCTTGCTTGCTCTCTCTCTCACGTCCTTCAGGCTTGAACAGCTTATCACTGGAGAGTAAAAGGGGATCGCATGCCTTATAATCTGTAAAGAACTAGATAAAGGTGATCTATCTTTGCTGTCTTCCTGCTCTTTGGCACTAGAACTCAAGTCAACACTGTCAGGAAGGTGGATTGCCTACAGGCAAAAAGTCCTGGTTACACAGGGGTTTGGTCTGACCTGTATTTGACACAACTCGCCTTGGGCAGTAAGTTTGGGGATGACCAATGCAGTACATCTCTGAAAGCCCAGGAAGAGATTTTTTTTCTTAAAGACAAAGATTGTCCCTTCTGTACCACCTGCCTACAACTGAGGAATTTTGTTGTTTGCAAGGTTATCCAGGGAAATATGAAATTGCCAGAAAGAAGGTAGCACCGAGAGTGAGGTGTTTTGTGTGAGTCCTGTGAGCATGTGTGTGCACGTGCTTCGACAAGAGGGGGCATTGTGATTCTTTTGTTCTAAAGGGCAGTTCTCCTTAGAAATGGCCAATCAGTCACTGTCACTGGGCAAGGAGGAGGTGCGGGTGGTGGGGGGGAGAGGACATGCCAAGTTTGCCCAGAATACTCATTGCACAGGACAATCCCCACAGCTGTTGCACACCCAATGTAAATACGGACAGCCCCATTCATCATGGGGCTCCCTTCCGCAGCACATGTCCAAAGTACAGCAATGATTTAGTGCCTGCAGCTGGAACTGCACTATGTTTCTCCAAAACAGCGGCGTTTAAAAATGAGGAGTTGGAAATGGAGAAGCGGCAGGGGTTACAGAGAGGGAAGGACTAATTTCAGGTTTCTGAGAAGAGGAAAGAAGGGTAACAAGGGTGAGCTCTTCCAGTAGACCACCCCTTTGCTTTAACTTCAGTTTTCTCCCCAAATTCACTGGCTTTGCTGTAACTCAAGCTAAAACTTTTGAACCAGTGTTGCATCTGCCATATTGCTAGCTCTTGGCTCTGATCTTAGGCGCACTGTCGGTATCAGAACCTCTTCTATACAGAGCATTGACCCAAATTTCTTGGGATCTTCTGTGTGGACAAACAATGTATAAACTCAGCAGGACAAGAAGACAAATAGCTTGATTTTTTATTAGAAATGTGAATTTCTCATTCGCTTACTTACTCATTCAACAGATAGCTTGTAGCATCTACCATATGTCAGATTCTCTACAGAGCACTACAGGAATTAAAAAAAAATAATAAACATAAAACCTGATTTTGACACCTTTATACTTGAGTAAGGGAAACAGATTCAAAATGTAATTTTTTTTGATGTCCAGCACATATAGATATCAAGTGAATCTGAAAGATAAAGAGGTTATCAATTAAAAAAAAATTATGAGCAAGAGAGACAGAGGGCTTGCACCAGTGAGGGATGGGGCAGAGGGAGGAATCTTTTTCCTTTTTTTTTTTAAAGATTTTATTTATTTATTTGACAGACAGAGATCACAAGTAGGCAGAGAGGCAGGCAGAGAGGGAGGAAGCAGGCTCCCTGTTGAGCAGAGAGCCCGATGTGGGACTCGATCCCAGGACACTGGGATCGTGACCTGAGCCGAAAGCAGAGGCTTTAACCCACTGAGCCACCCAGGTTCCCAGAAGGGAGGAATCTTTAAGCAGACATAACTTTGACTGCACAGCCCAACAAGGAGCTTGATCCCACAACCCTGAGATCATGACCTAAGTAGTGACCAAGTGCCCCCCAGGTGGCTGACCGAGCCACCCAGATGTCCCAAGAAGTTATTAAGTTTTGTAGAAAAAAATAGTTTTTTGAAGATAGAATAACCTTTTTAGAAGAGTTATCTAAGTGAAGATGGAACAAAGTACATTTCAGATTCTCTAAAGTGAAATGTGTCAATACAGTGAAGGAGCCAGGAGAGATTTTTGAAAGGTTTTCAAACGAGTTATAACATGATCACAGTGGTTTGTTAGGAAATTAACTAGACTGTAGAGGTGAAGGATGAATTCGAGGGGGGAAAGCAATAGAGAAACAAGTTAGCAGCCTCTGTTTGGACAGTCTGGACAAGAAGATGCTGAGAACCTGCACTGGGTTGAGGTGACAGAAAAAATAGAGGAGGGACATTCTGGCACTGAATCAAAGGAAGACTTTTCATGAGTTGTTGATCCTGTGGATATGAAAGCTACAGTCTGAGTTCCAAATCTACCTTTTATGAGGCTAAGACTGGATTTCTGAAATTACATTTTGTTCTGATACCCAGCTTTCTGGGAGGTTCTACCACAATAGAGTACGAAAAGGCATGAGGCAAAAAGAAGGGACTTGCTTGCTTCTTCTTTTGCTTTCTGTTCTTGCTTTCAATGACCCAGAAATTACACTTGATCCTGGCAGCACAACTGGTTTCCAACTCCAGCTTCTTGGCGCACTCACACTATCCCTTCTCAGAGGTAATGGCTTGCCAGCACCCTGCTTTTCAGTGCTCCCCAGAGTTGGGGCTCTGGCCATCTTCTAAGGGCTTGAGTTATAATCATACCAAACTTTTTTCTTTGTTCTCCTACCCAAATGGATAATAGATGATTCCTCCAGCCTTGAATTCGGCTGGCATCTGTATGCTCTCACAGTTTTTCTTGATCCCATCCCCTTTCTCTCCCTTCTCTCCAGATCCAGCACTTATATAATGAATACCCTATATTAAATCTCTTTTTAAAAATACCTGGTTTGGTATATGTTTTCCAGACTAAATCTTGACTGATGTAGGAGTCACTGATTATTCCAAGGAGACCAGTGGAGGCGTTTTATGAAATGTGAAGAAATTACATTTACATTTATGTTACAAAGATGACACAGGACAGCAGTTTTGTCAAGGCAATGCAATGAATTTGATTTGACATAGTCCTTGTGCTGGGGCACACACATAGGTGTGAAATGGAAGAGAGGTATTATAGTCAGAGAAAGATAATAGAAGTATATATAAAATCAAATCTTTAGAATAAAGGAGGATGCCCTGAAAGACGGGTTATTTTGACAACATCATAGAAATGTGGTATAAATATTGAAACCATCTTAACGTAGTATGTTGAGGCTTCCGCCTATGATTTAAATAGTGCAGCAGTATTCCAATGTGGAAAAATGAGAAAATTGCCCTCATATTTTAGAGGGTGTGTCTTGAAGGCTTCTAGCTTTATACAAAGTTAGTTGATCCCATCTATAATCATTCACTCCTATTATTTAGTTTTCTCTGCATCCTGTGGGAAAGTTTTGTGAGTGTTGCATTCTCCCTTTTATAGGGGAAAAACTGAAGTGTCCCATTACACCCAACAGCTAGAACTCCAAATCAGATCATCTCTACCTGCATCCAAATAATACAGGTGTTTCTCATACAGCAAAGAGATTGATATTCCAGAATGAAATCTCTGGATTAAAAACAGACTTTGAATAACATATGTAGACTTGCAAGATAGGGATGGAGTACAGAGAGACTTCACATCCAATCCAGAGGCTTGGATTCACAGGACCCTGTTGATTCCACCATGGTAGCAGCCTTCCAGAAAGATTAACCTAGCCTTTAGGAGGTTGGGATTGTGTGGAGGAAGGAGAGACTTAGAACAGTTGTGCATCGTGACAGGTATGTGGGAGGTTGTTGCAATAACCATAGCCTCCAATAAAGGTGCTCTCTCCATTAATATGGGAGAGCAGAAATTAAAATCAAGTAGATATATGCGGAATTAAGTGTTGGGATGGCTAGGTGACTCGATGTAAGCAGCCTTTAAAGGAGAGAGATTGGTCAGGTATAAATGCAAGGTTTTTTTTTTTTTTTTTTTTTAAAGATTTTATTTCTTTATTTGACAGACATAGATCACAAGTAGGCAGAGAGGCAGGCAGAGAGAGAGAGGGGAGGAAGCAGGCTCCCTGCTGAGCAGAGAGCCCGATGCGGGGCTCGATCCCAGGACCCTGGGATCATGACCTGAGCCGAAGGCAGAGGCTTTAACCCACTGAGCCACCCAGGCGCCCCTAAATGCAAGGTTTTAATACTGATTAATAGGGAGATTAAAACTGCCTTCACCAAGGGTGGCTGGAGGGGAGGTGGGTGGAAGAATGGGGTAACAGCACGATGGCCATTAAGGAGAGCACGTGATGTAATGAGCACTGGGTGTTATATAAAACTGATGAATCACTGACCCTACTTCTGAAACTAATATATTATATGTTAATTGAATTTAAAATTTAAAAAGTGAAAAAAATAGGCATTTTTGATTCAGTCTTTTCTTGTACACAACACTGAAGGAAAACACAACCTATGCTAAGTGTTTCAGGACAAAGAAAAGAGCATATACTTTCTTGATTATTGTATTAGATAACTATTCTTTAATGTGTAAAACATACATTTAGAAATTTGTTTCTTAAATTTTTAAAATGTATTACAGATTTAAAAGAAATTAGCCAAATGTATAATTCTATAAATCAATAAATGAATCAATAAATATGCCTTTCACTGAGCCTGGAGCTGGTTTGTTAAGAAATTTTCAGGGGTGCCTGGGTGGCTCAGTCGTTAAGGAGCTGTCTTCCGCTCAGGTCATGATCCCAGGGTTCTGGGATTGAGCCCCCATGGGGTTTCTTGATTGGCAGGAAGCCTGCTTTTCCCTCTCCCACTCCCCCTGCTTGTGTTTCCTCTCTTACTATGTCTCTGTCAAATAAATAAATAAAATCTTAAAAAAAAAAAGAAAAAAGAGAGAGAAACTGGTTTTTCAGAGAGAAGCTGAGTTCAGGTTTGCAGATGTAAATTTTGAGTTGGGAAACTGACAGTGCTGCATCACAGTGGCAAAGTTTGATAAGTCATTGGAAATGCCAGACTCCTTTGTGTTTTTTGCAAAGGAAACATCTACTTTGTTTCAACCCTTGCTGCAGGTGCACTGGCAAGAATGTGTGCAATTCCCCAACTTCCTCATTTAGGGTTTGAGATAGTGGGGACACAGATCCTACTTATAGAACTTTAAGAAAGGAGTTGTTTTAAAGATTTTACTTTTACCCCTGAGTGAATCCTATTAGAGATTCCAGTATGTATGACACCAAAGCAGAGTTGTTCTGATTGAAGGTGGAGAGGAGGCTCCTTGAAGCCCTTTCTGTGCAGCATTAGCAATATACTCTGCTCATTCCCTATCCACTGGACACTGCAAGATGCACTGAGTGAGACCTTATGAAAGAAGCTTTACCTCCCCCAGAACACAGCTGGGAAGCCACTGAGCTAAGTCCAATTTTATACAAGTTATCAAAATCCAGAGAAATGAAGTCAAGTTGCTGTCATCTGAGTGAATTAGTAAAATCTGAAAAATCTCCAGAGGAGATCCAGCGTTTTGACTCAGGGCCATCCCTTTCTGTCACCCAGAATCAAACATGCATATACTGAGTTCTGGGAAAGTGGCATTCTGTCAGGTGGGTGTGCTCCTGAAAGAGCGGGGTGCCTTTCCTCTCCCAAAAAAAGCAGTTCTGACCACTTCAAGCCGGTTTGTTCCAAGCACCATATCCTCCTACCAGATTCCAGTCAATGCCACGAGTCACCTAAGTCATGATGGCCAAAGCCTCAGTGGTAAGGTCTGCTTCTCTGGGAGGAATGTTGGCGCTGTTAAATGACTAATGAGGGCTGTTTGAAAAGAAACTATCCGGGTGACTGTCAGACAGATGTTTCCGCACACGGTGGCAGAATGGAAGGAGCAGCATGGGATGAAGGAAAGTACACGGAACTAAAAGCTGCAGGACCTGGATTCAATCCCAGCTCTGCCTTTACCATTAACAAAAAAAAAAAAAAAAAAAAAAAAAAAAGCTATGAATAATTAGCTCTCGTGTCATACATGGAGATCTGCACATAAGGTGAACATTAAGATAAATGATCACCCAACACATTTTGTCACCCAAAAGGTTTTGAAGTGATGTCAAGCTTCGTATCTTCTTTTAAAGAGTATCGAGCCTAGGAGAAACCTAAAAATGTCACATGATATGATCTATTTGAAATGTCCAGACAGGAATGGTCCAAGAGGTGACCAGCCCTAGGTAAGTTTGTGTTTTAGTAAAAGGGTCATAACCAATGTTCAGTTCCTAATGACTTTCCACTCTAATGCTTAAACCCTGAATAAAAAGCTAATGTCTATGTGCTTTGAGATCCTTCATTTAACTTACATCTTTAACGCGTACCATGTGTAAATTTCTGAGATCCATGTTACAGAAAAGACAATGATAAACAAAATCGGATAGGATTCTCCTGATTAAAGTATCAAAAGCCAACACAGCCTAACTTAAAAAAAAGTGGGGATTCTGAAAGACTACTGGGTATCTCCTCAAATCCAAACTGTTGAATGACTGAGACTCAGGAGTAGTAGGGAGTGAGGAAGTTAAGATTTAGGGGAAAAGAATACAATTTTCTCTGTGGTATTACCATCAGTATGGCTCATCTCTCTCTGCTTTTGAGATTACAGTTTTCAAGGAGAGAGAGCCTGACTGTTCCAACAGAGTCAGCTCTTCACTTCAGGGTAAGACAGCTATGGCCAGAGGTGTGCAGATAGATAATACAGACATTGCAATTTGGTCTCACACCTAGGAGTTTCCAGAGATTAAAGAATCATTAGGAGCAAGGAAGCTCCTCTCAAAGAGGATCTAGTTCAATACCACAGAGCACCTTGTTTCTAAAAAACTTTTTTAAAAAAGATTTGAGAGAGAGGGAGTGCACGCATGCACACATGCACACGTAAGCAGGGGGGAGGGAGGGGCAGAAGCAGACACCCCACTAAGTAGGGAGCCAGATGTGGGGATCCCATGACCCTGAGAACATGATCTGAGCCAAAGGTAGATGCTTAACCTACTGAGCCACCCAGGAGTGCCCCAGAGCACCTGCCACTTAAAGAGTTTATTATCTACTCAGGGTGATCAACATGTAAAAAGAACTGTAACAAAAGCCAGGAATTTAGAGGACAGAATAGAAGCATAAAAAAAGGACTAGATAAGCTCAAAGTGGGGAAAATATTTTTGAAAAAGGAATCAGAATCTTTCATTCATGGATGTCTCTCAAATTTCTCCATTAATTTTAACACCTAGAATTTAGGTCTGTTCAAACGTTCTCTAATTTTCCTTTTAATAAGAACATGGGGAATTATTTTACACGAGTAACATTTGAGAACCTTGGCATAATGAAACAATCCCAATTTGCAACAGCCACATTTACAAAGCTATTTTGAATAGAAAACTTATCTATCCCTTTAGAGCAATCCGAGAGAAAAATAAAGACAAAAAACAGCACATGAATAAGACAATAAAGAAACAGGAAGAACTATTTAGCAGAAAGAGGAGTTGTAGCACAAGCAGAGTAGGTGGTAGACCCGCAGCAGTCTTGAAGGGTACTCTGAAATCACCCTTGTAACTGGGAGGAACGGTAATTAGCTGGTGTTGGAGATGTAGCCTCAATCTCTGTAATTAAATAAGGTAAATTGTTTAAGAATAAGAGACATGCTGCTCATGTGATCAAAAAGCTAAGATTTTGAGATAATGGGTATATAAGTGGAGTTCCTATTCAGTACTTAAAGCACCCCCTTCCATTCTGAGCCAGAACTTTCATTTTCTGTAGGAATGAGGATCACCACAGTATTTGACTCACCAACATGACTCCATTTTTTCCTACTGGTAGTCCAGACCACTCTTTGAGAAGAATCTGCCTTCCTTTTCAAAGCCTTCCACTGTGCTCTCCATGTTAATGGAGTCCAAATTCCGAAAGCTCTAACAACATGGTTCTTAACTACATTTCTGGTCTTGTTCCCACCACGATGTTCCATGAATACTAAACTCTTGCTATACTTTGCGTTTTCACCCACTTTGATTTTGTTCATGTTGATCTCATGAATGGAAGGATTTTTTTTTTTTTTTAGCAATTTTTAAAAAGATTTTTATTTATTTGAGAGATAGTGACAGAGATAGCCAGAGAGAGGAGAAGCAGGTAGGAGAGGGAGAAGCAGGCTCCGGCTGAGCAAGAGGCTTGACAAGGGGCTCAATCCCAGGACCCAGGGATCATAACCTGAGCCAAAGGCAGACGCTTAACCAACTGAGCCACCCAGGCACCCCAAATGGAAATACCTTTTTATCATGTTTTGCGACTGTGATATTATGATGTATAAGAAATATATTTGGGGGCACCTGGGTGGCTCAGTCAGTTGGGTGGCCGACTTTTGTTTTAGGCTCAGGTCATGATCTCAGGGGTTGGACTCCGGCTGGTCATAGAATCCCCCTACCCCACCCTGATGGAGTGCACACACACTCTCTCAAAAAAAAAAAAAAAAAAAAGTGTTTTTATATATTTGGCCTTCATCCTCATTTCTGGCACAGAGTTCCTAAAACCTTTGGAATTTCCTAAGGAAGAAAGTAATCAAGGTGTCTTTTGTTATTTAATGAGGTGGCTTCTGGAAGACAAAATCCCTAGGGTTGGGGGCTGGTTTCAAGGGGACCCAACCTTGTGATTAAAGGGCTGGAATTTTCAGTCCCACCTTCTTCTGGGGACAGTAGAGGAGCTGTCAGTTGGCGCAACTGCCAATGTCCAGTGATTTAATCAATCATGCCTATGTAATAATAAAGTCTCCATAAAACCCTAAAAGGACAGTATTCAGAGAACTTCCAGGTTGGTGAACATGTGGGGAGAATGGTTTGCTAGAAGACAGAGCTCAGCAGCCCCAAGGCCCCTTTCCAACACTTTGCCCTATATGTCTCTTCGGTCTGGCTCTTCCTGAGTTACAACTTTTCATAATCAACTAGTAATCTAGTAAGTAAAATGTTTCCCTGATTTCTGGGAGCCAGTTTAGGAAATGAATCAAACCTGAGGAGGGGAGTCAGAAGTATAGGTAACAACCTGGGTTTGTGACTGGCATGTGAGGGTGGGGGAGGAGTGCAGTGTTACAGGACTGAGTGTTTAATCTGTGGAATCTGTTTTTATCTCTGGGTAGTGTCAGAGTTGAATTACAGGGCAGCCAGCTAGTCCCTGGAGAATTACTTGTGCTATGTGGAACCCCCTGCCCCCCACACAGGAACTGGTCTCAGAACCATAAGGACTCAGCGAGGATGCTTCGTCTATGAAATTATTTTATTGTGTCATAGCCATTTGTGGTTGTTCTATTCTGATTGCTTTATTTTGGTCTTTTCTGGTTTTTTTTTGTTTGTTTGTTTGTTTGTTTTTAATTTCTGGACCTCCAATGAACCTTAATCTCCCTGAGTAGGAGCTGGGGACTGTACTGGAAAAAGAAACAGGCTTAGACTTGCATCACGGATTTTCCATTCCCCGGGTGTAGGACCTTGAAAAAGGTCACTTAATTTCTCTGAGCTTCCTTCTATTTCCTTTGTAAAACAGGATAACAGCAGATTCTCAAAGACGAAAAAGTACATATATGATTACATATGATTTTAATTACATTTTCATATAAATGGAACTATCAAAAAATTTTAAATTCTTATTTCTATCCTAAGTCTGCTTTGGTTGAAATAGAAGAGCAACAGATCAACTAGCTTAAGGAAAGCTAGTATCATTCAAAAATCCAAGAGTTTTAAGTAATACAACTATTGAGAAGGAAAAGATGCTCATGAGCCTCAGTTATGATGGGGAACAGATGCAATTCCACCAGAACTTGGTTGGCTTGACTTAAATCAAGTGCTCACTGTTGACCCCCAGTCAGCTTTGGCCAGCAGAGTGAAAGCACAGAATGTAGTACCCACTTGTCTTGTTCTGCGGAATGGGAACACTTTCTAATAGAAGGATTCTGAGCAAATAATAAAGACCTATCAGACGATCCACAGACTCAAGAGTGTCTTACACAGAAATGTAATAAATACTAATAGTAACCATGGCAAAACAGGCAAGGTATTTTTTTCTTTTGGCTTTTCATTAGAGAAAAAAAATCTCCATAAGAAATAGAAGCCCTAGGGCACCTGGGTGGCTCAGTGGTTTAAAGCCTCTGCTTTCGGCTCAGGTCATGATCTCAGGGTCCTGGGATCGAGCCCTGCATCGGGCTCTCTGCTCTGCAGGGAGCCTGCTTCCTCCTTTCTCTCTGCCTGCTTCTCTGACTACTTGTGATCTCCGTCTGTTAAATTAAAAAAAAAAAAAAAAAAAAAAAAAGAAATAGAAGCCCTCTGAATCTTTTATAATCCTGAATATAATTATAGCGATGGTGTTCTGACTCATTAAAGAAATTATCCTTGGAAGAAATGTTGGTCAAAATTTCAGTTATACAAGTTCTGGGAGACTGAATATACAATAATGTGACTATAGTTAATAATATGGAGTATATACTTGAAATGTGCTAAGAAGATAAATCTTCAGTGTTCTCACCATAATAAAAATAATGCTAATGGGCAGTAGGGGAATGGGCAAAATGGGTGAAGGGGATTGGGAAATACGGGCTTCCAGTTATAGAATGAACAAGTCATGCAAAGGCTTGGCATAGGGAATACAGTTAATGATACTGTAATAGCATTGTATGGTGACAGCTGGTACCTACACTTGTGGTGAGCATAGCATAATGTATAAAGAAGTTGAATCACTATGTTGTACACCTGACACTAAAGTCACATGTGTCAACCATATTCAGATTGTATAAAAATGTAATTATATGAAGTGATGTGTTATGCATTAGCTTAACTGTGGTTCTTTCACAAAAATGTGTGTATGAAATCATATTGGTCACTATACATACACACACACACACATATGTATAATTTTAATTGTGAATTGTACCTCAAATTTTGGAGGAAAAAAAGGAGTGCATTTACATGTTCAGTTGCTTTCAGAACTGCTTGGCCTGTGCCTTGCCTCTTCCTGAGCCCTTCCCAAGACTGTCTTGGCTGCTCAAGATCACTTGCTAGGCCGGTTTACAGGTAGACTGAATCTGATGCAGCTGCTTCTCCAATATGTAGTCTGTGGATTTTTGGTTGTCTAGGTTTCTCTTATCCTTATTTACAGTTTCTAGAGTTCTCAGCCATTGCTTCTTTCTTAATTGTACTATCAAAATGTAGTTCTGATGGGGGGTGCCTCAATCACTTTGGTGTAATAATTAAGGATTAAGGGTTTCAGTTCTAGCTTTGTCACTGATCAGCTTTAGGGTTTTTTTTGTTTGTTTGTTTTTCTAAATCTCTCCAAAATTCTGGGTCTAACAGATGATTCTAAAGGCTCATTCTGCTATGGCCTCTTTAGTTTCTAGACTTTATAGTCCTACAGGAAGATATTATGCATACACCCATTCAAAAATCTATTGAGCATCTCCTATATTCCAAAACGTTTGAGGCTCTGGAAATACAAAGATAAATAGGAGAAGGTTTGATTCTGAACAGCCTTTCCATTTTCCTTTGCTTTCTCTCCTTAACAGCTGGCTTACCTCAGGGGCTTGATAAAAACACCTGGGTTATAAGGTAAAAATCATTCCCGCCTTCACTAAGCACAATCCCAGGGCATGAGCCCTCTGGAGTTGAATAAGTACTCTATTTCTTTCCATTTGTATTTTCTCCATCTGTCCTAATTACATCCCCTCCTTGGGAGTAAGAGAACTACTACTGTCTATTGCGATGTAAAGGTGAGAAAGGTTAATTAACAGTGAAGACAGATCCCAATTGCCTTACATCACATCCCTGTCCATATACATCAGACTGTGAGAGGGTTTCCTCCCTTCTGTGACCCAATACTGCTTGTGCCTGTTCCTCTCAACCTCTTGCATGGCTCCCCTCTTTCTTGAGTTATCTCCAGAGCGTGGCATCCAAAGGCACTCATCCATGTTAATGTGACAAAACACCTTAGTCATAGGGAGGGGAGGATGTCATGTCTTAGAGTAGAAAGGGCCAAGCCAAACTGCCTTCAGCATGCTCAGATCCAACTGACATTAAAGTCTGCAGCCTGAGTGAGTTATAGTCACACAATGGCTTAGAAAGAGACAATGATACCCTCACTTTGCACACTGAGGGTAAGACACTGAAGGAGATACAGTGATTTACCTTTGGTCCCACAGCCAACAAGAGCCAGATTCAAACCCAGTTCAGGGTATTTTCCATTAAATGTTGCTTTTTGTCTGCTTCCAATTCCCCTTTGTTTTACACCTATGGTGCCCACCCCTTTTGCCTTCTTCCATGGCTTCTATTTTTCCACTAATTTCCATCATGAAATGCCCTCGGTTCAGGTCTTATAGTCCTTGCTTCTTCCTGCGTCACATCTTCAAACTTTCTATTAAATATGTTCAATACAAAAACCAGCCAACCAACCAAAAAAACCCCTAAACTATATAATGCTGTGAAAACAGGGACTTCATTGTGGTTCACCACTGAATTCACAGCACCTGGAAGGTACATAATTAACAATTATTCATCGAGTGTCTTTAATAAAGGCAAACTGTTATCTGTTTTTATTGATATGAAATGATATTTACTGAGTACATAGAGCGCACTGTAAAGAACCACAGAAGACGAGGCTAAAGGATTTTAAAGTCAACTTAAGAAGATAGCCCAAATACAAAATTTAACTTTCAATTATTCTTTCATTTATTTATCATACATTATCCTGTGCTGAGAAATATGATTTTTGATTGGTCTGAAATAATAAACAAACCCCTGGTTTTAATCCACAAATCTTATTAATAGAGATAGACAACGAAACAGAGTATTAAACTCTGGACAGATAAATGCTAAAGACGAAGCCATAAATGGGGCTATGGAAGGAAAAAGCACAGGTGTCAATCCATTATTTCAAAGTCAGAGAAGACATCCTGGAGAAAGATGTGTCTAAGAACAGGTAGAAGTCAAAGAGGCATAGAAGGGTAAGGGCACAAATCATTTCCAGAAGAAACAACTTGTACCAGAAATGAAAGAAATAACATGAATTATTTAGCATGGCTAGAGGGTAGGGTTTGAAGTGAGGAATCCTAAGAGATGAAGATAGGTAGGTAAATAGTGATCACTCTGGACTTGCTTTTCCCCATGTAGTCCTAGAACAAGCATCACCTGGGAGCTTGGCAAGTACAACATCTCAGGTACTTCATTTAAGGGGGCCTTCACTCTCAGGCTCATGCAAAGTATAGGATTGGTACCAGCACTGCCCTGACAGTGAGTTCCTCCTTAAATTGTTCACCTGTGGGGTTTCAACTAGCCCTAGTCCTGGACCTGCACCTCAGACACACTGGATTAAAATTATAGTTTAAAAAGATGCCCAGGAGGTGTGTATGCACATTACATTTGAGAAGAACTGCTCTAAAGGCTTTGTAAACCATGCTTATGTTTGGAGATTGTCTTGGGAGCAATGGCTGTTATTTACAGGCATTTGATGGGTGAGATTCCTTGATTTATAAAGGTCTGTGGCTGTGTGGGAAAGCAGCAGCAGCCGGTTAGGAGGCTGTTATAGTAAGTCTTTTTTAACAATTTAAATCTTAAGGATCTGTTCCTTTTAGAATCCTACTACAATTCTCTAAGTATTACTACAGTGATCCAGGACTAGCGTACTCAGATTTGAGGGTTGTTGGAGCAGATGTAGTGGATGGCTACAACTGTGGAGGAAGGACAAAGGAGAAATCAAGAACACCTGGCTCAGGCTGCAGCAAGCAGGTGGTGGGAAGTACCACACATTGAGGTACCGAAAGACAAAAGAACGGCATGTGGAGAGAGAATGATGAGTATACACACTTGGAGATGTTAAATTTAATAAATTTTAGATCATACAACATGATAGGTAGGTGTCCAGATCATGAAGAGATAGGAGATACAGAGATGGATTTTGGAACTATTGTCTCTAAAAATGATAATTAAACCCGTGGGAAGAAATAAGGAGTTTTTAGAGTATATAAAAGAGGTTGGTTTTTTTTTTTTTTTTTTTTTTTTTTTAGTGTGGAATACTGACATTTAAATAATATCTGAAGGAGCGCCTGGGTGGCTTAGTGGGTTAAGCCTCTGCCTTCGGCTCAGGTCATGATCTCGGGGTCCTGGGATCGAGCCCCGCATCGGGCTCTGTTCAGCAGGGAGCCTGCTTCCCGCCCCCTCCCCTCCCCCCCCCCCCCCCCCGCCCTCTCTGCCTGCCTCTCTGCCTACTTGTGATCTCTCTGTCAAAAAATAAATAAAATCTTAAAAAAAAATCTGAATAATTATTTTCATTTTGCAAATTATTTTCACATACAATGCATCATTCAACTAAACTAACTTTTTTGAGGCGCAGAGGTAGGCAGGGAGAGATTATCATCTTCATTTTCGATGAAGAAACAGATAAAGAAACTGGGGCTTGCAGTCTAGCCCCAGTGTTTTGGCTAGTAAATCACCTAGCTGCACACACACCGGGAGCAGTTCCAGTTGCATTGTGGGGCATGCAGTTAAGAGAGAAACCAAGAACAGACGTAGACCACAGTGGTTAGCAAAGACTTCATGGAAGAAGTATCCATTATTTTACTAAGTGTAACTTGTGAGCGCTAGAGCTTTTTCCCAGATATTTTATGGTGTAATATTTTAACATTAAGTGTTTTTGCTAAATGTTTGAGTCTTGAATAACTAGTGGTAAAAGAAAGGTAAGTGCTCCTTTGTCTATTCCAGTATTATTGAAGATTTTACAATGATCAGGGCAAGATATTAAGAACTAGCTGCTTTTAAATCTTGTTTGACAAAATCTTGACAGAAACACCCCTTAGTCATCCTATCACTTGAGGCCAGACTAACTATGATGGTACAAATGTGTACTTTGAGGCAGAACAGCAGCTAATAATTCTACCTACATTAGGTAGTTATTTGGATAGGAGAAAGATACAATAACTGATTTATAATATGAGCCATGATTAAGAGGAAACTTTTGACTGTATTAATCTTACCCACATTTTTAACCTTGGGTGACACAGAATCAACTAGAACATTCTGAATTCTTATAAACATTTTCCATGTTAGTCACAGAATTACAACTATACCTTCATCTCTTATAAGTGACCAAAGGTTCTAGGAAGTATAATAATTGCCATTAACAATTATATAGTTTGTTACATTTTTAAGGTACTCTAACACAGAGTGTTTAATTGGATAATCATTAAGGTCCTATAAGGAAAATGAGATGGAAATGTTATTCCCATGTTTTCTTTAAAAGATGGGAGAAAATAAAGTTTATGGAGAATGAGACTTGCTTGGTTTAAAATAATAATAGCAATAGTTTTAATATAAATAATTTATTAAGAGCATAAGATATGCCAGGAATTGAGCCAAGTGCTTCACAATCATTATTTCACTTAATCCTTACAATGAGCTATGTATTATTATCCTCATATTACAAATAATGAACCCAAGCCTTGAACAAGTCAAGAAAGTTGTGCAAAATTGAACAGAATATGTAATGGAATGGGGAGATGAAGCTAGTTCTAAGTCACCATTAACACTTTGCTCTTCGAAGTCATTTAATAATCCTGTTGAATATCCATTGCAACAGGGGTACAGTTGGGGACACTGGATATATATAAGTTTTCAAAAATATATATAGAATATTAGAATATTAAATAAAATGAACAGATTCCTTAAAAAGTATATAAAATATGACATGTTTCCTTTAAGAACTTACAGTTTGGGGGTCTATAAAAAGATAATTTCAAAAAAAATGGGAGTGCTCTAACAAAAACTGGAATGGAGGGGAAACAGACTCATAGATTACATCACAAAGGTCTTACAGAGTGCAATTTCTTAGTCCACAAAGAGTGAGCGACCAATTCTAGACAGGTCAGCATATAAAGAAAAAAATGCATGTAGTTATAAAACTGTAATTCAGAGAAGAAAAAGTTTTAAATAATTGCACTGTGGTCTTAAGGGTGAAACAACAGGAGATTAGGTTACTGGAACCAGATTATCACACTTGCTTTAGTCAAAGGAAGGGTAAGAGAGACCAAAACAGTAAATGAACATGGAAGTCTGTTTCTTGGAGAGCCAGGTGACTTCTTGGTGTCCCGGAAGCTTAAGAGGGACCTGTTATGGATTGAATGTTTGTGTCCCCACCCCAAATGTCTATGGTGAAATCCTACCTACTCTTCAATGTGATGGTTTAAGGAAAGCAACCCTTTGAAAGGCAATTAAGATTAGACTGGGTCATGAAGGTAGAACACTCATGAATAGGATTATTGCCTGTGAGAGTCACTAGAGAGTTTGCTTCCTCTGCTTTCTACCATGTGAAGATACAAAAAAGAAGCAGTCAGTATACACTTCCGAAGAGGGCTATCACCAGAACCTGACCATGTTGGTACTCTAATCTTGGACTTCCAGCCTCCAAAAATGTAAGAAATTTCTGTTGCTTGTGGTACTTTGTTATAGCAGTCCACACGGATAGGACAGTGCCTGAGAGAGAAGATAAGGTGAGTGGTTTGCTAAGAAGCAATCCAGGAACCAGATAAGGAGGGCCTGACTTAAGGCAGTTGAGTGGGCACAGAATTGAGATTATGTGTTTGGAAAGTCGGGATGAACAGACTTGGGTTCCAATTTACCAGCCTTCCCTCAGCAAGGCTCAGTAAATCTAATTCCTACATTATTATGTGCCCACAACTCTTATTTTTATCAATATTTTCCTGGATATTAAAGGTTTCTTTTTTTTTTTTTTTGAAGCCTCTCTTGATAGCTTTACCAACTAGATTCAACTTCTCATTCTTCTTGTTATTCAAATGTTATACTTCCCCTGGCAAGGTGCTTAGCATGGATTCATTAATTCCCAAGTTATGTCTGTCCATATCTTATCATGACTGGTCTGATTAATCTCAAATCCATCACAAACCCAGCTCCATGTCTGAAGCACAGGTAAATATTAAACACTGGTTGCAAAATGAGCTATTATGCAATTCTTACGTACTCCTCCTAATGATGTCATCTTGAGCTTTACAGGAAACTTAATTCCTGGCTAAATGCATTTGATATCCACTCCGATAATACTTCATAACCCCAATTGTAATACTCATCATTATTAAAATTTATTTCTAGACTCTTAATTCTATGATGATACCAACTACATTTCTTACAATGTTTGAAATATCATAAATGCTTAATTATTGAATAAACAAGCTATTAATTATTTTGTCTCATGCGTTATGCATTTTGACTCCCAGATCTTCCGTTTGTGCTCTATGCAAGCATATGTATGTATCTTTGCATTGCCTTTCTGACAGCTTCAGCTCTTTAGAACTTAATCAAAAAACACAAAGGAATGCAGAGAGAGCTCTATCCAGTGAAAATGGACATTAAAATATCCATTTTGATCTCTTCCTAAGTTATATTGTTAAGTCTGAAAACACAGCTACCAAAATTGACATTGCCATCTTAATAAGTTCATTTGACCAGGCCACACAGGGTGTCCGTGTCCACCAGAGGTTAGACAAAAGTCTCCGGGCATTTTACCATTCCACCCCACCAACACATAGGCTGTGCTGAGAATGTCTAGGGAAGTTCAAGTTAAAGAGAAAACTCCCTGCTATTCGGTTCCTGCTACCTTGAAAACACTACAGACAAGCACATAGTTCTGTGATGCACTAACCAAATTAACACATATATACTGGCACTGGATTTACTTATGAAAATGGGAAAGTTACTCTAAGTGAGGAAGTTTGAGTAACAGTCTAAATCCAGGTAAGAGGTCTTTTGGGTCTTCCTTGCCCATTTCACACAGCAATCACACAGAGTTAATTCCACCACCCATGTCCTCTCAAGCACTGTTATCCCAGGAGCTGTCATTCTGCTCAGTGTCACCTTTCACCTTCCATTGTTAAAATGGCATCCTTACTCATCCCCTATCGATATCGTGTCTCCTACTCCTACTACCCATGACCTGAGAATTCTTCTGAGGTTTTATCTTGTTCCTTTGGAACACAGTCCTCTGTTTCTCCATTTTGCTTGAATCTCTGTGTTGGTTTCTATGCATTAGATAAAAGCACCACCTCTCCTGGTCTTACAGGACTAGCCACCTATAGGAGAAGAACCTTATCAGTCGACTCTACCCCAGCTCTTGGTTGTCTCTCAAACCCTTTTGAGTGTCCAAGCAGTCTGTTTTATTTTTAATGGCTCCTAGTAGCTGAGGGTTTGCCACGACCTGACCCTGTTCCAAAGGGGAGATGATCCCAGGCAGTAGCTTTTAGGCATGCAAATATACCCAGACCCACGGGACCACAAGCCTAAGCTTCCTTGGTTACCCGTGCCAGGTGATCTAGAGGTGTTCCCTGGCAGAAGGTGCAGAAACAGGGGCTCCAAATGAGTGTATAATATAAGCTCCGTTCTGGGAGACACAGTCAAATGGCACGGAGGCAGAGGGGAACTACAAAGAGGGCCACACTAGCTTATGTCCAGTAGACCTCTAGAGTGAGCCAAACCTGAAGCCCACCCCTTAGACTGCAGGATGAGCAAAAAGGCCAGTTTCACACAAAGACTGGAGGGTGGGGGTGGGGGAGTGTTTCACTCCACCATCTGTGCAGCGCCCTCTGGGAAGACGCAGGCCAACAACTGTCCCTGACTGGTCCTACCTGCGGGCCCCAGCCCCAAAGACGCACCGGACTCACGCAGACCCCTGCTCCAGAGGCCTTCAGAAAGGATTACAGTCAGCTCTTACATGTTTAATTAGAAGACTGCCCCTCAGGCTATAGCCACAGCAAGTTTACTGGAACGCACCCAGAGACTGAGCTCTCCGGCCTCGTGCAGGGCCCTATAGAAGCTCTCCCTCCATTGGTTACAGGCCTGCGGGGAAGCACGGGGAAGCCCCGCCGGCGCCCCCTGGCAACAGCTGCAAAACCCTGCACCAGCCTCGCGTAAAACTTCTGCGCCCCGCGGGCAACTGCGCTTTGGAACGTGGCAAGGGAGAGCGTGGAGATGGCGTCCACGCGGAAAGGAAGGGGAACAAAATACCGAAAGAAAGAAAAAGAAAAGGGGGGGAAAAAGTCTAGAGTTTCGAAAACAAAAAGGTGGTGTCCACAGGCTGGAGTTTGGCGAGGGAGCAGGAAGATGGCACCTGCCAGTCTTTGCCCAAGAGGACACCCTCCCCGGCGGCCTCCAGATACTCTTCCAAGCAGAGCCTGCCTCTCAGGTCAGCGCTCCAAGACCAGCAAAGGAGCATCCCCCCCCCCCCCAACAGGTGAGTCCCCCCAGTCCCACCTGGCGCTGGGCCTCGAGGCGGGTGAGTCCCGGGGGGCCTCGGAGAGCTCTTCCTCAGAGCGCTGTTGGTAGCTGGGGTCTCAGGGAAGTGAGCCCCGGGGGGGTCTTCAAAGCTAGACATTTAGAGGCGTGGCTCTCGGGTGCCGGTAGTAAAAGCTGGGGATGCCCAGTGTGGGGTTCAGTCCCTCTACCTCTCAGGGAGAAGCTCTGGGTTTGGGGTTCCCGCTGGACTGTGGGTGGCTCCTCGGCCGCGTCGTGTGGAGTTTCGGGGGGTGGGGGGGGGACCTGTGTCTCGGCCTGGCTTACCTGCTGTCACGTGGGCCTTCGGGTAGGATGCACAGGAATCATTCAGACAGTTTTTAGGTGAGGAACTTATTCCATATTTAGCTGTGGGTTCTGGGTTTGTGGGAGCCCAGACCCTCTCAGGTCGCCATCTTGAACAGGAACTGGACAGCTTCTTATATAGGCTCCCCTCCCCCCAACCTCCGGATAAGGTTTCTCCTATTTGCATCCAATCAGGCCATACACCTGCAGTTATTTGATAATGGCTCCCTTATACCGTGGCTTAGCATGTGACTTAGCACGTGACTCAGCAGTGCCTCTTGCTACCAAACTGCTTAAAACACACACACACATTATTTTTGTTTAAAAAAAAAACAAACATTATTTTTGCAGACCTTGCCATTGCAAATAATATTCTCCCTGCCTGAAATAGCCGTCCCTCCGTTTGTTTACACTCAGAAATCTAACTCATTCTCCTCTGCTCAGACATTGCCTCCTTTGTAATGTCTTTCCTTATCAGCTTATAAAATGAGAGGGGTAGACATGCTATTTTCTTAACCATCTATGGTCTGAGGATTGTTCATGTCTCTGTAACCCCACCCACATGCTAAGGCACTTAAGTGGGGGAACCCTGTCTTTTCAACTCATACTCCTCTGTGTTCAGATACAAGTGTGAGTCCAGAGTAGAAAACTATTTGCTGAATGATTCTATTCACATCCCTATATCAAGTGTATCTTACTTGCACATAGAGCCCCAGTAAGATGTACCTGTGCCAGTTGTCCCCACCTCTAATAGGACAAGTTCTGAGCATCCATTATTCTGTAATTTCTGGGCGGCTCCCATATTTCAGCAGATACAAAGTCAGCCTTCATATAGATGGCACCTCTGCTCTGGTGTGATCACTAAGAAGCCATAAAAAGGAATTAGTAAGCTTAGGTGGATAATTGATGGATGTCAAGTGTCCCTTTGGATAAAAGACTTGCTTCTAGACCGATTGCCTGAGGGCTCAAGAGGCTCCTAGTAGACAATCCAGATGCCTTCTTTTTATTTGCTCTGAATATCTGCATTTTCATCCAAAATTAAGGCACCAAGGACAGCTTTGAATGAAGTAGTGGCCTCGGGGCTAGTACATTTAATGAGAAATCTTTTCAAGGGTCATCTTCTGATACCTTGTGCTAATGACACGGGGCCTTGAAGTGATGGGATTGCTGTGCACCCACTGTACATTAACAAACAAACAAACAAAAAAACACCTTACAATTTACTAAGACTTACTAGTTTTAGAGGTTTTTGACAACTTGATACGCTTCCTCTTAATTGTGACAGGCCCCAGCAAAGCTTACAGCTTCTACTCAAAGCTTATGGCTTTGAAATATAGGCTGTAAGCTCAGAGTGGTTAGGAAAAGCATAAACACGGAAGTAATATGTGTTATCCATAATGAAGGGCTCTTCCCTCCTCCTCTATCATTCAAAGAACTGTAGAAGGTATTTTTTTTCCCCATGGCCTGAAAAACAGACAGTCTAGAAGAGTTAGAAGTGCTGTACTCAAATTCATGAGTGATGTTCGTTGCTGAGTTAAGATGACAACCCTTGTTTTTGACTCCTAGTCCAAAGTTCATTTCACAAAACAGTATGCTGCCTCTTGCAGAATCCACCTGTTAAAAGTTAAAGGGGATAAAATGCCAGTCTGAAGCTCAATAGAATGACATGGGAGAAAATAGGCTGAAGGAGCAGCTGAACTTGTTGATTAGTATTGCTTAATGCAGCTACACACCCACTTACATTCTCCCAGCCCACTGATCAGCATTTTCCTTTTGGGCAGACTTCATAGCCAAGAAATCAATACATCATTAGCCTGCAGCATGTTGTTTTCTGGGTATCAGGCGAGCTCCTGGGAGCATTATTTGAGTCATAATGACAGGGGTTGGGCTGTAATGAAAGTCCTGAATTATGCCACATTAAGGATCTTCCCCCCATGAAGCTGGTAAGCTGCTCAAATATTCCCTTGTGTGGCTTCAGACGCAGCCATCAAATATTTAGCATGGATTTTGGCTAATGTGCCTTCCTTATCCCCAAGATATTCTCCTAAAGCAGGTAGCTGGTATTAATACCCTTTAAGAGGTGAGGAAAGAGAGCCTTGAAGAGATTAACTGGACAAGACTTGCATCCTGGAGTAGCCAAATCAATCCCTTAGATCCCTTTACTACGCTAGCCACTCCCTGCTTCCTTTGGCTTTGAGAACCAGCAGGGTTTTGCAAATTCTCTTCACGGACTGTCTCCAGCTGCTCTGTCCCCAGCCAGAGAGCTCATGACCACTGGCTGGCATTAAACTTCATCATTCTCTGCCCTCCGCCGCTACTATTCCTGAGTCTGCCCCTTCCCAAGACTCAGAAGTCCCCTCTCACTCAGCCTCCCCCAGCCCTCACCTCCTTCCTCTCCTTTCCCCTGAATGACTCATTTTGTTTACTGAGCAGAGAAGCTAATAGAAGGCAGCAGAATTTAAGCTTCCCTGGGACTTGCTTTACACGCTGACAAAATCATTCTTTTCTCTCTCTGTTAAATATTCATGGCTCTCAGATTTTTAGATACAAAGGTACATTTTGTTTTAAAATGTGCTGATCCAAGACATACTGGTTTGCATTGATTTCCTCCTCTTTGCATTTCTATTGCATTGGAAATAAAGAGGTCCTCATTCACTTCTTCTGAAATATGGACCTGAATTTATCTTTGGTTTTCTTTTTTAATTTGGCTGCTATTTGGCCAAAGGGCTGATGTTGGTAGACATTTTACATGTTTGTGTGTTTTTCTCTTCTGACATTGTGTGTGGGCACACACACAGACATGCAGACATCAGGACAGGAAAAAAACACATCCTCTTTTCCAGGCATCACAATCTAATGTTAATACCATTTTAAAGAGATTTTAACAAAGGTTTGAGCTGTTACAGATTTCAAATATTTACAATTTGGAACAAAAATAAAGTAGGGATAGATTTACAGAGATGAAGAATAGACTTATCCTAGGACAGTTCAGAGATATACAGAAAATGAAATGGGGGCAATAGTGCCTCCATCTTAGAAAAAAAAATGGAGAGAAATTTACTGTGGTGTAAGAATTATGGAAAGAGAATAAAGAGTGTGGGGAGGAGGAGGGATTAAAATCCTGATTAATTCAGGTCACTTGATAGGAGTCTTGCAGTGTATAGAGCAAATGAACAAAAGTAAAAGGCTTTCAGATTCTGGAAGTTACTTTTTTTGTGTGTTTGTTTGTTTTTTTCCCAAGCTGGTCTCACACATATTGCCATATCAAATAAGAGAAAACAACCATATGATAAGAAAAAGAGCTGAATTTCTTCTCTCTTTCCTCTCATAGTATGTATTTACTCATAGGACCTCATCCTCATCCCATAACACCCCACCCCCCCCCCACCCCGCCATGTTTTACCTCATGGACTTTATAAGCACTTCCATCTTTGCGTCCTTACAGATAGCAACGATATCCTTTAAGTATTTGCCAGTTCGGAGGCCCAGAGTGGAAGGCTAATTTGTCTGGCTTCTCCTGTATACCAGACCATTTCATGGGCTGCTGACCAGTCTGTATACTGGCCTATAGAAGGGCAGGTGGCCTACTTTGATCAATCAGTTGTGGCCCTGCTGGCTGGGTTCTGCAGTAGGATACCCCTGTGGTGGCTCCTGGAAAAGACTGTTCTGGGGGAGTTTCTGCAAGGAATACTGTGAGTGGAAAGATTTTCTGATGTTTTTTAAAGAAAATGAGGAGGATATCTGTATCATAGCAAACATGTCTAAATCAGGGAAAATTTACTTATTTTGACTGTTGTGAACATTGGTCTTGGAAGACATCATGTTTTCAAAATTTCTGCCATGAATATAGGGGAGATGATCTTCAGTCCAAGGGCTTGGATGCACATTGGGGAATCTGTCAAGACACCTTACAACATTATGTGTATACGTGTTTATTATTGTAAGATTTCTCTTTTTTTAAAGATTTATTTGAAAGATAGAGCACGCGTGTGAGCAAGTGGGGGGGGGGTAGAGGGAGAGAGAGAGAGAGAATCCCATGCAGACTCCCCACTGAGCTCTGAGCCATGCTGGGCTCAATCCACAACCCTGAGATTATGACCTGAGCTGAAATCAAGAGATGCATGCTTAACTTATCGAGCCACTGAGATTCCCCTGTTTAAGTGTTTATTAGAAGCACACGAACAGCTTAGCAGTTGAAATTGAACCCAGAATCTCTGAATACCTTACCTTCTTTTATTTTCAGATACAATTTTGTTTTGTTTTGTTCTGGTTTTTTTTTAAGCCTTCCATGCCACTAAATCCTATGCCATCCTTCATAGCATTTATGAAAATCAGTTCTGTCTGTGGGTTTTTTTCTTCCTATTTTTTATTTGTATTTACCCATAAATTAAGTCCCACTATGGCAAGGACCTTTACTGTCTTGTTCACTTATTCCCAGTGTATAGATGCCTGTTGAATAAAGCAAAGTAGAATCAAAGAGAGAATACTGAGGGGAGGGGGAAGATAGATTAACATATGTCCTGGAGGACTTCATTATTCACATATGGTCCCAGGTACAGTCTGTAACTGAAGATGCAAAGTAGGATATACAGACGTCGTACTTTCTACTCTGGCAACTTTTCTTGTTAAGGGTTTAGTGTGGGATTTTTTCCAAAATTGCACTGTTACAGGAACATGGATCATAAATACAAAACTTACTTGTGAAGAAAATAAGGAGAAAAATTCTCTGCTTCCTGATTTCAGAAAATCTTCTCAAGGGGACATTATTTGCATGTTTTTCAGTTACAGGTGAAACTGAACAACAAATCCTTCAGGAAAAGTAGAAATAACCTACTAATTAGGGGCCAAGATTTTAAAAATAGTTGTGCTTTCAAATCATGGCTCTGCCACTCATTATCTGCATGATTGTTTACAGATGGCTTAACCGCTCTGACCATTACCTTCTTCATCTGTAAAATGTGCATCTTACCTACCTTACTAAGAGAGGTAAATGACACAAGAAAATGCCTGATACATGGTGGTAAATAATAGCTATAATTTTATTGTGTATTCTGTGTTATTTAGTCTTTGCCTCCTTAACCAACTCCAGCGACATTGAAAACATTGTTTTTTTCTTTTTGATGTGAAACACTGAGGTTCAGAAAGTTCAAGTAAGTTGCTTGAATGATACATCTTAGAAAAGACAGTGCAATTTTGTGATTTATAAGAAATATTTATTTGGTCACTCCTAGGACCAAGATATATTTCACGTGTTTGCTGTTTGATTTTTGTGTTTGATCTCCTCCCACGGTTCCCGGCTCACGGTTCCCAAGACCCTACGAGTTTTCTGAGCAATGGGAACGTCAGTTGTTATTATAGTTGGTCTCTTGTCCTCCGTTCCTGAAATGCTTCAGAGCCTTAAAGGTGAAATGGTGTCTTATCATTCATAATAAGCCCCTTTCCACCACAACTGGGTTTATGTTAATGAGGTGACTTTTGGAAAGCACCTAAGGAGGGAAGCTAGTTGTGGAACCAATTTCATGGAAGGGTGGGACTTTCAGTCCTGCCCTTTGATTTCTGAGGATTGGAGAGAGGCTGGAGTTTAAATCACTCATCTTTGGCTAGTGATTTAGTCAATCTTGTCTATGTAAAGAGGCCTCCATAAAAACCTCAAGAAGGGGGAAGTTTACAGATCGTCTAGGTTGGTGAGCCAGAATGCTTCCATGTGCCACCTAGCTGAATTCCCAAACTCCATGAGGGCAGAATCTTCTTTGCACGCCTCGCCCCATGTATTTCTTCATCTGGCTGTTGATTTGTATTCTTTAATAATCTTTGTACGAAACCAGTAATCCGGTGAGTAAACAGGTTTCCTGAGTTTTGTGAGGTGCTCTAGCAAATTAATCGAACTCAAAGAGGGAGCCCAGAGAACATCTAACATCTAGCCAGTCTGTCCGTTCAGGTAACAATCTGGATTCGGGATTGGCATCCAGAGTGGAGAGCAGTCTTGTAGGATGGAGTGTTTACCCTGTGGACTCTGCTGCTGTCTCTAGGTGGATGGTGTCAGGATTCAGTTGAACTGTATCACATCCAGCTGGTGTCTCAGAATTGCTTGGTGGTGTGGCAGAATTCCTGCCCACACTGGAAACTGGGTGAACTCCCAACAAGGAGGGGATTTAAATCTATTATTGATAGGGGTGAGGGGAAGGAGAATGAAGGAAATGAAGGGGTGTGTGGTGAGGGTTTCAAATTCAGTGATTTATAAGTTTTAGTAGATAAGACTTACCTTTGCAACAAATGCAGACATCCATTCCACCAGTTAAATATCTCCAAATCTTAATTTCCACAGAACTTCTGGGTGATTCTGATAACATTTATTCAAGACTTACTCTACCAGGTGTTGTTCTAAGTGGTTAAGTGCTTTGCTCAATGCCTCACAGCTGGTAGGTAGCCAAGGCCAGATCCAATTCCAGAGGCCATGTTCTTAACTACTTACTCTGCTGGCTTCCCTGTATCAGATAGTTGTGCATCACATTTTGAGAAGACATAGAAATGACACTGTGGAAGCTCAGAGACTGTGGCTGTTGTGGTGCGTGAAACAAATCAGGCAGCATGTAGCCAAAATTAACATGAAAGGCGGCCATGATCAATGAAACCAAATGCATAACCTAGTACCTGGCACAACATGCTCAATAAATATTTGTTGAATAAATAAATACTTATGAGGACGACAGCAAGCCTTCAGTCTTAGGGAAGACTGACAAAACATTCATTTAGCCATGGGATTACTGAAACCCAGAATTAGAATAAACTTCAAAAGTCATCAAGACCTAACTCCCCCGCCCTGTGGATGCTACAACTATCTCACAATATTAAAGGCCCATTGTCAGCCAGTTAAAGAAAAAGCAGCTTCTGGTTTGCAGTATAAAAATAAGAGAAAAGACCAGAAATATGACCCACGGAGAAGTAAGAGAGCTTTAAATGCCAGAGTCAAATAGAGTTCTGTTTGTAGCCAGCTCTCTGACAGACAAGAGGGAGAGAAGTAAATACTGCAGCAATGATGTCTACAATCACAGAAGCGATTCTCCAACAGCAAAAAGATGCCCGTGGTCCTGGGGGGCCAATGTGAGCCTATTGATTTCTCTCCCAGTTCCTCCTTATTGTTCATCATTTCCTGTTCGTTCATGCAGCCAGTGTCTCAGGGACTGTGGTCTCTCGTGGGCCTGCCAATCTTACTGCTGTTGAGCGACCATGAACTATGAAGGTCCATGAGCCCTTTAATTGGACAAGCCCCAGTTAATAATGCAGGAGAGGGGCTGAGCTTGGAGTAGGCAGCGCAAGAAAGAAAGACCGAATGAGGAAGGAGACAGAATCCATGAATGCAGTCTTCACAGAGAGAGGGGACCGGAGGGAAAAATAGTCACTACAGAAAACTCTTTCCAAACAACACTGGTGGTGGATTTCACTTGAGGAACACGCTATGCAGGTGGTCAGGGAAATGAACTTCTCCTGTCATTTGAGATCAAGATTATCTCGAATCAGGGATTGCTGGTGAGGTTGTTCATAAATACAGTCTACTTGATGCTCATTGGGTAGAAAGAACAATTTTACACTGATTATTGAATCCCTGAATTCAAGTGATCAGGTTATCACACTTCTAGTCAAGAAATTCTTTTACTTAAAATGTCATTAATTAAAATGTAAAATTAATGTACTGACTGAAGATCAGTCCAAAATATAAAATAGCCATGATCTCCAGAGAGATTGGCTTATTCCTGGTTTAAAATAAACAGAGAAATGGCAGTCATAAAATTTATAACTGAAATATCAGGGTAGTTGAGAGGCATTTAACACACTTTATTAAAAACAAATAAACCAAAACTGACATTTAAGAAATTTATTTGCTTAGCTATTTAACAAATGGCAAACGTTTACTTCATATAAAAATGTGCTGTATGCTCAGGGTTCAGTGATGACAAAGGTGTGCACATTCCCTGTCACTGATAAGCATTTGGCTTACTGGGGGGAGGGAAAGAGGAGAGCAGGCAGAAATTTGCTGTATCAGGGGATACGTGTTATGAGAGAGCGAGCATAGTGCCTTATGAGACCACAGAATAGTATCTTAGTCAAGTGCAGAGATAATTAAGACTTCCTAAGAGGCAGCTTCTTCCAGCCAGAGGCCGGCAGCGTTCGTGAGTTAGCCAGACCAAACAGGGTGTGGAAGAGCATTCTGGGCAAAGAAAATGGTATGTCCAGAGACTATGGCACATTTAAGAAAAGTAAAAAATTAATCCATTTTTTTAAAGATTTTATTTATTTTAGAGAGAGGGAGTGTGTGTGTGACAGGAGGCTGGGAGCAGAGGGAGAGGGACAAGGGGACTCCACACTGAGCACAGAGCCCCACATGGGGCTCAATCCCACAACCCTGAGATCATGACCTGAGCTGAAATCAGAAGCTGGTCCATTAACCGGCTGAGCCACCCAGGTGCCCCTAAAGTTAATTCATTCTGATGGTAGTATTTTGGACTGAAGGTTTCCATCCCCATAAAATGTGTATGTTGAATCCCTAATCCTCAATGTGATGGTATTTGGAGGTTGGCCCTCTAGGAATTAATTATGATTCGATGACATCATGAGGGTAGAGCCTCCTTGATGGGATTAGGGCTCTTCCAATAAGATGAAGAGACCAGAGGGCTCAGCCTCTGCTGTTTGAGGATATAGCAAGAAGATAGGAGGAATGTCTCACCAAAACCGAGTCCCATGCTGGCATATTGATTTTGGACTTCCAGCCTCTAGAACTCTAGGAAATGAATGTTTGTTGTTTAAGCCGGCCAGTCTTTGGCTTTTATTATCGTAGTCTGAGCTGACTAAGACTGGTACAGTGAGAAAGATGCAGAGGTGAGGCTGGTGTAGTGACTGCAGACCAAAGCCTGAAATTCCTCGTGAGTCCTGCTACGCACCTTTGCTAGACCTTCGCAGGTTCTCATACGTCACTCCCTAATGGCCCCTGTGAGGGACGCATCAGCCCTACTATCAAGACAGCCTTCCTGGGGCCTGGGAATCTAGATGTCTGGTACCCCAAACCCCTATTCTGGTACCTGAGATTCTGCCTTCATCTGAGCGAGGGCCAACAGTGCGCCTCTGACTTACAGCCCCCAGTCCCGGTTGCCCGTGTTTGGGTTCCAGCCATGAAAAAGTCAGAAGCATCTACCTTCTCCCCTCAGACTGAGGTTCTCTGTTTCTTTTTCTGGACCTAGCAGAAACAAGAGTCCTGTTCCTGACTCGGGCCTTCCTAAACTTTATATCTCTGACTGGTCATTCCCTGCCTGCTCAGCCAAATAACCATGTATCACCAACTCATCTCCTGACATTGCGGCCCGCCCGCCCATAACACCCGTGGGACCACCCGGGTGTTGACCATGCTCACTCTTAGCCTTTGCTGATCCCTCCTTCTACCCACGGCTGCTTTTTCCTCCAGCACCTGCAGCTGAATCCAACTCTTTCCGCCCTCTGAATGTCCTATCAAGTCTCTGTTTACACTGTCTAGTCTGGCCTGACTACAGTGTTTCTTTTTTTTTTTTTTTTTAAATTTTTTTTTTTTTTTTTTTTATTTGTTAGAGAGAGAGCGAGCGAGCACAGGCAGACAGAGTGGTAGGCAGAGGCAGAGGGAGAAGCAGGCTCCCCGCGGAGCAAGGAGCCCGATGTGGGACTCGATCCCAGGACGCTGGGATCATGACCTGAGCCGAAGGCAGCTGCTTAACCAACTGAGCCACCCAGGCGTCCCGACTACAGTGTTTCTAAATAACTTTTTTTAAATAACCTTTTATGAAGTGCCACAAGGACAGCTAAAATATTGCCTGAAAATAAGAGTGTTCAAATACCAGACAGGCGAGAAAGGACAGTAAAATAGAGTAGGTTTGGGTAATTCATAATGTTTGTGAATTAAGAGACCGGGTGAATTCTGGTGTGGTCTAGCAGAGAGGTGTAGTTGAATCAGTGCTCCCATTTATTTAATCGGCAGACATTTAGAGGATAACTGCTTTGTACCAGAAACTACTTTAGGGTCTGAGATCTTGGCTGCAAACAAGATAAATTTATGTGGAGATTCTAGTCTAGAGGAGAAGGGAAATCTGAACTTTGAATTGTCATCTAGGACGGACTCAGAATGTTCTAGTGCATATCTGCCCAATCTGGCTCTTTAGAAGCCATCTGCTAAACCTGGTCCACAAATGATTTTGAGATTTTGGGGGATCCCCACACCACATGTCCTCCAAGACCCCTTTCATCTCTGAAAAGTCTCTGTCCTACTGGGTTCTTTTTGCCAGGAATCCTAAGGCAGAAGGCACAGGTTAGAGACAAAATACCCCCAGAAGAATTGTTCAAGTTGCTTGCTTAGAAATATGATGCCTCAGGTAGAACCAGATACAACAGCAAGGCGGGGGAGATGAATATGGCAGGAATGTTTCTACTTTATCTGTTGCTCTGTTTGGTGACATCTCATCCCTCATGGAGTCTGTTTTTGTGAAAATTTTCCTCCCATATATATGGAGTAGAGATATTATTCAATGATTGCCAGCAGTGAGAAATGCATGGAGAGATAAAGAAAGGAGTTTGCTTCTCAGTGACAGTGAATAGGGTCTATTTCCTTTATCACAGAATCTGAGCCCTAATGAATGGATCCCATACTGCCTATCCATCATCTGCCCAGAAAGCACGGCAAGCCCCACTACCTGGTTAGCCAGCTACCTGGACCTTCTCTACTGTAGCTGACTGTCCCTTCTTTGCTCCTGTGCCCCAAGTATGTTAGTCTAAAGAGAGAGGAGAAGAGGCCTTTGGAGCTGCCAAAATGGTACAGTGAGGAAGTTTTGGTGCTAATCTGAAAGGGGTCAGCGTTCTCTTCTAGAACATCAGTGGAGCTTGTATCCTCAGGCTGGTCGGTCTCTTTATTTTGCTCTTTTGGATCAATCCCCTTCTTTCTCATTTGAATTAAAAAAAAATATTTTTCATGTGTTTATAAAAATAAGTTAATTCCAGATAATAAGACAGCTGGGAATATTTACGTTTAAAAAAATTTATCAATATATTCTAAATTATATTCAGCAAGGGGCTCTCTAAAAGAATATGGGAGTGTAGATTAGTATCACCTTCTTGTAGGGTGATTTAAAAACTTTCTTAATAATTAAAATAAAGATACTCTTTGTTGTTGCAATTCTCTTTCAAAAATATCCTAAAGAATATTTCTCGGAAATGTGCAAAGATATACTTACAAGAATATCCATGGGAGCATTTACAAAGCAAAATTGGAAATAGCCTAGGTTTTTATCAATAGCTAATTCATTAAATGATGGCTGTTCTGTACAGCCAAATACTCCGTAATTATTAAAAGAAAATTCTAGATCTATATATGCTGAGATGGAGAGATCACTAAGTTATTTCATTCAGTGAAAAACCATGTCTAGAAGGGAACTTCTGCGATTCTGTTTTGTTCTCTTTCTTGGTCTGGATGGAGCTGGTTACATCTGCACACTGAGTTTATAAAAAATCAAAGAGTTACAAACTTAAAATGCATATGTGTTTCTGCATGCATGTTATACTTCAAGAAAAAAAGTTAAAACAATGTACATAATATTATATGTAATGTAATTTCAGAACTGTATAAATTTGTATACATTTGACATTTATACAAATTCTAGGAAACAAGATGCTATACAATGATAACTTCTGGAATGGAGAACGGAAGTGAGCACATGTAGACTTTTACTTCTGGTTTTCTGTCTTTCAGGCTTTTTGATTTGTTTCATTTTTTTAAAAAAAGAAAAAAGGTAGTTAAAATTATTTTAAATACTGGTACACATTCCTGGAAATAGTAAAATAACACTCTATCTTCACTCAAAGTCAGCTATGGAGCTCTGTGATGGTTTTTCTTTGCTGGACTTTTTTTTTTTTTTTAGCATATTTTATTTTATTTATATTTGCTGTCCCTTTGCTCTCTACTTCTAGAATTCATCACAATGCATCTGCAATGCCCTGTTCTTTTCTTTGGCCCACTAGCCTGTCTCTCCACATCTTTCAAGGCCTCCATTCCAAATCTAAGTGGGTGAGCATCTGTTAAGCAGCTGCTACATCCAAATTGAGAAAGGGCCACATTGCAAGCAAGAGGCCAGGGCAAGAATCATTCTGAGTGGAAAATGGCTTGGCAGGGTCCAATGCTCTGGGACCCATCTGAGAAGAAAGATCATTAATGTTAATCTAACTGAGCTCAGGGTGGGAGGAAGCAGAGCTGTAGTTTCTGGAGGAAACGGCTTGAACTAAGGGCTGGTTTCATTTGACAGAGACAATGAGGAATCACTTGCCTGTGCTAAATGGAGACACGATTATCCATAATTGATACATGATTTTCAGCTGCCGCCTTTGTTCTGGTGCAGAGGAACGGGTAAGGAGCAGTGAGGAAGTAGGGTCACGAAGCTTCAGAATGCCCGAGTCTGTGACCAGGCACGAGATTGGGATTTCCGTTTTGGTTGGAGGAATTACAGGGCTGCTTACACAGAGCTGTTTACATTTAGATTCTTAGGTAGCTCTAAAATCTTATCAGCTGAATACTAGAGATTCCATTATCTATAACCTCTAGTGACTGAGAACAAGGGATTTAGAATCAGGCTGACTGGCTCATGCATAAATCCTGATTTTTAACACTGGCTTTGTGACCTTAAGTAAGCATCTGAACTTCAGTATCTTCATCAATAAAAGGAGAATAATATATGTCTCATAAAGTAGTTCTTAGTTATTGACTTTGCTGATGTTAATGTTCTTTACATTTACAAAGTGCTTATATTGTGCCACAGTACCTACGAGGTAGATTTAGTTATAACCATCTTGTATGAGAGAAAATGGAAAATATAAGAGTATGGCTTAGATAGAGCAGGGAAGGTATTGAAACACAAGTCTGACTAATGCAGAACCCAGTGGGTTTTGAACCTTACTTTGTGTTGGGACTGTGTAGGTTAGTCCCATCAAAATGACCATGTTCTGCTGAGATCTCACGAGAGCAAATGTGCTTAATGCAGGCCTCTGTTGGCCCCTCGAAACCATGACATTAGCCCCCATTTATAGCTCCATTCAGAATCTCCAATGGCTCAAAACATTAATAAAGTTCTCATGGACCAAAAACATTAAGATTGGTCCACAATGTACTCTCGTATTATTATAATAGCACCCAGGTAGGAACAGGTGACACTGACCCATTGGTTAGACTAGACCAGTGCTTCTAGAAGGGTCCTCTGCAAGACAGGGGGGCATCATTATCTACCTGGGAGCTTTTAGAAATGTAAATGACGACCCCACCTCAGACCTACTGAATTCAAATCTAATTTGAAGGTTGGATGGCAGGGATGTGCTTTGATCAGCTCTGCATGTGATTCTCATACACACTAAGGTTGGAGAAGCACTGAGGCTGGAGCAAGGTGTTAGGGCAAATCACTAGCTATAAAAAGGGAAGGAGAGAGATGAAGTCTGTGTCTACATTATTAGAAGAGAGAATCTTCTTCCTAGAGAAACAGCCTGGTCCTTTTCTCCAGGTAATTTCAGCCGTAAACTCTTTCTCTTTTATATGTTTTTTTGGGGGAATGGAGGGAGGATGCTACGGGCAGGAAGAGGGGAATTACAGTTAACTGCTTCCTAAAATCTGGAGAGAGATTTTTCAAACACCAATAACACTTTAGATAACCTGAAAAATATTTTTTCTTTTCTTTTCTTTTTAAACAAAAACTTTCTGAAAGTGTTCTGCAGAGACAAATGTATGCTCTGGATCTAGAATCAGGAGTCTGGGATTCATGATCTGTTTTTCTTTCCCTGTCCCATCTCCTTCAGCATCCCAGACCATCTCCTCTCCTCAGCTCCTTCTTCTCTTTCTTAATTCCTGTGAAGTCACTGGCCTGTTTGGGGAATTAATTGTGAATACATTAGGCCATACCCCTACCCTGAGGGAGAGTACAGAGTAGTGAAGAGATAGTGAAAAATAAATGCGCAAATGCAAACCAGTGTGCTCCAGGGAGTGGTCAGAATGATCAAGAAATCTCTTGCCAGAGAAAGGGTTGACTAGAAAAAGCCTTGGGCAGGGGCAAAGAAGTTAAAAGATAAAGAAGTGTTGGGGTACCTAGGTGGCTTACTCAGTTGGGCCTCCAACTCCTGATTTTGGCTTAGGTCATGATTCCACAGTTGTGGGACTGAGCCCTGAATTGGGCTCCTTGCCCAGCATGGAGTGTGCTTAGAACTCTCTCCGTATACCACCCCCCCTTGAAAAAAAAAAAAAAAAAGAAGAAGAACATACAGTGAATTTTAAAGTCTTTTCGTTTAAATAGAAGAAAGCCATTGTGCTCTTGATATGAAGCCTAGGAAACCAGCAGGGATTGGAAGTGGGGGGCCTTGAGTGGTCAAGAAACCTTCTCTCTCCAGAGATAGATGTCATTTGTGGGATGGGGGAGAAGAATGCTCCTGCTCTCCTTGTCTTCCCTCCATCTCAAACTACGATTCATCAAGGGAAGTCAGAAACAAAGTTTCTGACCCATAGCATTTCTTGTTGACAGAAGGAATGCACCTGTAAGAAGTTAAGTGAATTTAGGGGTGCCTCAGTGGCTCAGTTGGTTAAGCATCAGCCTTTGGCTCAGGTCATGATCCCATGGTCTTGGGATCGAGCCCCACATAGGGCTCTTGGCTCCTCAAGGAGCCAGCTTCTTCCTCTCATCTGCCTGCTGCTCCCCCTGCTTGTGTTCTCTCTCTGTCAAATAAATAAATAAAATCTTAAAAAAAAAAAAAAAAGTAATTCAGTGAATTTGAAGTTCAGATTTCTAGTACCACTTCCTGGGTGATCTTTCTCAAGCCTGGAGGCCCATAGAGCAGGACAGCTTAGTAGTTACAAATATGAACTTTAGGGGACACCTGGGTGGCTCAGTGGGTTAAAGCCTCTGCCTTCGGCTCAGGTCGTGATCCCAGGGTCGTGGGATCAATCCCCGCATCGGGCTCTGTGCTCAGCAGGGAGCCTGCTTCTACCTCTCTCTCTATCTGCCTGCCTCTCTGCCTACTTGTGATCTCTTCCTGTCAAATAAATAAATAAAATCTTTAAAAAAACAAACAAAAAAAACAAACTAATATCAACTTTAGGGTTAGCCAAATAGAGATAAATAGCTTCAAATGGCTGGGGTGCCTCTTACTGGGTTTATATTTTTGTGCAAGGCAAGTAAACCTCTCTGACTTTCCATTTCCTTATCTGTATAATGCAAATAATAAAACCTACCTCTAAGACTGTTGTAAAGATTAAATGAGATAATATATTTTTGGCACAGGGTCTGAGTGCATAGTAAGCTCTCGAGGGTTCTAATTAAAAATATTCCTTGTCCTTTTATTAATTTTATTGATCAACAAGTGCTTACTTTCTCCTTAGTCTATAAAAGAGTAAGATGATCTTTCTCTTAGCTCCAGAGGCAATGGGTAGGAAGAACATGATGAATTGTGAAAAGTGAGGCAGAAACTGTCCTTTATGGGAATTTAGAGATAAGAATGCTAACTACTGGCTGGAGAAATGGATTTATGGCAAAGGCAACATTTGTGTTGAGTCTTGAAGGATATACTGAAGAGAAAGAGGAGAAGAAGCAAGAACGTGTTCTGATGAAAACCCACAATTTATTGAGTGCTTACCAAGTTCTGGACACTGTTGTAGGCATGATATGTATACCGACTCATTTACTTCTCACAAAAACCCTAGGAGATGGATACCATTATTATCCCCCATTTTGTGGAGTGAGAGACAGCAGCATAGAGAGGTGAAAAATCTTGCCCAAGGTTCTATAACTGTTAAGCAATAAAGCCAAGGTTTGATTTTAAGTAGCCAGTCACACAGGATCTTAATCACTAGACTCATGTTTGTGTTTAGTTAATTAATTATGCCTCCATTTTTATCCCAAATTAACTTAAAAAAGCAAATAGTTTGAATTGGCTGGGGCATAAGGTGCTTGATGGGGATTATTTGGAGAAATTGGAGATTATTTGAAGAAATTCAAGCCCCAGGGAAGGGGATTGAAATCTCTTTTGGGGTATGGAGGTAAGAACAAAGATTTCTGAGAAGAAACACTGAGAAATAATAATAATTCCATGTGGTAGAAAGAAGCCCTCTGGTGCCCTTATTTCATTGCCTCATGGTTTTATGAACTGAAATACATTCCACTCACACAAACCACTTCAGGATCTTTTATTTTTAATCTTTCCGACATAGGAGAACAAATTTAACAATGAGATTCTGTTTCTGTTCTGTACATGGGGATAATTAAATTTGCATCCCACTTCAGTGTTGGATCTGCTGTTTGAAGGGAAATGTATCAATTGGACACATGCCCCATGATTTCTAGTCTGCAAATAAGGCATTTGGAGGAGGGGGGAAAAAGGCAACATTTTTCTCCCAAGCAGTAATCACAGTAAAATCTTCACTTAGTGACAGCTTGTTTGTGGCTGGATTAATTCCCATTTGAGAGGGGCCAAAGGGCAGGGAATTGAAGCGAGGAAGCTAGAGAGAGGAGGGCATAATTATGGAAAGTCCCAGAGGACTCAGAACAGAAGTTTGCAAGGGAGGCCAACTGCACATACCTGAAAACGATCTTGGTCAGGAAGCCCTAGGGACCTCTTTCAGTCTCTGGTTTATTTCCAAGGTCCTCATATTCTTTTTCCATGTAGAACCCAGGGACTTGGCCTGATTCATGGAAGTTACAAATGTTGTGGACTACAATTAATTGATGTATGAGTCTGGGCATGAGGAGATGCACTAGAGTATAAATCTCAGTCCTGCCACTCAGTGTATCTGTGAGACCTCAAGCAAGTTTCTTGCCATCTCTGAGATGCTTTCTTTCCCTGTGGAAAGATGCAGGATTGCTAATTCTACTTTATATTGAAGGTGCAAATTTAAAAACAAAAACAAAACATGTAGAAAAGCTCTTGACACATATTAAATCTCAAAGGATGTTTTCCTAACTTTTCTTTCCATTTAGTATCACTTCTGCATTTCCATTTCTTGATTGTACCGCTCATTTGTTTAAATAAAGTCTACTCTAAGTGGGGGGTGGTAGGGGAGAAATCGAGGCATAGGGAGAAATTCATTTAAATGGTGATAGTCTTGGGTATTAATCGAGATGATTTCACTAGTAACTAAGGATGTTGTATGTAACAAAAACAAAACAAACTTGGTGATTACTTTCATTCTCCTACTGACCTCAGCATAGCTTCCTTTCCCCTGGCTCTTGCCACTGTTCCAGGAAGTTAAATGAGTAAACTTGAACAGTTTTTATTTCCTATGAGGCTGTAATTCGCATGAGGGCAGAGGCTGTGTGTGACTTATTCATGCCTGTACCACTCTTTCCTAGCCCAGGACTTGAAATGATGTAAAAAAAAAGCGTAGGTAGCATGAGTGAATGAATAGGTAAGTTATTATTATTATTTTTTTTCCTTCCTTAGAGTCTTCCAAGCTTTAGGTTTTTGAAAGAACAGGGAGCGAAAACAGTAAAGAGTGTTTGGTCTGTGTGGGATGAAGGGAAGTCCAGTTCTTATTTCATCAACCAGAGGGACATTCGAACCTGCCCCTCCTCATCCTAAATTCTGGAGATAAGCCTTTTTTGGGGGGTGAACATAAATGTGTTTTGAATGATTTGTGCTAAGTTAAACACTAGCTAGGTCTGCAAAGTACATAAATAATGACAATAACAGGGGCACCTGGTTGGCTCAGTTGTTAGGTGTTTGCCCTTGGCTCAGGTCATCATTCCAGGGTCTCGGGATCCAACCGCACATTGGACTCCCTGCTCGGCGGAGGTCTGCTTCTCCCTATCTCACTCCCCCTGGTTGTGTTCCCTCTATCTCGCTGTGTCTCTCTGTCAAATAAATAAATAAAATCTTTAAAAAAATAATGACAATAACAATATTTTCCATGATTGAAAAGCATTATTTGCTTTGTAAACACATTGGTCTCAAGCATTTTATCTTTCTTGCCTTCTCTTCTGTCTTCTCACTGTGGTGTGGAGAATGAATCAGGGAGACCATTCAGAGATGATAGCAGTATTCTAGAGGATTTATGATGGCAGCCTTGACTAGGAGGGGAGTCGAGCAAATAAAAACATGATACATTTGAAATACATTTTTGGAACAGACCTGAAAGAACCTGAAGAACTTTGAAGGTAGACAATGGGAAAAGGAATGAATTAAGGTTGACTCCTAGGTATTTGAACTAACAAGTAGGTATTGGTGCTTGTCCTTCCTACCTACCTATCTTCCTTCCTTCCCCCCCCCCCTCCTCCTCCTCCTCCTCCTCCTCCTCCTCCTTCTTCTTCTTCTTCTTGTTCTTCTTCTTCTTTTTAATTAACATATACTGTATTATTTGCCCCAGGGGTACAGGCCTGTGAATTGTCAGGCTTACACGCTTCACAGCACTCACCATAGCACGTACCTTCCCAATGTTCATAACCTAACCACCCTCTCCATACCACACTTCCCCCCAGCAACCCTCTGTTTGTTTTGTGAGGTTAAGAGTCTCTTATGGTTTGTCTCCCTCTTGATCTCATCTTGTTTCATTTTTTCCTTCTCTACCCCCCCCATAACTCCCACGTTGCCTCTCAAATTCCTCATATCAGGGAGATCATATGATACTTGTCTTTCTCTGATTGACTTATTTCACTCAGCATAATGCCCTCTAGTTCCATCCACATCATTGCAAATGGCAAGATTTCATTTCTTTTGATGGCTGCATAGTATTCCCTTGTATATATATACCACTACTTCTTTATCCGTTGATCTGTCGATGGGCATCTAGGTTCTTTCCATAGTTTGGCTATTGTGGACATTGCTGCTATAAACAATCGGGTGCACATGCACCTTCCGATCACTACATTTGTATCTTTAGGGTAAATACCCAGTGTATGGTTGCTTGGTTGTAGAGTAACTCTATTTTCATCTTTTTGAGGAACCTCCATGCTGTTTTCCAAAGTGGCTGCACAAGCTTGCATTCCCACCAACAGTGTAGGAGGGTTCCCCTTTCTCTGCATCCTCTCCAGCATCTGTCATTTCCTGACTTATTAATTCTACCCATTCTGACTGGTGTGAGGTGGTATCTCATTTGGTTTTGATTTGTATTTCCCTGATGTCGAGTGATGTGGAGAACTTTTTCATGTGTCTGTTGACCGTCTGGATGTCTTCTTTGCAGAAATATCTGTTTATATCCTCTGCCCATTTCTTGATTGGATTCTTTGTTCTTTGGGTACTGAGTTTGATAAGTTCTTTATAGATTTTGGATACTAGCTCTTTATCTGATATGTCATTTGCAAATATCTTCTCCCATTCTGTCAGTTGTCTTTGGGTTTATTGACTGTTTCCTTTGGTGTGCAAAAGCTTTTGATCTTGATGAAGTCCCAATAGTTCATTTTTGCCTTGCTTCCCTTGCCTTTGGTGATGTTTCTAGGAAGAATTTGCTGCAGCTGAGGTTGAAGAGGTTGTTGCCTATGTTCTCCTCAAAGATTTTGATGGATTCCTGTCTCACATTGAGGTCTTTCATTCATTTTGAGTCTATTTTTGTGTGTGGTGTAAGGAAATGGTCCAGTTTCGTTCTTCTGCATGTAGCGGTCCAATTTTTCCCAACACCATTTGTTGAAGAGACTGTCTTTTTTCCTTTGGTCATTCTTTCCTACTTTGTCAAATATTAGTTGACCATAGAGTTGAGGGTCTATTTCTGGGCTCTCTATTTTGTTCCATTGACCTATGTGTCTGTTTTTGTGCCAGTACCATACTGTTTTGATGATGACAGCTTTGTAATAGAGCTTGAAGTCTGGAATTGTGATGCCACCAACTTTGGCTTTCTTTTTCAACATTCCTCTGGCTATTCGGGGTCTTTTCTGGTTCCATATAAATTTAAGGAATCTTTGTTCCATTTCTTTGAAAAAAATTGATGGTATTTTGATAGGAATTGCATTGAACATGTAGATTGCTCTAGGTAGCACAGACATTTCACAATATCTATTCTTCCAATCCATGAGCATGGAACATTTTTTCTGTCTTCCTCAATTTCTTTCATGAGTACTTTATAGTTTTCTGAATACAAATTCTTTGCCTCTTTAGTTAGGTTTATTCCTAGGTATCTTATGGTTTTTGGTGCAACTGTAAATGGGATTGACTCCTTAATTTCTCTTTCTTCTGTCTTGTTGTTGGTGTATAGAAATGCAACTGATTTCTGTGTATTGATTTTATATCCTGACACTTTACTGAATTCTTGTACAAGTTCTAGCAGATTTGGAGTGGAGTCTTTTGGTTTTTCCACACATGGTATCATATCATCTGCAAAGAGTGATAGTTTGACTTCTTCTTTGCTGATTTGGACGCCTTTAATTTGTTTTTGTTGTCTGATTGCTGGAGGCTAGGACTTCTAGTACTATGTTGAACATCAGTGGTGATAATGGAAATCCCTGCTATGTTCCCGACCTTAGCGGAAAAGCTCTTAGTTTTTCCCCATTGAGAATGATATTTGCTGTGGGTTTTTCATAGATAACTTTGGTGATATTGAGGTATGTACCCTCTATACCTACACTTTGAAGAGTTTTGATCAAGAAAGGATGCTGTACTTTGTCAAATGCTTTTTTAGCATCTATTGAGAGTATCATATGGTTCTTATTCTTTCATTTATTAATGTATTGTATCACATTGATTGATTTGCAGATGTTGAACCAACTTGCAGCCCTGGAATAAATCCCACTTGGTTGTGGCGACTAATCCTTTTAATGTACTGTTGGAGCCTATTGGCTAGTATTTTGGTGAGAATTTTCGCATCTCTGTTCATCAAGGATATTGGTCTGTAATTCTCTTTTTTGATGGGGTTGTTGTCTGGTTTTGGGAGCAAGGTAATGCTGGCTTCATAAAATGAGTTTGGAAGTTTTCCTTCCATTTCTATTTTTTGGAACAATTTCAGAAAAATAGGTATTAATTCTTCTTTAAATATTTGGTAGAATTCCTCTGGGAATCCCTCTGGCCCTGGGCTGTTGTTTGTTGGGAGATTTTTGATGACTGCTTGAATCTCCTTACTGGTTATGGGTCTGTTCAGGTTTTCTATTTCTTTCTGGTTCAGTTGTGGTAGTTTATATGTCTCTAGGAATTCATCCATTTCTTCTAGATAGTCAAATTTGCTGGAATATATTTGCTCATAGTATGTTCTTATAATTGTTTGTATTTGTTTGGTGTTGGTTTTGATCTCTCCTGTTTCATTCATGGTTTTATTTATTTGGGTCCTTTCTCTTTTCTTTTTGATAAGTGTGGCCAGGAGTTTGGCAATCTTGTTAATTCTTTCAAAGAACCAGCTCCTAGTTTCATTGATTTGTTCTACTGTTTTTGTTTGTTTGCTTCTATTTCATTGATTCTTGCTCTGATCTTTATTATTTCTCTTCTGCTGCTGGGTTTAAGCTTTTTTTGCTGTTCTTTCTCCAGCTCCTTTAGGTGTAGGATTAGGTTGTGTACTTGAGACCTTTCTTGTTTCTTGAGAAAGTCTTGTATCACTAAATACTTTCCTCTCAGGACAGCCTTTTCTGTGTCCCACAGATTTTGAACAGCTGTGTTTTCATTATCATTTGTTTCCATGAATTTTTTCAATTCTTCTTTAATTTCCTGGTTGACCCATTCATTCTTTAGTAGGATGCTCTTTAGCCACCATGTATTTGAGTTCTTTCCAACTTTCCTCTTGTGATTGAGTTCTAGCTTCAGAGCATTGTGGTCTGAAATATGCAGGGAACAATCCTATTCTTTTGCTACTGGTTGAGACCTGATTTGTGACCCAGGATGTGATCTATTCTGGAGAATGTTCCATGTGCACTAGAGACGAATGTGTATTCTGTTGCTTTAGGATGGAATGTTCTGAATTTATCTGTGATGTCCATCTGGTCCAGTGTGTCATTTAAGGCCTTTATTTCCTTGTTGATCTTTTGCTTGGATGATCTGTTCATTTCAGTGGGGAGGGGGGTGTTAAAATACCCTACTATTATTGTATTATTGTCGATGTGTTTCTTTGGTTTTGTTATTAATTGGTTTATATAGTTGGCTGCTCCCATGTTAGGGGCATAGATATTTAAGATTGTTAGGTCTTCTTGTTGGACAGACCCTTTGAGTATGATATAGTGTCCTTCCTCATCTCTTATTATAGTCTTTGGCTTAAAATCTAATTTATCTGATAAAAGAATTGCCACCCTAGCTTTCTTTTGATGTCCACTGGCATGGTAAATTGTTTTCCACCCCCTCACTTTAAATCTTTGGGTCTAAAATTAGTTGCTTATAGATAGCATATTGATGGGTTTTGTTTTTTTATCCATTCTGATATGCTGTGTCTTTTGATTGGGGCATTTAGCCCATATACATTCAGGGTGACTATTGAAAGATATGATTTAGTGCCACTGTATTGCCTTTAAGGTGACTGTTACTGTATATTGTCTCTGTTCCTTTCTAGTCTACTACTTTTAGGCTCTCTCTTTGCTTAGAGGACCCCTTTCAATATTTCCTGTAGGGCTGGTTTGGTGTTTACAAATTCTTTTAGTTTTTATTTGTCCTGGAAGCTTTTTATCTCTTCTTCTATTTTCAGTGGTATCCTAGCTGGATATAGTATTCTTGGCTGCATGTGTTTCTCATTCAGTGCTCTGAATATATCATGCCAGTTCTTTCTGGCCTGCCAGGTCTCTGTGGATCAGTCTGCTGCCAATCTATTATTTTTACCATTGTATGTTACACACTTCTTGTCCCAAGCTGCTTTCAGGATTTTCTCTTTGTCATTAAGACTTGTAAGTTTCACTATTTGATGATGGGGTGTGGACCTATTTTTATTGATTTTGAGGGGGGTTCTCTGTACCTCCTGGATTTTGATGCTTGTTCCCTTTGCCATATTAGGAAAATTCTCTACAATAATTCTCTCCAGTATACCTTCTGCCCCCCCCCTTTCTTTTTCTTCTGGAATCTCAATTATTCTAAAATTATTTCGTCTTATGGTATCACTTATCTCTTGAATTTTCCCCTCCTGGTCCAGAAGTTGTTTGTCTTTCTTCTGCTCAGCTTCTTTATTCTTCATCATTTGGTCTTCTATATCACTAACTCTCTCTTCTGCCTCTTTTATCCTAGCAGTAAGAGCCTCCATTTTTTATTTTTAATAGATTTTTTAATTTCAGCTTAGTTAGATTTTCGTTCTTTTATTTCTCCAGAAAGGGTTTTTATTTCTCCAGACAGAGTTTCTCTTATATTTTCCATGCCTTTTTCGAGCCCAGCTAGCACCTTGAGAATCATCATTCTGAACTTTGGATCTGACATGTTACCAATGTCCATATTGATTAGGTCCCTAGCCTTCAGTACTACCTCTAGTTATTTTTATTGTGGTTTTTCCGTCTTGTCCTTTTATCCAAATAAGAATAAATGAACGAAAGAATAAAATACTAAAAGGGTGGCAAAGACCCCAGAAGAATGTACACTAACCAAATCAAAAGAGACTCCGAATTGGGGGGAGAAGAAAGAGGGTAAAAAGAAATTTTTAAAAATTTTAAAAATTTAAAAAAATATATATATTTGTGTGTGTGTATATATACACACACACACACACACACATACATACATATACATACATTAAACTGGTGAATAGAACAGAGCCACCCACTTGATTTTGGATGTATTTTGGTTTCTTAGAAGAAACTACCTCCCAAAATTTAAAAAAAAAACTTATCTATATACAAAAATAAGGGTAAGCATGATGAAGGGATGGAATATGACTATAAAGATGAAAATTTAAAGAAAAAGATTCTAAAAAAAGGAATTGATAAGATAAGTTGGTTGGAAAAAGAAGAAGAAAGTGGAGAGAATTTGCTTAGGCTGGAGACTAGAACAAAGCCCTGTGCTGGATTTAGGGTATGTTTTCATTTATTAGAAGAAATTATATCCCAAAATTTTTTAGAAAAAAAAAAAAAAAAACCTATATGTATACAAAAAATAAAGTTAGATATAATGAAGGATACAATGTGGCTGTAGTAATAAAGGTTTAAAAAGGTTTTTTTAGAAAGGTATTGTTAAGATAAACTAGTTATAAAAGGTTAAAAGAGGAAAGAGGAAAAGTTAAAAAAATAGAGTAAGAAAAAAATAAAATTTAAAAAATTTAATTAACTTTGCATGACTAAAGAATCATGGGGAGAAAACCACGAATTCCATGTTTTGCTTTCCCTTCCTCCGGAATTCTCCTGTTCTCCTTGATCAGTGAGCTTGGTCTTGGCTGGATGTTCTTGCTGATCTTCTGGGGAAGGGGCCTGTTGTAGTGATTCTCAAATGTCTTTGCCCGAGGTGGAACTGCACCACCCTTATCAGGGGCCGGGCTAAGTAATCTGCTTGGGTTCATTCTTGGGAGCTTTTGTTCCCTGAATGCTTTCCATAGAGTTCTGGAGGAGGAGAATGAAAATTGTGGCCTCCCAGTCTCCGGCCCAGAGGATCCAAGAGCTTAGGGCCCCACTCCTCAGTGCACCCTCGGAGAGAAATGGTCAGTCACTCCTGTCTCCCTGGTCTCTGGCCATACTCTGAGCTCACCTGGCCTGTGACTGAACGTTTCTGTCTCTGGCACAGAGTCTTGTTTGGAGTCTCCAAACCCAGCAGATTCCTGCTGCTCTGCTCTTCTGGTGGAGGAAGGTGAGTCTCCCCGGATCTTCCACTTGTGGGGTCCCTGCTCAAAGAGCAATTGTCCGACTGTGCCGCACATTACAGTTTAAGATAACCTCAAGCTGAGAGCTCACTGCTCGGCTCTATCTCTGTAGCTGGATTCCTGGTTCTGATACCTGCTGGCTCTGTGACACTCAGACACCCCGATCCTTCTGTGACCCAGTGGGACCCGAGACCACAGTGTCCCTATGAGGGCTCCACCCACATTTAGCTTCTGGAGCTATGTCCCTCAGTGGAGCAGACATCTAAATATTCTGATTTTGTGCTCTGTTGCTCCACTGCTTGCCAGGAGCCGGCCCCTCCCCCCATGGTCTATCTTCCCGTCCCTTCGGATTCACTTCTCTGCACGTCCTACCTTTTAGAAAGTGGTAGATTTTCTGTTCCTAGAATTGCTGCTCATCTCTTCAATCTCCTATTAAATTTGTAGGTGTTTGGAATGGTTTGATACCTATCTAGCTGAACTCCTGCGACCGGATGTCCTCTCAGTTTGCTACTCCTCTGCTATCTTGACTCTCCCTCCTTCCCTCCTTTCTTCCTCCCTCTCTTTTTGGTGGAGGTAGGGTGGCTGCTGAAATATGCACATCACTTTTCTTTAACTTTTTCTACTCAGAAATACTATTTGTGATGTCTGTCACCTTAAAGAGAAAATTTCTGTTTGGCAGTTCACCTTATGAATCTAGAATTCAGAGCCAGATTGGATTGGCAATGAATTTGAACTTGTTCAGCATAAAGGTAGTGTTTAAAGCTGAGATATTGGATGGATCTGCTTCACAGGAAATCTTACCCTCTTCTCTTTTGAACATAGACTGGTCTCAAGGTAGACTCCTATCCCTCTTGTAATGAAGAGTAATATGTAACCTAAATTCATGGATTCAAGGGAAAATACTGGGGGAAGTTAAAGATTTGAAGGCAATATTCCTGGAGCTAAAGTTTAGGAATGGCTTTAAAGTTTGTGAAATATCTTGAGACTTAAAGAATCATAGAATTTCAGAATTAGATGATAGTTTAATGAAATTTTGGACTATTATCCCTTCGAAGAGTAACTCTATACAATGTTCTTGTTAAGTTCTCAAAGTCTGTGCTCACACACTTCTGTGGTTAGGAGTTTACCACCTTGTGATACAGTTTGATTGCATTTACTTTTATTATTTGGATATAAGGAATTTGCATGTTTTTTCCCATGTTAATGCTGTAAATATTTGAAGACCATGATTATATCTCCCTCTTTCCCACCAACATTCTTATCCCTGTGTTTTTTCCAGCCTCTGCTTCCACACTATGCTCATTTTAGTCTCTTGGTACCCCCTCATTTCTCTTTAAATTCTAAGTGTTGTACATAGCCCTCAAAATCTTTGTATTTTAAGCTGTGTTATGACTTTGTTGACACCATTTCTTTTTTTTTTTTAATTTTTATTTATTTGACAGACAAAGATCACAAGTAAGCAGAGAGGCAGGCAGAGATAGAGAAAGGAGGAAGCAGGCTCTCCACTGAGCAGAAAGCCCGATGTAGGGCTCGATTCCAGGACCCTGAGATCATGACCTGAGCCAAAGGCGGAGGCTTTAACCCACTGAGCCACCCAGGCACCCCTGTTTACACCATTTCTGATGGTCAGCAGATAGAACATCTGGTTGAAAGAGACTCTTAGAAGTATTGTGTGATGACAAAGGGACATTGAAGGTCATAGACGTAAGTCAAGTATTTCTAGATCCCCTTAGAACCATTATAGTTGTGTTGTACAACTCATTTTCCAGTTGTGGGGAATATTTTTTGCTGCACATCTCATGTTTGGCTTCAGTCATAGAGTTGGAATTTTCTGTCCTTTAACTTTCTGGTCATCTACTTTCTTCTCCCTGTGGGAAAAAGGAGACACAAAAAACTACATTTTACAACTAAGCAGAGACCCTAATAAAAATTAGTGTTTATAAATGGGATCTCCCTTACCTTCTCTTGCCTTTTATTCATGTAGTGAGAAACTCAGCTTGGGTGTACAGGACTGAGCAGTGGTTTTTTTTTTGTTTTTGTTTTTTTTTTCTTTCTGATTTTTGCCTTTGAATGAATCATCGAGATAGACCTATATGCATCTGTGCAGCTATCTAGACAATAAACTAGGTGATTACTCCAGAGCTTCCTTAGTTTGCTCACCTTTTGGAGACATGTCTGAATATATAGATTTCAATATAGAGCTTTAAAATAGGAAGGAGGTTGGAAGTCTGGTTTAACTTCAAACCTAAGCTATATTCTTATACTTTCCTATCTGCCAGAGCTTTACAAAAAGAGACCTGCATGTTCATGCAGTGATTTATAAACAGGTGTTTTGGTTCCTATTTAGTTAATTTTCTTTGAATATCTATGACATTGGTCAAAACTGCCAAAGGCAGACCAGTGAATAGTACTCCAGTTTCCCCCAACAAGCATGAAACATTATTTTCCATCTTCTACAAGTGAACCTTTATTGATAAACCTTCCTGATTTACACAAATTCCCATTGATTTCCTTTCTCTGTTTTCTTTGTCATTTATAGCCCACAACCATAGTCTTAAGTGCTAAATTATTTTCTGCCTCAAATGTGATAGTAATTGTTTTATGCTCCCTAATTGAATTATAATATCCTTGAAGGTAGGACTAGTTACTGTATTTGAATACATTTTTTTCCAGTCCTTTATTGGGCAAACATGGAGCTGACTTCTATAAAGTCCATAAAGTCTTCTTGATATTATTTTTTTAAAAAATCATCATTTGATATTAAATTTACAATGCTCACTGTGTTTAAAATCTAGCTTTTCCTTTTTTAATGTAAATGCTGTTTGCATCTGTAAAGTCATGGACTAGTAAATGGAAGCCATCAATAAAATGCCTGGTGTGGGGGTTTTGAGGATGAACTGTATCAAACTTAAGATAGGCTTTGCACATTTAATGTGAAAAATTACTCTGCCTCCAGAAATCTAAAGATGATCATTATTTCCTTGGTTTAAGGCAAGCATAGTCATCTCCTCCAGCTCATGCCCATCACTAACTCCTTGTGTTTCTTATCCCTTTGCTGACCTGCTCTACTCCCACCATCTCCTTTGCTTTCCATACCTGAATCACATGATACAGAGATGCATGCAAAATATTTCTAGTTTGCAAAATACAGTCCATCAACACTTCTTATATACTGCACAGAAATGAATCCACTTTAACTGGGGAAGTAGATATATCACTTTAAGTGGATGATTTTTGACAGTTTAATTCAAATTAAGTCCACTTTGTTCAATTAGAGGGGATATGAGAAGGTATATAGGAGGATTGGAGGGGGGTGGAAAAACATACACTATTAGAGGAAAACAAATGCATTTCTCCACATTAAACTTATTTGTGGAGATTTTTAGCTTAAAAAAAAAAGGTGACATCTTAACAAGTTGCTAATTTATGTTCCCTCAACAAATGGTGAATTACTCACTTCATTTTATATTGCTCCTTCTTTGCTTTTTGCTGGGTCCTGACAGTGCTGAGACATGACAGAGAGGAGAGAGCCACAGACTCTCTTCCAACTTTGGAGTTGGCTACACTATGTTGGCCATGATTCATTTAATGAAGCTTTTGCTAAAAGGCTAGATCAATGCATAATAGCATTGACATTTTCAGGACCAGAGTGCTGGACTTGAGATGAGTAAGCCTGTACCATCCAGTATTTTCAGGCATGTAAGATTTTTGGTCTGTCCCAATATATGGAGCTCAAATAGTGTTTTTCATAGTCAGACTTCTGCAGATAAATCTGACATGCAGCAAATCTTCGCAGGAAAACTCTAAGGCAGCAATCAGAAATAATAATGCCCATAAAACTTGAGAAAATAAAGTGAATGAGGTAAACAGACTAGAGCAAGGCAGTAGGGAGGGGTAGGGGCTGGGTAAAAAATGGGGAGTCTGTGTTTCATGTGTAAGCAGAAATGAAACGGCACTTCTCTCTTGCTCATTGGTGTCATGGGGAAAGTGCAAGAATGGTTTTAGTGGATCTTCCAGTCTCCCAAGAGAATATAAAAAAAATTCAAATCTATGTGAAATCTTCCAGTTTTTAAAGTTGGTGCAGGCTGGATAAAACCAGTATGGGCTGAATTTCATTTATGTCCCTCATTATGAGCTACTGTTCTAGAGCTAGCAAATATACACCCTGCTTGACACCGATCCCCTCTCCTGTGCCCGTAGCAGATGCTACTCATTGATCATAGAATTATTCCCCACAGAGTGTAGACATGAATTTAGAATTCTTCCCAACAGGCTCTGCAAGTCATCACTACCAACCATGTGGAGCTGGTGTTATAAGAAGAAATCCCAGACAAAGGAGACTTTAGTCATTGTTGTCAAAGCTTTTGCCATGTATGATATATTTTAAAACTTGAATAAAGAACTAGGCCAGACACTAAATTACAATAATTATGCCTCATTATTTGATCATCTTGTTCAACTTATAAATCATGTTCAAATATAGTTTTTTAGTTAGAGTCACTATGATCCTTATGAATTAGGACAAAGATTGTGTCTGCATAAAATGGGAGAAAACAAATGTTTAGAGAAGTTAAATGAGTTGCCAACGATAACACATTTAGAAATTGGAGGTATATAAAGTAGTTCAGGTAACTGGAGAGCTTTATAAAAAAAAAAAAATCACAGGGGCACCTGAAGGGCTCAGTCTGTTAAGCATCTGCCGTTGGGTCAGGTCATGATCCCCAAGTCTTGGGATCTAGCTTTGAGCTCCTTGTTGAGCAGCCAAGAGCCTGCTTCTCCCGCTTCTTCTGTCCCTCTCCCCCCACCCCACTCATACTCTCTCTCTCTCAAATAAATAAATAAAATCTTTTTTTTTTTAATCATAGAAAAATCCTGAGGGGAAAAAGAATTAAGCTCAGTACTGAAGCAAAAGGAAACAGTGGAAGGTTCCACTGAGGGGTCTGTTGACTTACCTGAATCCCCCTTAATTACCAACTACAGCTGGAGAAACAGATTTGCTGAGCAAACCTACATTTTTGGAATTGGGTGACCATTCCTATGCTTTTTGGTTTATGGATGTTTCTCAGGGAGAGGTGGGGACAAGCAATACTAAGACCTTCAGACTAGGGAGGACAGCACTTCCATTGCTCCTTATTCCCCACCTGGGTAATTGCATTGCCTGTCTGTCTACCCTGGTGACCATTCAAGTGTTTTTCTTGTGTCATTTCTAAGATAATTAGCTTGGTTCCTCTCTATATATGTGAGAGAGAACCCTCTGATGGGGGCGTAACTATCCTTGGTCCTTCCAACAAAAACAGTTGCTCTTACCCTCATCACCATTGCCCAGTTAAAACGCTATTGTCAGGAGGAGGAGGAGGAGGGTGAATGGTTATATTCCTCATCCTTCCTATGTGTGCATTTTTAATGAACTATAACTTGCCTTCACATATTGCTTTCCCTTTGACTGTCACAAAAACCCTCTTAGGTAAACAGAGCAGGTAGTATGAGTGGTAGAAAGATCGATACTTGCAATCTTCACCAATTAAATGTCAAAATCAAATCAAATAAAAGCAATAGCATAGGCTAACATTTGCAATGTGGGAACAAAGGGAGGGAGATCTTAAGACAAATACTGGTACACACAGTAGAATTGTACAACGATTGAACAACTGTTAGAACCCTAAACACATACCCACTCACTTCGGTTCACCGATTCTTGGCTTTTCAAGTTGATTCTTTTAGAGTAATAGCCCTTATGGTTACCAGAGGTGATTATTTTAGGACTAGCCAATTGCCATGCTGACTTGTAGACAATGTGGTGCTATTCGTGCACAGGGCAAGATAAGGAAAACTTTTAAATTTTTTTCCTCAACCTACATTTTAAAATATCATAAAGAATGTTTTTCTTTGTGTGTGTGGGGGGGAATATTTTTCACTTGTGCTGCAGTCCTGACTTCACCAAATCCAGAAAACTGGAATTTGCTTAGCTCTGTAATGATTATTATTCATAGAGATGGTTTTGCTAATGAAAAAGTAGTCTTGATTACGTTCAGCAAATCCATTCATTCCAAGATATCTTCTCGGACATTCTGGCATTACTCCTGCCAACTCTTTAGTCTCATTTTATTGAAAACCTTTCTATTTGATACTTTGAACTTATATCCAGTGTTCCTTAAATGACCTTTGAGTGCTTGTCCTGTTGGCTGACAGCACAAATATGCTAATGATTTCTTATGTAAAAACCTGTAAGACTTTGTTCTAAAGTTAACATCACTCTCTTCTCTATTACTAACTCACGATCATTTCGTCTACTATAATTATTTAATTTATCCTTCTTACCAGCTATGCATCCATCCATTCAGTGTCATACTGTCACTCAAAAATACTTGAAGGTACGAGTACCTGGTGAAGAAAATATAGTGCCTGCCCTGGGGGGCTTACTGTCTAGTATATAGATCTCACCTGAAGTAGTATATTAGAAGTATGTGAGGATTTTTTAAAAAGTGGACATGTGGGTTCCATGCCAGAAATTCTGATTGGGGTTGTTTAATATAGGGCTTAGGCATTTGAACTTCCAAAAATCAGATGATGTACAACCAAAATAAGAAATACTGCATTATTAATCGTGAATCAGTAATTTACATTAGTATTCCCATTTTTTTTTCTGTGATAATGGAAATGTGGGATGGCTTAATGAAGTTCTCAGGAGCACAGGCTAGGAAAAATGAAAACAGCTGGCTTTGATGAAGATATTTTTCTTTCACCTACAGTGATATTTTTCACATTATTTATTCTATCAAAATGCTGCTTTCTATACCTGCCAACATATCAAACTTGAATGTGATCAGTCTATATCAAACTACTAATTTATGCAGTATATAAAAAACCTAGAAAAAATGTGAAATATCAGAGAATATAGTAAGTAATCAGATTATGGGAATTTATATATAGCAAATTACCTTTTTTTTAAATAAATACATTGTGTGGAAAAAATATGGAGGAGTATTCTATAGATTAAAAGAGATTTAATAGACCCATCCACCAAGCGTAACATATGGACCGTATCCCGATCCTAATTTAAACAAGTTACAAAACAAGATGAAGCAATCGGGAGACTTAAGACATTGACTTATCTGATGTTATTAAAGATTTTATGTTAATTTATTCTAGGTGTAAAGTAGTACTTTGTTTTAAAAAGCCCTTATTTAATTAGAGATACCTATTAAAATATTTATAAAAAATACCAGGGATTTACTTTAAAATAATCTAAGTGGAGAATAGGAATTAGGTATATTGTAAAATAGGATTGGGCATGGGTTAAAAATTGTAGAAGCTAGAGTGCTGATGTGTATGAGTTTCTCTCCATTTTTGCTTGTATTTTGACATTTTTCATAATAAAAAAGTAAAAACAATAAAAATAAGTAAAATAAAATAAATTTTAAAAAGTAAATAAAATACTACTCCTTATGCTGCCTAGAAGGAGAATAAGTCTGCTTGAATCTGGGGCCATAGGCAGGGACTAACCCCGGGGAAGCAGACCAAAGATTCTAAAATTTCAAAATGATTAGAAGTGTGATTTTCTGTCTCTTCTCCGGACCTCCCCACTCCTCTCCCCCCAGTTGCTCAGGTCTGAAGTTTTGAGTAGCTGGAGTTACTCAAGTAACACTTAAGTGCTGGGGTAGCTCAGTCATTTCTACATATGTGGTTTCCCCAGCAGGGTCTTCCATGTACATCACCGCCACCACCACCAGGCTGGCCCTCAGGCTTGTCTATGGAGTCTACCTTTTAAAAAAATGTTTACTTTGCTAAATTGGTTTTCCTAGGTACGCACAAGGGAGCAGGAACTGATCTTATCTCTGTGGAGATGTGTTTTAAAAGGAAGTCAGTAACACATTTTAGTTTTGCAAGTTAAATCTCCTGCAGTATATGTGTCTATATTTATGTAGGTATGTGTATGTGGAGGGGAGGTAGATGTTTGGGTGAGGATACGATAAATAAAAGGGAGAAGAAACCTGCGTTGTTTTTTTTTTTTTTTTTCTTTGCTAATGTCAGTAATTTTAGCCTGGGAAATAACTCAAAAGTATTTTAAATTTATCAAATGTTGCCTGGTTACTCCTACTCCTCAGGGATTCAACATGTTATTCTCTCCGCCTTTCAAATCTTTGTTTTCTTCTCCCTCCTGCTCCCCTCCCTTTCTCTGCTACCAACGTGCACGTGCATGCACTCACACACATGTGTGCCTCTTTTGATTATCATCCTTCAAGTCTAAATTTGGATGACAGTGCATAGTGGTAAAGGGTTCAAAATCTGTGGACAGATCACCTGATACTAAGTAGCTAAGGCATCTAGGGCAAGTTGTTTAAGCTCACACAGTGTCTTCATGTGCAAAATAGGGTAGTCATAATTGAATCTACTTCATAAAATTATGAGAATTAAAGGATCTATATATAAATGTGACTAGCATTTGGCATCTATAGCCTCCTGACTACAGGTATTAGAATCCTTTTCCTGGAAGTTCTCCCAGTCCCTGGTATGGTCCTTAGTAGGGACAACTTTCATAGCACTCATTCTCTTCTTTCCCATAGACTGTAATCAGGAGAAGGAACCATAGAAACCAAATGAAAACTTAGCATAGTGCTGGCCACATAAAATAGGAAGAGATCTTGAAGATCATCTCCAACTTCGTTCACGTTTTTACATTGTCCCTTCTTATGTCATCTTACAGGTTGACCACCTGTAGTGACCATGAACTCCATGCCTTCCAGGTGCATTCTTACACAGCTCTAATTCCCAGCAGAGTTTTCTTTATATTAAAGTCAGTTTTCCACATAGGTGCAATTTCTCACCATTTGGGTTAGGTTTATCTTCAGCCTCTCAGATGATCTTCAGCATGACATTTCTTCAGAGTTCTAATGGTCAGTAGTGTGTTTTACCAGAGCCTTTCCTCTGGTAGATTAGCCACTGAAAAATTTTCTCCAACACATCTCATTCTACATAGCTTCAAACTCAAGAATATCATGTACTTCCTCCATAGATCTCTCATTATTGATTTTGGTAATGTGCATGCAAGTACAACAAATTCTTCTATGTTCTAGGGAATGGTATCTTCACAGACGGGAGAAGATATGGCCAAAAAATTAAAGTTACACTATGCTTGGGAAATGCTGTGGTAAACAGCATTAAATGATGTGTTTGTAAAAGCATTCCTAGATTTTTTTTAAAAATATTCTAATGTGCTTTGTGAATCTCCAAAGTCTCTTGCTGTATACAACTTGTCTCAAGATTATTTGACCAAAGAAACAATTTGTTATTTACCTAGGGCATGTTCCAAGACTACTGTACCATAAAAAATACATTTAGAGATCTTGAACCAATATTGATGTAAACTCTGATTAGATATTCTAATAGCTTGTTTTTTTAAAAAAATGTTTTTTAACTTTTAAAAAAAGATGTATTTATTTTTTACTTATTTATTTTTGAGAGAAGGAGAGAGAGAGAGAGAGAGAGAGCATGCAGCAGCAGGGGGAGGAGCAGAGGGAGAAGCACACTTCCCATTGAGAAGGGAGCCTGATGCGGTACTCAATTCCAGGATCCTGGGATCATGGCTTGAGCCAAAGGCAGGCACTTAACTGACTGAGCCACCCAGGTGCCCATTAACATTTTTTTTTTAAATAAACTCTTAAGTTTAGATATATAGAATTGTTGTCAAGGTAGTACAGAGAGCTCTTGTATACTGCATGCCTATTAATATCTTGGGCTAGTACGGAGCATTTGTCACAATGAACAAATATTATTGCTATGTTATTAAGAATTAGAATCTATGCTTTATTCAGATTTCCTCTGTATTTCTGTTATGTCGTTTTTTTTTTTTTTTTCTGTTCCAGAATTCCAACCAGAATATCCTATTACATTTAGTAGTCCTACTTTCTTAGGCTTCTCTTAGCTGTAACACTCATATTTTCCTTATTTTTTGATAAACTTGACAGTTTTTGATGAACTTGACCAGGTATCTTAGAGAATGTGTCTCCATTGGGATTTATCTAATGCATTTTCTCTAGCTTAGACAGGGGCAGTGTGTTTTTGGAGGAAGACCACAGCAGTAAGGTGTCATTCTCATCGTGTCATATCAAGGGTACATACTATCAGTGTGTCTTATCACCCAGATAACTTTGCTTGAGGTAATGTTTGTCAGGTTTCACTAATGCGAAGTTACTTTTCTCCCCTCCCAGGATAAGGAGTTATATTCCATTATAAAGGCAACTTATTATATAAACTATTTGTGATTTTTCTGTATGGGTTTTTCTGTATGAGTTTTAGTATCCCCCATATATTCATTCAGTTATTCAAAGATTCATTCAGTTATTTATACCAGTATGACTTCATGAGTATGTATGTTATACTTTGGATTAAAACCTAATACTATTTAGTTCTAATCAAATGTTCCCGCTTTGATCATTGGAACTTCTTTTTTTAAAATATTTTATTTGTTTATTTGACAGAGAGAGATCATAAGTAGGCAGAGAGGCAGGCAGGCGGGGCGGGGTGGGGGGGGGAAGCAGGCCCCCTGCTGAGCAGAGAGCCCGATGCGGGACTTGATTTCAAGACCCTGAGATCAAGACCTGAGCAGAAGGCAGTGGCTTAACCCACTGAGCCACCCAGGTGCCCAATCATTGGAACTTCTTGTATTGAGTCCTGGATCTCCTTGATAGAATCCCATTGTCGTGTGTTGGGTGTTGTGTTTTGAGGTGTGTGTTTTTTGATTTTTTTGTTTTGTTTTGTTTTTTAGCACTTTCTTACTTTCTAACAATTGAATATGCTACAAGCTCGTCTTGTGTATTTTCTGCACCACTAGATATGCTCCTTGTCACTGAGGTGTTTTGACTCAGCTTCTGTATTTCCTGCTTTTGTCCTAGAACCAGCCATTTCTCCAAGGATTCCTGGTTTCTTTTATTACAAAATGAGATCAGGAACCAAGATCTGGGTGACAAGTATGCTTGTTCTACTGGGATGTCATTGCTTCCGGGCCCCACAGTTGTCAGAGCAGGGGAACATGTGTATATGCTAACCTATGTAGATAAATGTACCCATAAATATTTCTGTTTGTAATTTGTATCTTAATTATGTTAAGCTAAAAATAGTTCATATTGCTATCTCCAATTCCACTCCATTATTTCACAAATCATTCTAGCCTTCTTCCCTTGCTTATCACTAACCTTCTACTCTCACAATGGGTAACTTGATATGGATATATCATCCATAAACGTAATTACTCAATTCCAGTATATATATATATATAGTGTCTTTCAATATTTTAACCTGTTTACCTGTGGGAAGCAACTTTATCAACTAGAGTCCAGTGCTGTGTACAATCATTGCTCCTGTAGTCTTACAGATAACACTTATTTCTGAAGTTACTTAGGTCAGCAACTTTTCTATCACCCCTCCTGGGAAAGTGATGACTGGCCATTGTTCATTGCTATCGAGGCCCAAATTGAAATACTGATCTCAAATATTTAAGCTCTCTCTCTCTTTTTTTTTAAGATTTATTTGTTTAGGGGCGCCTGGGTGGCTCAGTGGGTTAAGGCCTCTGCCTTCGGCTCAGGTCATGATCTCAGGGTCCTGGGATCGAGCCCCACATCGGGCTCTCTGCTCAGCGGGAAGCCTGCTTCCCCCTCTCTCTCTGCCTGCCTCTCTGGCTACTTGTGATCTCTGTCTTTCAAATAAATAAATAAAATCTTAAAAAAAAAAAAAGATTTATTTGTTTATTTTAGAGAGAGAGAGAGCAAGCACATGAACAGGGGGAAGAGCAAAGGGGGAGGGAGAGAGAGGGAGAGAATCTCAAGCAGACTCCTGCTGAGCATGGAGCCTGACACAGGGCTCAATCTCATAACCCTGAGATCATGAACCAAGCTGAAACCAAAAGTTTGTTGCTTAACTGACTAAGCCACCCAGGCACTTTTATCTCCTAAAGCAATTCCTCCCTTTCATACATACAAAATTTAAATGTTCTATGAAACACTTATTGACTTAAACTTCTCTTGCTTCAGATTTTCCTCTGCCCCCAGCTATGAGGAAAGATCTGGCTGTGAAGGGGATCTGTGATCATCAACAGTAGAAAAATTAATGAGCTTATCTTCATGTGTGTCAATATGTTGGTAAGGCTTAGCACTGATTTTATTGAATGATGAAGTAGGGGTTTTGCAAGATGATCTGAGATGTGCTGCAGAGCCTCCTTTCTCTTTAGAAGCTTCTTATTTATCTGTATTGCTGATACTGCCCCCTCCATGCTGATCTGAAGTATTCTTCCTCGTAACTCCTTTTCTGATCCAATGTATTTTAGAATGAGATACCTCCAAATGTATATGGCATATCTTGAGAGAAAGAACTCTGCATGCTCAGCGACAACACTTTGCTGGGTAGTTTGCTTTAATCAACATCCACGATATGCAAATTAGTTTATTGCAATGGAACCTCACCATACTCATTTACAAATGAATTAGCTGTTTAGAAACATGGAGTAACTTGCTCAACCTACATGGCTACATAGTGGTAGGGAAGAGATACAGGTCCATCTCATTCCAAATTAACTTTATGTAGATCAGCCATCCTGCCAGAACATAGGAAACTATGAAATCTGAAAATCCCAATGAGAGTCTGTTTAGACCTACAGACTACATGTCTATATCATTGCGTTTGTCATATTAAATGTCTCTTGAGAAATCTTTTGACAATTTATATTCTTAGTGCCTAATATGAGACCTAGAATGTAGATACTTCTAAAAACTCCGTAGGTATGTATTGATTATATGAGTATTAAGCTCCTATAACTTAGATTTCTCTTATAAAACTTGCCTTGTGGTATCCATCTTGGCTTTCTTGGTGTTCTTTTAACAAATCAAGCTTGCTTTATGCAACTTCTTCAGAACCATAGCATTTTTTGTCTGATGTGATTGGAATGTGCTTCTCCAACCTTCCCATCATTTGCTTACCTCATTCAGGTTTCTACTCAAAGTCATCACCTTGGAGGGGTGTGTGTGTGTGTGTGTGTGTGTGTGTGTGTGTGTGTGTGTGTGTGTGTCTCTGTGTGTGTCTGTGTGTGTAGGTGTACCTTATCCAAATAGCAACCCTCCATCATTCTCCATTCCTTTACTCTAATTTTTACAGTAATTATCACTATCTATTATGGACTGAATTGTGTGCTCCCAAAATTCACAGGTTGAAGCCATAATCCCCAAATGACTGTATTTGAAAACCAGACCTTTAAGGAAGCAGTTAAGGTTAAATGAGGTCATAAGGATGGGTTTCTTATCCAATAGGATTAGTGTCCTTACAATGAGAGGAAGAGGTACCCGCAATCTTTTCTCATGCCCAGAGAAAAGACTATGTGAGAACATAGCTTGAAGACACCATCTGCGAGCTAAGGAGAGAGATCTCATTGGGAATAAACCCTGTTAGCACCTTTATCTTGGACTTCAAGCCTTCAGAACTGTGAGAAAACAAATTTCTATTGTTCAAGCTACCCTATATGCAGTATTCTAACATTATATTCTGTTTATACATTTTCCTATGTTTTCTAGAATATAAGTTAAGAACAAGGAAGCATCTGTTGTGCCATTGCTATGTCCCCAAAATGTAAAATAGTGGCCACAGGTATTGGGTGCTTAAAAAACTTTTGTTGGAAGTATAGATAAACACATGTTAATTGAAATTATTTATATTGGCCAATCAAGGGAGTTATTGATTGTGGCTAATTTCAAGTAAACATAGGCCAGTAGTTTTAAAGGTTGTAGATGTCATTTGGTCCAGATTGCTTTCCCCAAAGAAGGTTGTTCCTTGTATGACCATCTCCAGTGAGGAGGAGTTAAACTTATGAAACAATGCATTTCATGCCTCTGTATTATCATTCTTAGGAAGGAAATTCCTTTCGTGAGTTGAAATACCATCTCCTTCCTCCAAACCCAGATTCAACTGAAAATTATCTTGCTAAGTTCAACAATATTTTCTAATTTCAAACCCACTGAACAATTTTCTTGACCCTTCAGTGACACTTGACACTGTCACCATGCCTCAGCTTTCTCTTCTTAATGCCATATTAATCTGGTGCTCCTCTGCTTATATGATCACTAAACTTACCAAATGCCTTTACTGACTCTTCAACTTACTCTTTGCCATTGAGTAATGATGTTACCCTTGGACTTTTTCTTATTCCCCTTCTTTGCTCAATCCGTAAGTCCTTGAGCAATTTAATCTACTCTTGGATTCCTATTGTCTATAAATCTGGCCACTCCTGAAAGTAGGCTCTTTGTCAAGATGACCTTCTTGAGGGCACCTGGGTAGCTCAGTCGGTAAGCATCTGCCTTCAGCTCAGGTCATGATCTCAGGTCCTGGGATTGAGTCCCAAATCGGGCTCCTTGCTCAGTGGGGAGTCTGCTTCTCCCTCTCTCTCTGCCTGTTGCTCCCCCTACTTGTGCTCTCTCTCTCTCTCTGTCTCTCTGTCAAATAAATACATAAAATCTTTAAAAAAATTATCTTGTTGAGCTCTCTGTCAACATAAACAAATTCTTTTTACGTATCATCGTAGGGATGCTCCTGCTAATGTAAGGACTCAGCCAATATTTCTAGAACGAACCTCATTATCTTCACTTTCCCACTCTCTTCTATTGCTCTCATCCTTACTCTCTGGTCTGCTAATCTTACGCTCCCATGTATTTCCTGCCCAATCATTGACATTATCAAACACAGGAGTCAGAGACTCCTTCTTGTCCAGTGCTCCCAAATCATCCTCCACCATCTGCTTTAGAAACAGCTATTAAGTGTTTCGCTCCACCGTGAGGACTCCAATTTTCCTACAGCTTATCTTCTTCCTCAGTGAATGCCAACTTTATTTGGTTCCCTATCCATTCTGTAGTTTCAGTCACAGGTATCAGAACTCTGAGGCAACTCTTGGGCTTCAAAGCTAGGTCAAAGCAAGCTGTTGAATGTCAAGAATTCAGAGAAAACCTGGCCATTCAGTAAGTTCACAAGAATATTCCGAAGTCACAAGCGACCCTTAAAGCCCCCAGGAGGAAAAAGAACTAAGCTTTTTCTGGATGAATATTTGATAAAAATAATTTTAAAGATATTTAAAAATTTAACATGAAAAATTTCATTTTTTTTCCAACTGCAAGGAGTCACTTCAGTTGTCTTGACAGCACTGACTGAATAATTGAGCTGAAGGGGTGAAGCGGGACGAGTAGCTTTGCTTAATACAATTCTCTCTTCCCTTCCCCCCACTCCTGAGACAGCACATTAATCAGCCTCAGTTGACTGTCTGTCTCATTCCTCTCTTAAATAATACCTGTACCAAATGTGAAATGATGCATGTGTGTAATTCCTAGAAGAGATGGCTCCAGATATGGAGTTCATGGGAGAAAGGATGCAATTATAGAAGTGTGGTCAAAGGAGGCCGAGGTGTCTGTGAGGTTGCTGGAGTTTTATTTCTTTTGTTTTAACTGATTCTTTGGGAATCTTAAGACATCAATTCTCAACTAACACAGCTGGAATAGGCCTTACAGAAAACTTCACCCAAACCCCTGATTTTACAAATGAGAAACTGAGGCCCAGAGAGATAAGTGATAGTGTCAGCATGAGGGACCCAGATCCTCTGAATGTTATCCCAGCAAACAATTTACTAAACCATGTCATTTGAGCGAAATAATAGCATTCTACTTAGGATCTATTTTCTCAGCATATAATTTTTGCTCAATTCCTTGCCATTTGGCCACTACTTTATTGAAAATACTCTCTTGTATTAATGACAAACTCATAGTCCCCAGAATCATTCATTCTTACTGGGCATCCTGAACAAGTTACCCAGTAGACAGTTATATTTTTCATGATGGTTTCTTTTGTGATATTCAACTACCTTAACTTGCTCGCTCTCTCTCCATTTTTTTTTTTTTTTTGAAATTACTCTGGCACTGACTCTTAAAGTTCCTGTCATCTATATTCAGTAGTGTATCAATAACCGTTTAACATCTGGCTCTCTGGGGTGGGGCCAGGGGAAGGGACCTGATTTATAGGATGATGATGTTCATGATTTAAATACTCCCAGGGGTGTCTGGGTGGTGGAGTCAGTTAAGTGTCCAGCTCCCTGCTTTGGTTCAAGTAGAGATATTAGGATTGTGAGATCAAGCTCTGCGTCAGGCTCTGTGCTGAGTGCAGAGTTTGCTTGGGATGCTCTCTCCCTATCCCACTGCCCCTCCCACTCTGTCGCTCTCTAAAATAAATAAAATATATCTTTTAACAATTTTTTAAAAAAATACTCCCAATATTGCCTAGTTTAAGCTACCAATGTGATAAGTCCATGAATACAGAGTTAGGAAGGAATACACAAAACCATTCAGGCAATCCTGGCTGAGTCAGGTCCAGCTACATGACTACAATTACTCTCTAGGTTCATTCTCTATAGTTCTCATTTTTGCCTCTATTCACACATGTATATAACCATTTATGTACTTGTTAATTTTATTTAAATAACTACTTTTTTTTTACTCCACAATTTTACTACAGAATTTCTCTTCAGTTTCCTCCCAGCATTTCCACCCACTGTCTGCTGTCCACCTTAAGTTAGGTTTGCACATGATTGAAATCACTGGCATCCTTCTAATTGGCCATCTTCAACAACGCAAACATTCTTATCAACTAGCTCAAGGTGTCACACCCTTCACTCTTGGCTTTTTGTTCATTCTTGCCATGCATTTAACCAATACCTGACCCTTTTAAATCTACATACACATTAACCATGCCATCCAACTCTCACTTCCTCAATACATGAGCCCCAGTTTACTTGTGTCCCTGAAATGGAATCTTTAAAGCATTCTGTCTTAGGTATCTCCTTTGGCAAATGGATCATTCATGTCTATAAAGAACTATTTTTTTTTTCCTGAAAGTAAGAACATTCCATTTACTACACTAAAATACCTCACACAGAGCATCTCTTCACCTGTTGTATAAAGGACACACTGTTCTGTATGTCAGAAGTCTGGCACATGGTGGCTGTATTCTCTGTTCAGGGTATCACAAGGCTACAAAGTGTCACTCAGACTAAGTTCTATTCTGGGATCTCTGGGGATGGAAAAAAAACAACAACAACAACAACAACAACAACAACAACCCAGAAACAAAAGTAATCCTTTTCTAGCTTCATTCTCATTGCTGACAGAATTCAGTTCCTTGTGGTTGTAGGAGTGAAGTATGTGTTTACTTGCTGGTTTTCAATCAAATATTGCTCTTAGGTTTTAGATGCCACCTGTATTCTTTGCCACATGGCTACCTCCATCTTTAAGCCAACAACAGTGCACCAAAATTACTAACTCTTCTTCTGCCAAAAGTCAGAGGAAATGTTTTTCTTTTAAATGTCTCATATGATTAAGTCAGGCTCATCTCGATAGTTTTCCTATATTAAAGTTAACTGATTTGAAAACTTTATTATATATGCAAAGTAAAACCCTTCACAGTAGTACCTAGATTGGACTGCATTGAATGACGAGGACAAAATCTGTGTACACACATATATATACTAGAGGCTAAGAATCTTAGACCATCTTAGATTTTTGCCCACCATGACATCTGTTGCCCTTTGATCACACCACCCCCTTCCTTAAGATTCTTTAGGTTAGAACTTCAGTATCACCCTGTATGGAAGCTCCTTCTTCACAACCCTAAAATTCTACTTTTTTTAAAAAAGTATTGCTTATCTCTGTACCTTGCCTGTTTTTTTTTTCACATTAATTATCCAAATCCATAGTCATTTCATATTTTACTTGTTTCTTCTTTTTCCGTCACCAGATACAAACTCTACAAAGGTAAAGAAAGATTTTTGTCTTATTCAACAATTTATCATTCATATTTTATTCTGTAAACACTTAATAAATAATTGTTAACAAAATTATTAAGTGCAGGAATAAGAATTTAGTTTATAATACACTTACTAAATCATTTAATGCTTGATGATGACATGTGAATGTATAAGAAATTATTTGGAAGGACACTCCTACTCTTCATAGAAAGTTCCCCCATATCGTCATCTGATTGGTGGTAGTCAGAGTAGGAGTTAAGTACATTTTCCTTTTTTTTGTTTTTTTGTTTCGTTTTTCTATTTTTGTTGGGGAAATTTTCAAATATACATGAAAGTATAGAGGGCAGTATAATGAACCTTAATATACAATAATTCACCTTCAGTAACTATCACTGGTTTGCCAATCTTGTGTCCTCTAAATAAGAATTTTTTTTAGATTAGTTTAAGCCAAATCTTGGACATCAAGTCATTTCTTTCATAAATACTCTGCTTTTTTTTTTCTAAATAACAAAGATTAGTATTTTCTTAGTATCATCAAATATTATCCAGCACCCAATGCACGTTCAAATGTTCTAACTGTAGGTATATTTGACTCAACATATAAATAAGGTCTACATGTTGCATGTTAGGCCTTCTAAATCTTTTATTCTATAATTGAGGTGTCCACTTAAAAATCGTCTTTTGATTTATTTGTCTGTTCGAATATCACACCTTCCAAATTCAAATGACTTCTTCCCTTATGGTGATTCTACTGTATGTATCTCAGTTCTCTCTCTGCTGTGTTGTCATTGCTCGTAGACTTTTAAGTAGACAGAACTGAGAATATTTTAAGTAAAAAAGTATCACAAATTCATATATTATTTCCAATTCAAGCTTAAAATTGAGGGTTTTTACACAACTTCTTTGATTTTATATTTAAATCATGTATCTATTGTTTGATAACCTTGATTCTTGATCAACAAAATTTACATTATTACTTATTTGCATCGTTATATAGCATGTATATGTATGTGTATATATAAGATCACTTTTAAAGATATCAATATTATTGCTAATAGGACTACAGACAGTGGCTTAAAGATTACAATGTAGTGTTTTCCTTAGAACATATACCATTAGGAATATAATAAACCAAAATTTTTGGTTTCAATAAAATTATTGAAGTTAACTTCTGTTTTTCTGTTGCAGTGTAATCAACCAGATAAGCAGTTTGGTTCATTTATTCAAATATGTCTTCCTTTTTTTTAAAAAAAGATTTTATTTATTTATTTTAGAGAGAGAGAGCACATGCACAAATCGGGGGAGGAGCAGAATAGGAGGGAAAGAGAGAGGCTCAAGCAGACTGTGCAGTGAGCACAGAGCCCAACACAGGGCTCTATCTCACAACCCTGAGATCATGACCCATGCTGAAATTAACCGTCCAGCTGAGCCAGGGCCCCCGTGTTTTTCTTTCCTTTTTAAATTTAATTTTGTTTTTAATTTGTAAAATACTTACATGGTTCCAAATTAAAAACTATTAAACAATGTCTATTTAGAAAAGTATTATTTTCTTCCCTATCCCTCCTTCACTATCTTCCCTCCCTGCCCTGATAGATAACAATTTTTATTCAATTTGACTTATCCTTCTCTCTGTGTATGTGGATAGGTTGGTATACATGCATGTGTGTGTTTCCATGTTAGATATAAAGAAAGTAGCACACTTAAAACACCAATCTGCACCCTGTACTTCCCCTTCTACTTAGTAATGTATGTTGGAGATATTCTATAATCTCTACAAAGAGATCTTATTTATTCTTTTTGGATACTTTTATAGTATTCCATTGTTTGGAAATATATTGTAGTTTATTCAAACAATTCATTAATGAAGGGTATGTGTATGTTTGTAATTACAAAAAAATGCAATTGCATTGCAATCATAAAAAATTAGGTGTAGTAAAAAAAAAAAAACATGTGCACACGTCATTTCATATTTTGGCAGATTAACTTTTGGTGGAGTTGCTGTGGATGGTAACAAATGTTACTGAATCTTCTCTCCCCCTGCCTTTCCAAATACACCTTTTCTCTCCAGGGGAAGAATGTTTACCTGCTATGCTATGTGAACTCTATGTCAAGCCCCACTTCAGAATCTTTAATACCTACAGAAATTACTTTCTCTCACACTTCTGTCTAGCCATATTTTATTCATTATTCTGGTCACATATTGAACTCTAGCTTTTCCATATATTGTTCCATGCCCATCTCATCTTCTACTACATTCTTTCTGCTTTAAAATTGCATAACAGGATTACTCCTCTTGGAACATAATTAGTAACCATCCTATAGTTTTATTGAGATGTGGCATATGTCAGTATCATATTATTACAGTGAAATATTACATTCTTGTAAGGCAAAAGCCATCACATTTTTTTCTGTATCTCTCATAAACTCTATCATTGGATTGATTACAATATAAGCATGCAATAAAAGTACTTACTGAATTGAATTAAATCAAATTGGATTGATTCTCCTGGATCATCAGTATTTTCTGAGGCATGATACAGAGTTATTCTATTGTGAGCAGCACACCTTTGTGAAGCACAAAGTAGAATGGAGATTTAAAAAAAAATGGTTTCAAAATCTATCTTATTCTACAAAGAAAAACCGTGGGCATATAGACAGAAAGATGGGTTACAACACAATCAGGGAGGGATATTATTGTGGGTCTGATTTAAAGGTACTGATACCAGTACCTTGCAGGGGTGATATAATGCTATAAACAGATATTTAAAAGTTGCTAGGAAACCTATGGTTTCCATGAACAAAAATTCCTTTCTGAGGAGAATGCATATATAATAACAAAAGGGAAACATAAGACTTTTGATTAGTAGAACTGGCTCTAAATCAGTTTTGTCACTTTCTAATTATGTTCCATTGGACAAATTACTGAACCTCATTGGGATGAAGGCGATAGTAATGAGAGGCTCAAATATCTGGTAATAGGATTGAATATTATAAAGTATTAAAATGTGATTTTTGACTCTGTTATTGTTAAAATTCATTCATACACACACACACATACACACACACACACACACACACACACACACACACACACTAGATAACACCAAGAATGGTGAAATGACCTACATAAAATTACAGAAAGAATTTGTGTCAGTTTGGGAACTTGAACTCAATGTTTTAGTTGTACATTGGTAGTAGTTGTACATCTGTCAGGTGTTCAATGTTTCTTTATACTTCTGTTTAACATTGATGGAGCACACTTGCATCGCCTTTTTTCTACTAGTTTCAATAAATCAGGTAAATGAACACACTCCTCTTAACCTCTTCGAATGTGTCTACTACATTTTCATTTAGAATTACCATATTTTTGGTTTTGAGCTGCTTGATGTGGATTTTATTTTTCCTATTAGAACCTGAGCTTTGACCTGCCAAGTTCATTGACTATGAACCAGAAATTATCACTTCCAGAGTCCATGATTTGCAATCACTTCAAGCTGTCAACCCAAAAGTGAAAAGATCTAAATTTCATAAGGTATTCTCAGAGTCAAGTGGTCTTTCCAAATAAGATTTTATTTTATTATGTTTAAGAAAACCGGTATAGCATTCCCTAGCTCCTCAGTCTTCCAGGTCTCCAATGTCAGTTCCTGAAGTAACTAGAAAATCTGCCAAATCTGACCTTCTTTAAACAACATCTCTCTCTTTTTTCAAGAAGAAAACTGTAAAGATCAAGTCACAGCTGCACGTAGTACCTAATTAAACAAGTGTAAGAAAGCAGAGAAAGGTCAGGTTGTCAAAAATCATTGCTGTATCTTTACTGGATTGTATTTAAAGACTGATTGCAGCAAGGAAAATAACTCAATAAGGTGTATGAGACTGGAATAACAAATGAGCTCAAGGGGTAGCCTTCTTCCTGGCATATAACTAAGGATTTCAAGATAAAACCTAGGTAACAAACCAAGGGAAATGAAAGGGAGAGAGTATGTGGTGAGTAAAACAAACAGCTGATATTAATATGGAAAAGAGGTTCCATCGGCCGAGTTCAAAGAAGGAAAGAGGATAAATTACAGATGATAGTTCATTAGCTTGATTTTGTTTTCCCTTTTTAAATCAAACAGTAAAAAGAATAGGTGTGAGAGAAATGATACAAGAAGAGGCAACTGTGATTACATGATCAAGATAAAAGAGGAAAAGGGAGAAATTAAATATTTTAGACTACTAAAACACACTTAGTCAGGTGTGGAGAATATTTTTAATTACCTGTAATGATTCAGAACTTCCTAGGTTAAACATCATTTTTCTGGGGGACCATGTAGGCATCTTGTTTCTCTTCTATACTTTCTTTCAACGGGAGTCAAAGTCAGACCTCTAAAGAGCCCACCCTCAGGGAACCGAAGTACACAAACATTGTTCCAAATTAGCAGCTTCTGCCTTGAGAGGGGAGGAAGGGGAAACATTATTTTCTTCCTCAAGTCTACTTTATTTTTGAAATATTGTAGGCATAGACCCATGAGAAATTCGGTGGGGTGCTAGTTAGCATCTGAGTGTAATTTTCAGTTCAGTACACTTTAGTCTGTTTTTCAACTCTCCTAAGTCTCTGAGGACATGGTATAATCTGAAGAATAGGCTTTGTGGCCTATGGGAATGATCTATTTGTGCTTTTCACAAGTGAGCTGGAATACACATTTTACATGTTGTTTGAGAAGACCTATCATTTCAAAGAGTTACTACCTAAAACAAATAGGTGTAGATGGAGGGGTGTGTGTGTAATTAAAGGAGTTCTTTATTCATTCTGTCAGAGGTCCTTGGGTCTTTTTTCCAGTGACATCATTTAAATATTTATGAACTAAGCTATAATAGAATCTTTTTAAAAATGCAACAACAGGAGAAAGTACATTTTTATTACTGTGACAGATGAGAATTCTACCTTTTCCCTGAACCCTCAGAATGGCATGGGTGCCATCTTGCCATGAATCACCGACAATGCATTTAAGTAGTGTACCATTGCAAGTATAATTGCAATTTGTTGTAATTTCTGCTCAAATTCCTCCCTGACACAGTTGATTTATTTTGCAAATCAGTGCATCTAGAGGGTGTACTGTGTCGCATTATGGGCCTTTGATATAGAACCTTTGTTTTATAACAGGGAAAATAATTAGCTTTTGGATAAGCTTGAGTTGTGATGTCAGGCGCTATCCGTGGTGCTGAAAGAAGTTATTAGCGCTGAGCTAATGAAGGCACTCAGCCAGGCTCTGCCACCTTCCTAATTTGTCTCTTTGGGATTTTAGTAAAATTAAAGATGAGATAAGCACAAAATAGGATGAGTTTTATAGGGAAAAAATTAGTAAACTTGTTGATAGAAGCTATAGAGACCCCTGATAAAGCTAAATTTAAGGGAAATTTTCATTTATCCATAGTTTGTTATCCAAACATTATTTCCCTTAGTGTTGGTGATGGGATTGGTTAGGCATATTTTAATTAACTTTTATAGAGGTTTCTCTATTTGGGATTTCAAAGATTTTCTGGAAATCATCAGCAAGTTGCATTGTCAGCATCTACCCTATGCCACATAAGGGTCTAATTTCAGAGTACTCCCTTCCATGCTACAGAGTAAACTTGCATTAAAGTAAATATTATAGAAGAGGTGGAGGTAAATGAGTGAAAGTTGGTTTTGAAAAAATAATATTTCACCAAAGAGTAACTCATACTTGTCTGTCTCTCTTTGAATTGCTAGAACACAATCTAATTGTCAAATGCCTTATGTTCCCTTTGACTTTTGGGACATTGGAACGTGTTTGCATTGCAGCCAGTAGCATGTGTAACTTGATGCTGGTTAGGGGGATCTTCGGGCTTAGCTCTAAACAAAATCATCACCACCTGGTTATTGTATGCTCTTATTAGGTTATAAAATACCACTCAGGTATACAACAGTAATCACAAAGCTACAACGCTGGGAAAAAAATAATCACGTTAAATTGACCTTCATGAATAACAAGTGAGGTTCCATTTCGCTTCATTTCTGTTCATTTTAAAACTAGCATTAGCTTTTCTGGCACATAATTTTTCATTGTTTGCTGAACACAGCTCTATTAGAATGATTCACTGTCTTTAATATTAGTGATTATGGCCCATTTCAATTACACAGTGTGTTATATAGTTTGTTGTATTACTCTCCATGTCTCTGCTATTGACTCTGCTGGAAAAGATTAAATGTAATAGGGGTGGTAAGAAGTTGGGGTTCTGTGGGTGGGAAGGGACCCCTGTAAACATTTATATGGTAATGTGAGGAAACTTTTACAGGCTTTACAAAATGGCAAGATAGCAAGATGAGATTAAGTCATCTTATTATGTCATTTGATACCAATCCTTTAATTATCATCTCTACCTTCAATTCATTTTTTAAAAATAATTCATGAGATATAATTTACATACAATAACACCATCCATGTAAATGTATATTCTGAAGAATTTGAAAAAGTATACAGCCATAAGTCTACCCTACCAACTGAATACCTTTACCATTCAAACATGTTTCCTCATATTCTTTTCCAATCTGTTCTACCATTCACTCAAAGTACTGTGATATTATTTCCACTACAGTTAATTAATTTTGACATTTTTATAACTTCATATAAATGAAATAATAGAGAATATACTCTATGTGTCTGATATAGTTGTGGCATTCACTCATATTGTAGTTTTAAGTAATCTGTTTTATGGCTTAGTTGTATACCACTGTATACATTTGCCATAAATATAATAATGTGGTTATATATTCATGGATGATAGACATTGAGTTGTTTCAATTTTGTGGCTATCTTTAGTAAAGAGGCTATAACTCTTTGTGCACTTTTTGTGTGTGGATGTATGTTTTCATTGTTATGGTTAAATACTTAGGAATGCAATTGCTGGGTCATATGGTAAGAACATGCTTAACTTTATGAGAAATTACCAGATGTTCTCCAAAATACCATTTTTAATCTCATCAGTTTTATGGTACTTCTAGTTTCTGTATATCTAAATCAACACTTTGTTTTGCCAGACTTCTAAATTTTGTTTATGCCAGGATTATATTGGTACTTTCTTGTGATTTAAAATTAATATCCCTTATAATTATGTTTGAGAAAAATTTCATGTGCTTATCATACATTATGTTACTTTCATTTTTTAAAGTGTAAATTTATATCATTTGTCCACCTTCTGAGATTCTTATGCTCTTCTTATCGAGTCATAAAAATGTTTATAATATTCTCTGGTTAAAAATCCTTTGTTAGATGTATGTATTTACATTATTTTCTCTACATAACCAGGTTTAAAAAAATTAGTAGCTTCTTTAGATGAAGTCCAATTCAATATCTTATTTATTGTTCTTTTTGTGTTCTTAAGAAATGTTTGCCCATCCCAAAGCTGCAAGGATTTTCTCCTATATCTTGTTCTAAGTTTTGACGAATGTTTGTTATACCCATGAAACTGTCACCACATCAAGATAGGGAACTCCAAATTCCCACATGCCTTTTTGTATTCTCTGCTTCCTGCCTCTTCTGAAACTTAGCTAATTATCCACAAACAGTGATATGCTCCTTACCATTATAGATTAGTTTGTGTTTTCTAGGAACTTATATGAATGGAACTATAAACAAGTATTATTTTTGTCTGATTTCATTTACTCAGTGTAATCACTTGAAATACTTTCATTTATTGTGTGTTCAAAGGTTTATTCTTGAAAATGAGATTCTTTTATTGCTGAGTATATTACTTTGTTTGGATGAGCCACATTTTGTTTATCCATTCACCTGTTGATGAACATTTGGGTTATTTCTCACTTAGGACTATGATAACTAAAAGAGTATGTTTTATACAAATCTTCAAAAAAATGCATTGTGTTCACTGGGTAAACATCAAAGAGTAGAATGGCTGGATCATATGATAGGCATATATTTAACATTAAAAAAAAAAGAAACCTACCAACCTGGAACAGCAAACAAACAAATAAATAAATACTACCAATCTGTTTTCCAAAGTAGTTGCACCATTTTACTTCTGTTCAACAACAGAGGAGAATTCCAATTTCCTCACATCTTTGCTATACTTGGTAAGAGTAGTCTTTTAGTATATGTGCTGCTGAAGCGAGCACAGTAAGAGTAGTGTTTTAATTTTAACTATTCTAATAATTATGTAGTGATATCACTTTGAAGTTTTAACGTGTAATCTCCTAATAACCAATGATTTAAAGCATCTTTTCTTATGCTGTAGATCTTCTCTGAAGTATCTTTTTTTTTCCCCCGAAGTGCTATGGTCTTCACATTTTCCAGTCTAGCTGGCTACAAATATGCCTATTCCCATGTGAGTTACTAGTTTCTTTTAATCTTTTGGATGATTCTTTTCCTGGCTTCAGTTAGTTTTGTCACATACATGCTCCCATCAATACTCTTCCATTACTTGTTCTCTATGGTTAAAAGAGTGTGTTTCTTGATTTTATTCTCTTCCCCAACACGTCCCCCACCCATTTGTTTTAACTATAAAAAACAAGCTGATGGTTAACTGAGGGAAGGTGGGAGTGGGTGGATTAAATAGGTGATGGGGATTAAGGAGTACACTTGTGATGAGTACCAGGTGTTGTATATAAGTGTTGAATCACTAAATTCTGCAGCTGAAACTAAATTAATACTACATGTTAACTAACTGGAATTTAAATAAAACCTTGGAAAGAAGACAAACAAACAAACAAAAACCACTCTTTCAAATACTCAAGGACAGCTTTCTATAAGTTTCTAGAACTCTCAATGTGGCTGTGTCCTCTATGGTTCTGTATCTTTTAAACTGTAGTGTCTATTTTCTTTGGATTTTCAGCTCCATCCACTAAACTCGAAGTTCATTGGGCTCCACTTGTGTTACTACTCATTGCATCATGCCTTGGAAACTCAAGTCTGTAAGCTGGGAAATGGGAGGGCATACTTTATTTCCTGTCTCTTAGAAATCATTCACCTTTGTTGCCTGCTGTCTACAAAAGCATTGTTTCCAGTATTTTTGTTGTTGTTGTTCATTTGTTTGCTGCTCTTGTTTCATGGTAGAAGGGCAGGTAAATCCAGTTTCTTTTATGCCATCTTGACTGAAAACAGAATACATATCCCTTTTATTCATTTTCTTGCTTTTCTTTTTTTTTTTTTTTTCCTGGCTAGAAGCTCTACTGTGAAGTTGAATTGAAGTAATAATAGTGGAAATTCTTGCATTATTTTGGTTTTAAAGGAAAATCTTTATTTTTCTCCATTTAGATATGTTCTTAGTTGTAGGACTTTTGTAGATGCTGTTTATCAAGTTAATTTTTTTGCTTAGTCTTTTGTTGCTGAGAGTTTTTCTTATTAATATTGACTTGTTGAGTAATTTTTTTGCATCTTTAGGGAAGAGCATTGATTTTTTTTCTTCTGTTCTATAAAGTTATGGATTATATTGATTGATTTTCAAATGTTATTTCAAACATTGAATTCCTAGGTAAACCACATTTTGTCATACTATGTCATCCTTTTTATACATTGATGGGTTTGTTTTGTTAATATTTTGTTGAGTATTTTTGCTTCTGTTTATGAAAGACATTGGTGTATAGTTTTTTTGTGTGTGTTTCTGGTTTTGTTTCAAATGTTTGGGTATCGGTGTTATGCTGAACTCAGACAAGGGCTGAGAAAGGTCCTGTCTTCCATCATTTGCTAAGTTTGTGTAAGACTGATATGATTTCCACCTTATAAATTTGAAAGAATATGCCCATGAAACAATTAGAGTCATATAGTTTTCTTTTTGAAAGGATTTTAAATCCAATTTTTTCTTGTGTTAGTTATGTAGCTATTAAGATGGTGTGTGTGTGTGTGTGTGTGTGTGTGTGTGTGTTAATTCTGGTAATTTCTAGTTTTCTTAAGGAGTTTATCCATTTCACATAAATTGTCACTTTTTTGGCATTAAGTTATTCATCATGTCCCTTTATTTTACTTTTAACGTTTGTAGAACTTTATAGTTAACTCCCTCCTTTATATTGGATATTGGAAATTCGTATTTTCTTCATTTTGTTCTTGATCAGTTTAATGTTTTTTTCTATATTTAACTTTTCAAAAAACAATTTATATTTTATTTTTCTATTTTTGTCCTTTTTCTGTTTTATTAATTTCACTTTTACCTTTTTATTCACTTTTATCTTATTTATTACATACACTTTAAATTGAGTGTATTTTCTTCTAGTTTCTTATGATGGATACTTAAATGACTTATTTTAAATCTTTGATTTTCTTTTACTATAAGCGTTTGAAGTTATAACAGTTCTTCTAAGCACTTGCTGTATCTGCAACCCATGAATTTTTGTGCATTCTGTTTTAATTTCCCTTGAGTTAAAGATATTATTTTTCATTTCCCCTTGTACATTTTTTTTATCATGAGTTGTACAGAAATATATATCTAATTGTGAGCTCTTTGGGGAAGATTTTGTAGGTATCTTCTTTATTGGTGTTTAATTCCATTATTGTCAGAGAATATACTCTTCATGATTTTAACAATTTGAAATATATTGAGACTTGTTTAGTGAGACAGTATATGATCTGTTTACTTCTTACTTAAATGTCTCATGTATGTGAAAAAATATTATTCAGTTGTGAAGTTCTGTTATGAAGTAAATCAATTTGTTTTATGGTACTATTTGATCATTCTATATTTTTTACTGATTTTAAGCCTACTATTTTACCAACTACTGAAGAAAGAATGTTGAAATCTAATAATATAATTATTTATTTTCTTCTTCAGCTCTTCCATATTTTGTTTGATATTTTTGGAAGATCCTTTGCCAGGAGTGTTCTTATATTATCTTAATGAATTGACTTTTAATATTATGAAATGCCCTACATCTCTGATAATATTGCTTTATCTGCAATCTCTTTTATCTAATATTGACACATCCACTGCGGCTTCCTTAACAATTAGGGTTTTCATTATATATCTTGATATCATCTTACTTTTAAATTTCCATACAGAAAGCATGTAGTTGAATATTTCTTATGTTTTATATCATCTGCTTTTTACTTAATGTTTTAGTCCATTTAAATTTAATACAGTTAAAGGTATTATTATGTTTATGTCTATCATCTTGCTTTTTTACAGGATGTCCTCTCTATCCTTTTTCCCCTTTTCCCTCTTTTCCTGCCTTCTTTTGTATTATTTTAATTTTTTTTTTTTTTTACTTAACCTACTAACTTCTTTGATATAAATAAGCAAGTAAGAACTGAATATAACTCTTTGTTTAATTATTTACATTGGTTGTTTTGGGTTTAAAATGTGTATTTTTACTGTCTCACAACTTACTTTCAGATAGTATTATACCAATTAATATATAAGGACCTTAAAACGATGTATATATTACCTGTCTCCCATAGTGTCCTTTGTGCTATTAATTTTATAAACTTACTTTTACATGTGATAATAGATTATATCTAATTTTTGCTTTATGTAGTTAACGATCTTTTAAAGATAACAAAAAGGAAAAAATCATTTTATGTTTAGCAAAGTATTTATTATTCTTGGTGTTCTTCATTCCATTGTTTAAATCTGTGTTTCCATCTGGTGTCCTTTTCCTTTAGCCTGAAGGAGAATAATTTCTTTTACATTTTTTTTTTTTTATACTGGAGTTCTTTTGGGAAAATATTCTCTTAGCTTTTGTTTGTCTGATAATGTCTCCATTTCACCTTCAGTTTTAGAAAGTGATATTTTGAAAAAAAAATTTTGAAGGCAATAGTTTCAAGGTATATTTTTGAAGATATTTTAACGTTTTCAGCATTTTTTAATTTAAATTCAATTAGTCAACATATAGTACATCATTAGTTTCAAATGTAGCATTCAGTAATTCATCACTGCATATAAGACTCAGTGCTCATCACATCAGGTGCACTTCTTAATGCCCATCACCCAGTTATCCCATGCCCCCTGCCTTCAACATTTTACATATACTGTTCATTATGTATAGCTTTTCATTGCTTTTAATTAGAATTCTGATACGTGACTTTTTTTTCAATGTAATATATCCTTTTTTCTGCATTTATTTCATATTATCTTTTTATTATTTTAACAATTTGATTATCATATGATTGTATGTGTTTATTTTATTTGATAGCAATGTACTTCTTTATTCTAGGTATATTGTTATTTTTAATCAAGTAGGCAATATTCAATTCCTTGTTTCTTCAAATAATTTTATGTGAATCACTTCTTATAGTATTATAATTAAACTTTTTTAAGGCTACTTGATATTTTCCCATGGATCTCTGGAGTCTTACTCTCTTATTTCCAGACATTTTTTCTCTCTGTGCTTATGTTTGCATAGTTTCACTGCTATTTCCCTTTTTGGTTTGGTTAGACCTATATGTTGACATTTTCATAGCAGATCTTCTACTTTTATATTCCACAATTCTCACCTCTTTCTCTTGAACGCTTTTGTTTTTTCTAAGGATAGTCCTCATTTCTTTACTCATCATACCCATCTTTTCCTTTAAGTTCTTACGCATCTATGTAATAGGTGTTTTATACAGTCCTTGTCTCTAATTTCCACATCTCTATCATCTCTGGATTTGTTTTTACTGACTATATTTTTCTTCATTTTAGTTATTGTTTCCTGCTTCTTTACATATCTACTTTTTTATTGCATGAAGGACATAATAGATGCTACATTTTTGAGATCCTAGATTTTGTGATTTTCTTTTAGAGAGTATCAAGTTTCCTTTGGCAGACAATTTTATGGTGTCTGCCTGAGCTTTATCCTTGGATTCCTGATTATAGTCATTGTTTTTTTGGGGGGTCTAAAAAAGTTCATACTCCAGAGTTAAATTACTCTCATTTTTCAAATGTGGCCTTTTGATGTCTTAATTGAAAACCCAAAATATTCAGTGAAGTGTCTCCATTTTAGCTGATCAAAATGCCTGTTTCCAAGCACTGTGTGACTTATGAACCTCTGGTCCCCTCACAACTTCCCAGTGTTTGTTCACTGATGGACCTCATGGAGTGTGATCCTTTGTATCCATAGCTTTGAATTCATGGTCACTTGTACAAATTTCTGGAGCATCTTCTCTTTGCTGCTCTTTTCCCTCTGCTATCTGTTCCCATAAATTCTCATCACCTCAGCAACCTAACACCCTGCTCTTTTCCTTCCAACATCAGCAGGTCTGCAATAGTGCAATTGCATCCTAAACACCGACATCACAATCTGGATATTTGGTTCAGTACGAAAGCTGGGCCTTTCATGGGAACCTTCTCATGGATCACAGGCTTTTATGCCTGTTAGCAACATCTGAAAACTATCACTTTATGTGCTTTGTATGACTTTTGTTGTTTATGACAAGAGGAGTTATTTACTTGCTATTTACTTCCATCAAAGCTTCAGGTGACCACATGAGTTTTTAAAATCTGCCAGCACTTCCCAGGGGAGAAGACTATGCTCTTAAAGGCATTCTTCCTTCTACCTACCACCCATCTTTCATGGCCTCAAATCCCATTCTCTTGTATGTGACAGTGAATTAGCTTTACTCTGGTGAAATGATGATTGACTTTATATAAACTAAATGTAGTACTTAAAAGGATGATTTAACTCCTGAGTAGCAATGCTAAGACAGATTGTGAAGAAGAACAAGAAATAGAAAATATTCTTTTTTTTAATTAAAAAAAAAATTTTAAATTAGCATATAATGTATTATTAGCCCCAGGGGTACAGGTCTGTGAATCGTAAGGCTTATACACTTCACAGCACTCACCATAGCACACCCCCCCCGCCCATGTCCATAAGAAATAGAAAATATTCTTATGTTCTTTAATCACATAAATAATTAAATTTACTTACCTGTAGACAGGTCTAGATTTGTTGCTTTATAGATAATTAAATTTAGAAATAACTTTTATTTAACAGGCCATTTATCTTATAGATGAAGAAAGTGAGTGCTGGAGTAGAGTTACATTGTCCAAGATCCATAAAGCTGGTAAGTTATACATTGGTTTTATTTTAATATCGGTGCATCTTGCCTCAATGTTCTTTTTACTATTATTTGGTTTAGTAAGACACACTAATTTATGTAAACTTGCAACTATATTTTTTAATTTGTATAAACAAACTATAGCAATTTGAAACCATGAAGTTTTGGATCAATTTTGTTACTTAAACTAAGTGACCATTAAGTGATTGATGTGCAGATTTAAGTTGCTTGATCACGTGAGTTACTAAGAACTTCAAAAGATTACACAAATGTTATCCTGACTTTTTGGTGAGTGTAGACCTTGACAGTAAATCTTACTAGAATAAATTGTCTCTTGAGCTTTCTACTTGATTCAGTTCCCATTTGTTTTTTATTTTTATTTTTTTAAAGCTTTTTTTTTTTTTAAGATTTTTTTTTTTTATTTATTTTACAGACAGAGATCACAAGGAGGCAGAGAGGCAGGCAGAGAGAGAGGAAGGAAGCAGGCTCCCTGCCAAGCAGAGAGCCCGACGCGGGGCTCGATCCCAGGACCCTGAGATCATGACCTGCGCCAAAGGCAGAGGCTTTAACCCACTGAGCCACCCAGGCGCCCCCCCATTTGTTTTAAAAATACAATATTTCTTGAGATAATTCAGTTATTCTCATTCCATTAGGAACATGGAATTAATAGCAAGATTTAGGATGAGAAGTGAAATCATATTAAATTGAAAGACTCAATTGACAACTTTCTTATAGGTATGCATATACAGATGTACACATACACGTATACACACATCACACTCTTATGAGTGTATATATATGTATACACACTTATGAGTGTATATATGTATACGCATATGTACCTCATGGACTTTCCCATTATTTGTTAGTCAAAATTTTGGAGACATTTTCCTTTTTTAAAAAATCTTATTTTTACTCATTCTGCTAGTCCCAGTATGGTGTATGAACTTCTGTTGGGGAAAAGTAAAAGCATCATTTCTAGTTTTTAATATGACCAGCTAATACTAGGACTGTCTGTATGGTACCAATTAATTATATTAATTATCTGTCAAATACATTACTATATTACATTGTTACCATGCACATTAGGCTATAGAGAAGCTTTGTCTTTGGTAGTTCCTTCTTTCAACAACCTTGTGAGTAATTCTATCTATCCTCATCTTACAGGCTAGTTATATAGACAGTGACTTAAGTTGTAACACTACTGAATGACAGAAACTGAGGAAGGGACTAAGTATCCTGATCTGAAGGCTATTGAGTCTGTAAACATAACCTAATTTGCTGTTTTACTTTTAAAAGCTGTGAAACAAGATGGGATCAGGAGGGGGACAAAACATAAGAGACTCTTAATCTCACAAAACAAACTGAGGTTCTGCTGGGGGGTGGCGGGGGTAGGGATGGGATGGCTGGGTTATGGACATTGGGGAGGGTATGTGCTATGGTGAGTGCTGTGAAGTGTGTAAACCTGGCGATTCACAAACCTGTACCCCTGGAGCAAATAATACATTATATGTTAAAAAACAAAAACAAAAACAAACAAACAAACAAACCTGTGAAACGGCATCAGAATTAATGAGTGGGGTCCTTCATAGATAATTCAGTAATTTTCTTATCTTAATAAATTTTGTACCTTTAAATGAATTGGTGAGAGATTGCAGTGGGATTGGGAGTCTATTAGATTTGGGTTTTGAGTAAGTCAATCTACTTTAGCTGATGGTATTTAGAAGAGATCTGGATTGCTATTGAATGATGTAGGGTTATGAAACTGAGAAATAGTTGCATTTGATTTTATTTAGCCGCTGTGTGTTCAAAGGTCATCCCCCAAAGATATGCAAAAGATAGATACGTACATGCATATGGAAATAACGCTTTTAATTATTTGCAAGCGTGTGCCTAAAATGATTATAGCAATCTGTGGAGTGGCATGTAATTGAAACTAAATGCCTAAGATTTGAATTGTAGCTGACTTGAAGGACTTTCCTTAAGTTAAAATCTAAATATATACCTCTAAAAATCTGTCAACCGCTGGTACAGTGGAACAAAGACAAAAGAGTACATGAGCATGTCCCTGAGAGGTTAGTACAGGACTGGTAAGGAAAAAACAAAAACAAATCTCAGTGGCGTTTTACATATTTTGCTGGACACATGGAAACATAAAAAGACTACCCACTTGTGAATGACAAATAGTGACTACTATATGTGGCTGAATCTCTTTCTTGGGTTATGACAAAAAACATATTAACAGCTCTTCCTTCCTAGATTAGGGAAGGAGGATAAATTAGGGATTTGACTAACAAAAAAAGAACTGAAATCTGGTTTCCTCCTCTGCAGCTTTTAGGGTTTGATTTTTGAAAAGGAGAATTAATGAAAACAATAGCATTCCCAAATGGAGTTTATAGAATTCACAAACTGTCAATAACTTTTATTAAATAATCAAAGAAAATACATGTCAACTTAGATTTTCTACCTATGTGTGGTAGAACAGTCAATCCAAATGTGAATAGATCATCATCTATCAAAAATATAGCACATGAAATGTACACAGGGACTGTGTATCTTTTACTTAATTTTATTTCTGGGATTGTCTAGTTTATATGTATTACAATATAGATTGTTTAATATAAAATATAGGGATAATATAAAATACAAAATGTATTTTATAACATACATTCTATATTTCTATTATACTTATATATAAAGCATATATATTTATAAATATATAAACACAGAATTTAACTACATAATTATATAAAATGTATTATGTATGTAATATATATGCACATATGTATATCATGCTGTTATATTAGGAAAAATAGTGTGTTGTGGACGGACTGTTAACAGACTTGACTGCTTGGAATCTTCACAAGCTTCTTTTTTTATTTTTTTTAAGATTTTATTGATTTATTTGAGAGAGAAAGAGAGTGAGCAGGAGCAGGGGGAGGGGCAGAAGGAGAGGGAGAAGCAGACTCCCTGCTGAACAGGGAGCCCAACACAGGGTTCCATCCCAGGACTCTGGGATCATGACCTGACCTAAAGGCAGACACTTAACTGACTGAGTCACCCAGATACCCACACAAACTTTTCTTTTTTCTTTTTCTTTTTGAGAGAGAAAGAGAGCTTGAGAGAGGGGGAGAGTCAAAGGGAGAAGCAGACTCCCTGCTCAGCAGGGAGCCAGATGCGGGACTCCATTCTGGGGCTCCAGGATCATGACCCGAGACAAATGCAGTTGCTTAACCAACTGAGCCACCCAGGCATCCCCAAACTTTTTCTTTTCTTTAATGTAAGTAGTGTGCTTTCTGATTCTCATATTCCAGTTTTCCACAGATAAGACCAAATCTTTATTCTGATTATGAAAACCCATACGAAACATGAAAGAACTTTAAAAGCTAAATAAAGGTGCTATGAAGATGTTGACAATGCGATGCTATCAAATGACATTTGATGTTGAGTAAGAAAAAGAAGAAAATCTGATGTAGTGGACACTGCCTGCCAAGATCTGCTTGGATCCTTTTTATGTGTTCTGTGTGCTCTGTCTTGGCTTCTGTGTGATTCATTTCTAACAGAGTGCACCTGTGACTCACCTTGGAGGGTGGCCCTTGGGTTATTGCTGCAGTTGGCTGGAAAGTGCACTACTCAGAAGAACTTGGTGGTTTCCATCTGCCTGTGATGGCTCTTAGCCAGTGAGTAGTGCAGGAGTTTCAGAGCTCAGCTCCTTGGTCACAAGTGCAAAATTCTTATAATCACTTATACTACATTTTCCCCTGGGGGCTATCCTCCACGGATTCTTGCCTGAAATGGCTCCGTTGGGTGACATCATCTTCTGCTGTGTCCTAATCTCTCATTTCCTTGCTGTTTTTTTTTTGGGGGGGGGGGAGTATTTCCTTAGAAAATCAGTTATGCCAAGATAGTTATCTCAGGGTCTGCTTCTGGGGAACCCAGCTAAGACCGATCATGACGTCCCTCCCATTATATGACACTTAGTGGTTTTCTTTATTATATTACTTTATCTTCAGTTCGTCTTGTGAGGCTTTTATTTCAACAATGTAAAAAGTGAATGAGGTTAAATAATTAACCTGAAATCATATAGCAATTCAAATGCAAAGGCAGAACTTAAGTTTGGATATTTCTCAAAACCTTAGAAGATTTTTTTTTTTTTTTAAATGACTCTCATCAAAGTGTATATTGGAAGACTGGGGTTTTAAGATTGTTCCTTTTGTTTGGGGGAAAATTTGGTTTAATTTCAAAATTGTGGAGATATAAGATAAGCTTATTTTACTTGCCTATACTTTTTCATAGACCTAAGACTATTGAGGGGGAAGGTTTTTTAAAAAAATCTAAATTACGTTACTTGAATAACCATGAAACAAAATTAAAAAATGAATGTTTTGATGGTCAAAATGAAAGGAATTATATCTTTTCACTCAGAGACTACTGAGAAAAACATCCACTTTAAATCCATTTTAAATATCTCTCTATCCAATTTAATGGATACTTGAAATATCACCCCTAGTGATTGTATTTGAAAGCAAAATACTGGCACACTTTAATCTTTTACAAGCTCTTCAATAATAAACTGAAAAGCTGAAGTCATTGGTGAAATAAGTGCTCCTTGGTTGCAAAGAGTAATGTTAGTTTACATCAGTAGTCAGAAAACATGTGTGCTGTTTATCATCGAAAGCTGTATCAGTTGTGCTTTATAGGATGGTTTCCTGAAGTTAACAAACAGACTATGCAAACTTAAAAAAAAACAAGCAAACTAAACAATAAGAAAACAAAACAACAAAAAACATCTTTCTGTACTACAAAAGAAACAATGAACAGAATGAAAAGGAAAGCTATAAAATAAGAGAAAATATTTGCAAATTACATATCTGATAAAGGTTAATTTTTAAAATATAAAAGCAAACAATCTAATTTTTAAAAAAGGGCAGAGGAACAGAATAGTCCTTCCCCCCCCCCCAAAGAAGACTTAGCCAACAGGAACATGAAAAGGAGCTCTACATCACTCATCATGAGGGAAATGCAATGTATAGCCACGATGAGAGTTCCCCTCACACTTGTTAGAGTGACTGTCACCAAAAAGACAAGAACGGACAAGCGTTGGGGAGGATGTGGGGAAGAAAGGGAACTTTGTGCACTGCTGGGGGGGATGGTAAATTGGTACAGCCACTGTAGAAAATAGTATGAAGGCTCCTCAAAAAATTAAAAAATAAAACCATCATATGCTCTGGCAGTCCCACTTCTAGATATATATCCAAAGGAAATGAAAACAGGATGTCCTAGAGGTATGTGTACTCCCATGTCAGCCGATATGCACTACAGTAAACAGTGAAGGAAAATCTTCAGTCAGAAGGGAAATGTTGCCAGATAGCAAGTCCTACCTACAGGATGGAACAAACTACAGTGAAAATGGTAAAAAGGAGAGTAAAGATAAGCACGCTTGGTATAGGAAACTATATTCCAGAAGTATATGCACCTGCATACGGCAAATTTTTTAAAAAATTGTCCAACAATTTAATGAGGAAAAGGTATTTCTAACAAACTGCACTATGGCAACCAAACATCCGTGTGAGGCTAATGAACCTTGATATCTCTCTTATAATATACCAGTAATAATTGAGGGAGTACGGGTCTAAATATAAAACCTACAAGTGTATAGAATATAACGGAAAAAAAAAAAAGACCATCTCTAAAAATGTGTAACAGGATAGTTTTTAACATAGCTCCCAATAATCTCCACTCCCTAGTATTTGCAACCCATGTTATCCCCTCCCCTTGACTGAGAGTGGGAGCAAGTGACTCATTTGAATAAACAGAATACAGTTAAAAGTAACAGGTTGCCACTTCTAAGATGAGGTGACTTTGAACACTGGTTTGGGATCCAGAACTTGGCTTGAACCCGCACTCTACCATTTTATAGCTGTGTTAACTTCAGTCTACTTAGACTCTCTGAATCTCAGTTTTCTCATTTGCAGCTGGGACAATTATACCTACATCCTACATACACAGCAGGCCATAATGTATTAAATAAAATAATGTATGTAAAGTGCTCAGTGAATTGTAGATATTATATAGCAAATCTCTTCACTTCAGTGATTCTCAGATTTCCCCTGAGCAATGGAGTACCGCTAGTGGATATGAAAGTTAATTTTCAGCTACAGCTCCACAATGAAGATGCTGAGTGAATGGGCTTGGTTAAGGGAAAAGGGAGGAAATGGACAATTTCAGGCATGAAAATGAAAACGTTATTGACAAATGATATAAACAGATACTCCTTACCACGAATAGTACCCAACTCATGATCATCTTTGGGAATGTATCTGGGATACAGAGATAGAAAATTGTAAGTAGTTCTTTCAAGAAATATTTATTGAACACATCCTGTGTTCCATGCCCTTTTCTAGGCACTGGGAGCTTCAACAGTCTGGACACTGGACAGAATTCCAACCAACGTGGAGCTTTTGTGTTAGTGGTGGTAAAGAGGAGTCACATATACCCAACACTCACACACACACACGCGCGCGCACACTCATCCACACTCACGCACCAGGTAATGACAAGTTTTGAAATAATAATAAAAGGAGGTACTGAGAGTGAGACAGGAGATCTAAAATAGTTTGAGTGTTTAGTGAGGCTTCTGTAAGGAGGTGATATTTAAGCAGTGACTTTTGCAACATAAGTCAGCCATGTGAAGATATTTTTATATTAATATTTTATTATTAATTATTATAATTAATATATTTTTATATTTATATTAAAGTAGTCCTCATTGTTGTAACAAATCAATGCTAAAATGTCAGGGGCTTAATAAAATAGAAATATTTCTGCCTCACGTAATGGTCCAACACAGTCATTCTTGGTAGCTTTCCGCCAGGTGCTGATTTGGGGATCCAGGTTCCTTCTGTGTTCTGGCTATGCCATCCCTTAGGGTTTCAGAATCCTCTAATTCCAGAAGGTTGAAAAGAAACAAAAATCTTAAATGTCCTCACCCCATCGTGGCCTTTATTACTTCTGTTCACATTCGGAGGCAGTAACTGGTCAGTCTTTTGGCTAAGAAGGTTCAGGTAAGTTAATATGCATAATGTACTTTTGACAGTTCTTGGAAAAGGTTAAATAAGAGTTTTTGAATAAGCGAATCTTAGAAAAAGCAGGGAGGTGGGAAAGCTTGTGGTAGACTTGAGGATGCGCAAGGAGGCCAGTGTGGAAGATTGTGCCCATAAGAGAGGACAGTCTGATGGAGCTTGGAGAGGAAGGCCAGGGATGACTCATGCAGGGTCTCTCAGAACGGTGTAGTCGGTCTTCTGCCCATGTTCCAGCAGCATCACGTGCCGTGTGTGTGCATGTGTGCATACGTGTGTGTGTGTGCGCACGTGTGCACACACATGTGTGTGCATGTGTATGTGCCTGAAGTATCTGATTCCCATGGCAGATGCACATTAGGATCAGGGAGCATTTTCTGAAGCATCTTATGGAGTAAATTGTCTTTTGTAATCAACAGTAATGGGAGTTCCATGAGGGGCTGGTGTGGGCCCTGACATGAATCTGACTTGAGAGTCATTTTATCTCTGATGCAAGACATATATTGAGAACTGACATAATTCTCCAGAGTTGGTGGTTTCTTCCTTGGAGATGGGTTTTAATTATGAATGCTCATGAGGTTAAGGCAATAGCCTTAAGCACTTCTTTCCCCTAATCTTACCCATTAGTTCTTCATAAGCAACTGAATGTATTTCCAGAGGAACAGAGGCTCTCCTGCCTACTGCCAAAATTGTGTGTTTAGTGCAGAACAATGGAAAATAGATGAAAGCATATAGGATATGGGGTTATGGGTTTAATATTCATTTGAATCTTAAGAGTTATGCCATTCAAAGTTACCCTCCATACTTATTAGGAAAGTTACTGCAATCCATGACTTCAGAATTATACTGGTACACCGTACCACCACACCACCAAATTCTCCCACCATTTTATTCCACACCTTTTATGCTAAAACCTCCAACACCTCCTGTCCCATTCCCATTCTCAGGTGATGGTGATCTACCTACTTCACAAAGAAAAATAAGAGATTGTCACAAACTCCTCTGTTTCATCTACCCATAGATCAGTGCCATTATCCATACATTAGCCTTCCCTCCGGTTACCTTGTGTGGAGGGTATCTGTTCCTCATTATCCCTGCTGTATGCACAGTCTTCCCTATTTGAGGAAGAGGTTAACCCATTCTTCCAGTTGCTCTGGGCATGAACCTCAGAGCCATTTTGAATCCTTTCTCATGCCACACATCCAATCTGTTGGCAGCCTTCAGAATAGGTTGGCTTTATCTTCAGAATATATTGATTGCTGCTATCATGATCTTATCCTTATTTCTAGCCAGGATTATTACAATGAACTTTCAAAACTGTCTCAGCTTTTCTTCTGTAGTACCTACAACAGAGTTCTTCTTTTTTTTTTTTTAATAAAGATTTTATGTATTTGACACAAAAAGAGCTCAAGTAGGGGGAGCAGCAGGCAGGCAGGCAGAGGGAGAGAGAAAGAAGCAGGCTCCCCACAGAGCAAGGAGCCTGATGTGGGACTCGATCCCAGGACCCCTGAGTCATGACCTGAGCTGAAGGCAACCACTTAACCACCTGAGCCACCCAGGCGCCCCTACAACATAGTTCTTAAAGAGGGGTAACTTTTCCTTCCCTAGGGAACATTTGGCAATGTTTAGAGACCTTTTTGGTTGTAACAACTGGCAGGGAGCGGACTCTGGGTGTCCAGTGTGTAGAGGCAGGGGATGCTACTGAACAGCCTAGAGTGAACAGAACAGGCTCATACCACAAGAACTTTCTGGCCCAGAATGTCAGTAGTGCTGATCCTGAGAAACCCTAGTCTGTAGTCTGTCTTCCAGACAACAGGCTGCGTGAGTGTGTGGAAGGGTGAGTCTGACTAAATCATTCCCCTGGTTTGACCTTCCAGTGGCTCTCCAGTTCTCTGAGTAAAAGCCTAATTCCATTCAATTACTCACAAGGTTCTCAAAGGTACTGTGTGCCAGCTCTGTCACTGGCCACATCTCTTTTCTTTCTTTTTTTTAAACATTTTATTTATTTATTTGACAGACAGCGATCACAAGTAGGCAGAGAGGCAGGCAGAGAGAAAGGAAGGGAAGCAGGCTCCCCGCTAAGCAGAGAGCCCGATGCGGGGCGCGATCCCAGGACCTTGGGATCATGACCTCAGCCGAAGGCAGAGGCTTTAACCCACTGAGCCACCCAGGCGCCCCGTATCTTTTCTTTCTTGCATCCACACTGGCCACCCCACTGACCCTCAGACATCCTCCTGGTCCTTTCTACCTCAGGGCCTTTGGAATGACTGCTCCTTGTAGTGAATTGCATTCCTCACAGTTATCCACAATGCTGATTTCCCCCAAGCTCCTTCAGGGTTTATGCAAATGTCACCACCTTAGTTTCCCTTGCTCTGAATATCCTTGTAAGTGTTGAATCACCTTCCAGCATTCCATATTCTCCTTACAAACTTTGTTATAATAACTTTTTGTTAGGTACTGTCTCTGCTCCCCTCTGCCCAATTCGTTTGTTGAAGTCCTAATACCCAGTGCCTCAGAATGTGTAGAGACAGGGTCTTTAAAGAAGTAATTCAGTTAAAATGAAGTCATTAGGGTGAGCCCTAATCCAACATGACTGGTGTCTTTATAAGAAGAGGAGGCTGGGACATAGAGAGGTACAGAAGAAAGACCATGTGAACACATGGGGAGAAGACAGCTGTCCATAGGCCACAGATCAAGGTCTTCCAAAGAAACCAACCCTGCTAGAACTTTGACCTCAAACTTCTCACCTTCTCAAAGAATTGCTAGGGGGAAATAAAATTGTTGTTTAAGCCACCCAGTCTGGGGTCCTTTGTTACAGCAGTCCTAGCAAACTGAAACAATTGTTACCTTCTGATATACAATATAATTCAATCTGGTGTTAGGTGTATTACCTAACTATTATATTGCTAGTCTTGACTGTTATCTTCCTGAAGGCAAGGATTTTTGTCCCTTTTGTTTGAGATACCCAATTCTATTCTTTCCCAAAATCTAGCCTTTGCAAATGAGGAAGATATGACACAAGGGATTGAAATGGTTTGCCTGAGATTATAAATGGATAGCAGAAGCTGTGCAAACTCCAGAATTCTCATTCAGATTCTGGTTGGCTCCCTTTTGGCCCATGTAGTTGCTTTGGCATAGAGGATAAAGAAACCGTAGAGCAGAGCTGTTGCAACAGAAAACCTCACATTCATCACCAACACACCTTATACGCACATGAGCAATGAGGATGGACTGCCAAAACCATCCACCTGTTTAAGAAATGCACTTAACTTGTTTATGAAGAATAAAATATATAGACCTGTTCGGATTACAGTACTTTCTAGTGAGTGATGAGTGATAGAAAAGAAGAGGAAAAATGAAAATCCTAAAGAAAAGCTACAGTGTAGAAAAGCAAAAGCAACGAGTGCAAGGTATTATGAATTGGAAGCAATATATGGGTTTCAGGGCTGTTTCTATGCTTACTATCATTGAAGACAAACCTTTGGCTAGGAATACAAATATTCACTCCTTATCCCTACCCAGGATAAAATTCCAGTGTAACACATCAGTCCCTTTCTCTGCCGTCCTGCCCTTGAGATTGCCAAACCAACCAGCTTTTGTACAATTAACAGAGAGGTTTCCAATACAAGGAGAGCTTTGTTCTCATGGAAGACTATCTCTGTGTTCTCCTCTCTCTCAGTGTTTGTTTATTTGTTTGTTTTTTACCAGAATCATCTGTCCAAATAAATAAGATAAGAAAATGGGGAAGAAGTAGTGGGGGGAACACTCTTTCTGATTGAAATCTATTTTCATCTCACGAAAAATATCTTAATTTTCACTTATATTCCATGTCCGTAGCTGAGGGCCATTAAAACTAATAAAACTAAATCATTTGTGACAGATCTTAGAAAACAGTTTCTGCAATCCACTGTGCTCTCAAATGCTCATTAGAAATAGTGGTTTTCTTTTCAGAAGAATGCTCACTGAATGCTTAAAACGCGTTGCCTCCAACTTTTGACAAGTCGAACTGGCAGTGGAGTGTTTGAAGCAAAGACTTGACATAAAAAAGATGTTGCACAGCTATACATCAAATATGACCGGGAACAGCACATCAAAGCAGAGAGTGTTAGGATTCAAGGCGGTTGGAGGAGAAAGAGAATCAACACATTTGTGTCTGCTTTCAACATTTTCTGGCATAGAGTAAACAAGGGATCTGCATTGAGTGTAGGCAGAACATTTCAATCTCACGGAAGTTTAAATCCTATCTTTTCTTAGTGTCAAAGACCATTGGCTAAATGTCATGGATGTAAGCCCTGAAGATATTTTTATATTCACCTGTGAAATGGGAACAATTACAAAGAACAATAATACTATATATTCATCATCATGCTTACCTATGTTATCCATTTTTTATGGGGAGTAGAAACACGAATGTATGGTAAGAGACTTTAGAGATTTTAATTATTAAAGAGGCACTAATGTTTATTATTTATAATAACAATAGCTGCCATAATTGAGTACTTGGTACAGTACATTTCATATTTATGATTTCTATTTTCATAGCTAAAATTATCTCCATGTTACAGAATTGGGTACTAAGAGTCAGAGTAATTATTGTGTTAATATTAACTAATATTCTAATATTAGAAGATACAATATCATTATTACTACCAAAGAAGCATTACATGAGAAACACAGAAACAAAGGATGTGTTTAAAAGTTAATTAAAAGGCCTGTGTCAGTCAGGGCTCAATCAGGGAAGCAGAACAAATATTAAGGCTTTTATTTACAGGAATGTGACTTTATGCAATTGAAGGAGCAGGGTAAACAGTGTCTCAAGGCAGCTGTCTTTGTGTTTGACACTGGAGCCTAAAGTCTGCAAGGCAGGCAGTTAGGAAGGAAAGATGTAAAGTCGGGGAGAGTAAAGTCAAGCTGGAAGCCGCCAACATAAGCTGGAACCGACTCAAGCTGGAACCCACAGGCAAGGGCTGGAATCTGTTGTCAGTTTGTCGATGAAGTCGGTGTCCTGCAGGAGAAACTGTATCCTTCCTCATGGTGCTGGACACTCGGTTGGCCCAGGAGTCAAAGAAGCTGGGAAAACATCCAGGATAAGGTAGAGCATTTCAGACCCATCCCTGCCTATGCCAAGTGAGGAGAACCCACAGGCAAGCAGCAAGCTGTGTGAACTACAAAAGCGCCTGCCCCAGCCTTACAGCATAGAAAGCAGAATGGCTACTGCTTTCCTTCTGCCCTCTAAATCTTCAGTGGAAATGTCTCTTATAGCCTACTCTGCCTGGAAATACACAGAGAAGTTGATTCTGGGAAATAGTTCTGCCAAGCCATGTTGACCTATCACAGAGTTACCATAGTCCACTATTGTCAGATGAACACATTCGCAAAGTCATGTCACTGCCTAACCTTAGATAACTACGCTCTATGTTAACATTTGCCGGCCTTTTCCCCAAAAAAGGATAGAAAGGTCTTCTTTTCATCTTTGGGTGATATTCATTATTCCAGCTGATTCACATTGTCCGTTTGAAATCCTGTAACTTACATAATTGGACACAACATGCTTCATGTTACATGGAAGGAGAATGGGAGAGGGAGAGAAAAAAATATTACACATACACAAATTATATATACACACACACAAACCACACACAGAGACATATACACACACATATATATTCATAACTATTATAGTCCTCATCTTTATAACTGGTTATGGGATTATATCTAGTGTTTTGTGTGTTTTTTTTTTTTTTTCCAAGATTTATTTATTAGAGCATGGGGAGGGGCAGAGGACAAGGGAGAAAGAATCTCAAACAGACATTCTGCTGAGCGCAGAGCCCATGCGGGACTAGATCCCAGGATCCTGAGATCATGACCTGGCCCAAACATCAAGAATAAGACACTTAATCAACTGAGCCACCAGGCGCCCTATATCTGAGCAGTGTTCATAACTACCTTCTTCCTTTCTCCATTCTTTATTTTCTTTTCTGTTTGTTGTGGTGCCAGGTTTGTTTTTTCAGTTTGGACTTTCACTCTTGAAGTGTCTGGGCCACTAACAGTCCTGCTTGGATTGAGTTTGTTAAAGCTTCTGTTTGACTTTAGTCTTAGACATGGGAATACTAAGGGGTAACTTAGGGGTTCTCCTAGCATGTTCCGTCTTACCGCCATTGTATAAGAGCAACTCAGTTTCTCCCTGATAGTCAGAACTGACTACCTCAGCCACTATAATTAACCCCTCCTTTGCTTGTTAATTTACTGGTGGGAGTAGCCCGAAGTGGCAAGGTGGTAGTTTCAATTTCCAGGTCAGTAGGATCATTATTGGCAGAAATAGTGATTTGGCATGAATCATACCTGCACATAGGTCATACCTTGTTTCTTGCTCTTCGGGCCCTGGTGAAACGTGAGAATATGTATAGATCTAGAAGCAATGGTAGGTTGTGGGAGTAGTTCCTGAGTAGGATCAACAGTCCCTTTGCAGACCATTACAGTTTCTTTAGACAAGGAGAAACTAATCTCTTATGGCCTGTATGGAGAGGTTGTTTTTACTGTCAAAGAAGACCACAAGGGGCACCTGTCTGGCTTAGTCAGTGGAGCTTGCAACTCTTGATCTTGGGGTTGTGGTTTCAAGCCCCATGGTGGTGTAGAGTACTGAAAAATAATAAAATACTAAGAAAAAAAAAAAAAAGACCACAAGATTTAGGGATCCCAAATTCCAGCTTTATGGAGATATATACCCATACACCCCATTGCAAATTTCAGAGTCCTAGTCCATCCCAATTAATGTCTAAACTTTAATAATAGAGACCTCTTAGAAATTAGGAGATAGTTTACTTTGTGACTTACCACCGAAGAGATTCAGTTTTGTTGTTTGTTTTTCAGAAAGTCAGTCCTACGTTGAAAAGAGGTAATGGTTTCTTTTTAGGTCAGATGCAGACAATTTCAGGTCTGTATGCAGATTTTAGCTGGTCAACTAACGCTGTATGTTCATTATTTTCTTCCCCCATATTTCTCATACATTTAGAGGCAACCAATCAGGTCCTCTAGATGCCTTATTTTGACTAAAATATTCTATGGCAGCACATACTTAGTCACATTGGAGGCTTGTTTTCTATGGATATTTGATTGCAGGTATCTGCAGGTGATAATTTGCATAACACTTTTGCCACTGCATGACATGGACTACTGGTGTCTCATTATACACTAGAAATGGAAGTGATTGTGGTCT